>NC_059220.1:20965922-21273422 GCF_020615455.1 Coregonus clupeaformis
GGAGTAAATGGTACTTTGAGTTACCCAGCGCAGTGCAGTGCTTCCGCCTGACAGTTTTGGCAATAAATGTCTGTTTAAATGTCAAGCTCAGAGAAACTGGCAGGCTCCTGTGATAAACCTCTCTGCAATAGAATAGAGACTAGCCTAATTTCACTGTTCCAGGCTTTAAAGCTGAGTGACTAGTCGAGTTCATCCAGCCCTTCCCCCAGTGTAAGCTATGGCAGAGAACCACTGACTCATCACACTGTTATGACTGACCTGATTCCACCAATTAAAACTGTGTGATTGTTGAATGAGTATGTCTTCAACACTCCCTGCCTCCCATATCTCCTTCACAGGACTCACAGACCCTTCCTCACCATACAGTGACCAGGCAGTCACCCACCCTCTAATTAGTCTGGAGAATAATTGTATTATATTTTTTCTCCCTCCTTTTCATGGTAATTAATGAGACTTCCGGCTCCTATTATGTGGAGACATTTTCCGCACTGGGAGGCTGGGCCCAGCAGGGCGTCCATGGAGGGAGGGTATAGAGAGCCTAGCAGGGGCTCAGACATGCTGCTGCAGTGGGAGCTGAAATGTCTCTCCATCACACTGTGGATCCCCCACCTGCCTCATCCCCATACCCACATGCAGTAGGACCTGGATGGGAGATCAGGCTAGCTATAACCTCTGTATTGAGCATGTATTCAGGCTCAGGTTGCAGATAGTGTGCAGAATCAGATTACCAGTTGGGGACTGACTTGGTGGATTTTTCCTTATTGGTTCCTCAGAAAGCCAACCCCCTGCCGGTGGCCTCTGAGGTGGTGCCCCACTCTGTGCTGGTTGAGAGTGGGCCTGTGGTCTATGATGATGTGGCAGATGAGGAAGAGGAGGATGAGGAGGAGCCCTGCGTCAGCGCCATGGAGCTGCTGGGAGGCAACGGTCAGTAAGATACTTCAAATTAGCCTGGTAGCCAGATCTCTTGATCGGCTTTAGCCAACTCCTCTTGCATTGGTTGTCTTGCCATGTTGTCTGGCTACCAGGCTGTCTACATATGTTTGAAGACATGTATTTTGAGAGCAGTTGAGTAATCATTCTGTCTTCTTTTACTCCAGAGTATGGATGTGATGACGATGATGGATTCTAGCACTACTGGGTTTGGCCTGTTTGTCTGGACTGTTGTGCTACTCCAACCCCCTGTCCCATTTGGAGAGATTGACTCATTGATAGAGACGGTGGGGTCAACACACAGCTTTCATGCTCTCAGGATGGAGATTATGACAGGATCCATTTCTTCTCAGGATATCTCCTTTAACTAGGAAAGAGGTTATGGGTAGTATTGAGCTGGATCAAACAGAGACTAACCGTAATGTCTCATATCCTACTTTTCACGTCACTCAAGTATATGTGGTCTTTGCCTTAGCCTGTTAACCCCCCTCTCTATCATAGATAAGTCTGTGTCTGTAATCACATGAAAGTGAAGTACACTACCTAATGTGTTAGGAACAGTCATGACAGGTATTAGTCCAATCAGTATTTCAAAAATCATGACTACACATGAACAAAGAATGAAAGCTGCTGTTTGCGAGCTTGCGTCTGAAGCCAAAGTATTGCTATAATCATGCCTTGAATATGTAAAATCATATGGAGTGTGTTTCAGTTGAAATGCTCATGTTAATCGAGGTGATGATGTTACATTCAGCCAATTACATTAAGTCTTGAGACCTGTGTTATTGGATTATGTAAATTTGAACTGGTAGCATTTTGATTGAGTTTTGGGTTTATTTTTCAACAACTGTTATTTATTTCATTATGTGGTATGATTTCTCATTTGTTTTATGG
The DNA here is from genome assembly GCF_020615455.1 of Coregonus clupeaformis. NCBI lineage: Eukaryota > Metazoa > Chordata > Actinopteri > Salmoniformes > Salmonidae > Coregonus > Coregonus clupeaformis. The sequence goes on from NC_059220.1 coordinate 20,967,747, forward strand.
AGGAAAATTCTGCAAACTATTTTGGACAGGATAATCACTAAAGTGTTAAAACTGGAATCCATAGCGGTGAAACTGCCATGTCCATTTGAGATATTACAACAACAAAGACGTTACTTCAAACAACGAACATTGTTTTGTTTTTTTCTACTTGGAGATCATTGCACATCATTGCACGTGCGATAGAACAGCATAGTATGTACTATGATTGATTTTTATTTATTTTTTACCACGATGCTGGATGCGCGTTATGCCTACTGCACGTTTCGCCTTTAATTAATTGTACATAAAGCTGCCAAATATATGAATTATTGTTGATGATGAGCTATGCAATGTTATCCATTCCAAATGAATGACATAATTGGGTTCTGGATTTATTTTGTAAATTAGCTTTTATGATTTTATTTGGGAAATTTTGACTGGGCGGATTACTGGTGGTTTGTTCAGTGTTGACACCACTTTTTTTGAGGTGGTGATGTTAGGATGTGGCTAATATTCACATCCCTCTCCCTCCACTTTGCTGCTACTGTATATAGATGGGTTGGTTGATTAGCAACAAAACCGACGTGTGCGCAACTATGGGGAAAAACAAGGTTGGCTTAGATTGTTGACATAAACTATATTTGGTCTCCAATGTTTATTGAAAACATAAATACATTTGCACAATGAGCACTTGTCTCTCAAATACATCATTACAGTTGTTGGTTAGCTAGCTAGCAAATGTTTTGCCATATTAGCATAGATGTGACATCAGTGAAAACACCTAAAAACAAGACATGGTATGAAGAACGAAATATAACTAGCTGAACAAGCCACCGTCGATTCCCCACATGGCAGCAGTCATTGTTGCTAGCTATATGGCCATTCAGAATCACAACACACGGACTTCTGCCAAGTGTGCATCGTTTTCGTGTCTTCAGCTAACCCGTCTGTTGGTGTTGAAGGTTACTTGTTTTGCATTGGCTGTCTCAGTAAAGCTCCTACCAACAGGAAACTTTTGTTCTTGTTCTCTTTTCTAATTGATTGGTTACTATCATCTTTCCGTCTTGGGTTGATTATAAGTGTTAACAGCTTTTGACATGAATACATAAAACAACAGGGTTTAGTCACCAGGCTTTTATTAGGGGAGAACAGTCACATCAGCAGAGGTAAGTGTTACAGTAACTTAGCTGCTGGCTAAAAGCCATCCTCAACCTAGCATCTCCAATTGGATAAAGCAAGGTTTAGAGAAGGTAAGGTGTCTTTTATTACATTTTTTCTATGAGCTTTTATGGTGGAGGTGTTGGTTTTCAATGCTATCAGATATCACCCTTGGCAGAGGTTTGTGTGTGTGGAGTTAACTCTATGGAGAGGTCTGGGTCTCCTCGCCCCCGCACATCAAACCCTGACACTGAGAGGGTCAGTCTGTCTGGGCTGCCATGTTAGAACATTACCACACCTCACCTCAGAGCCACGTCATCCTCCTCTTCTCTCTTCATTGCCAGCTGAACCCAGCCTCCCACTCGGATGGGGGCTTTACAACACCATTGTGTGAAGATATATCACATTTTACTCCTCCAGAGCCATCAAAGCCTGTAGCATAGGCTATTTTTCAGCTTTTTGCAGATGAATTTTAAGACCTCATCTGATATACCATTTTATGATATGTAAAATGACCGCCCTGTCAAATAATCTTTGTAAAACAGGTTTAGGATTAATATCACCCACTCCCCTTCTTACAGTGGCCCAAAGAGGCAAACCAGCTTTCAAAAGAATAGGCTACAAAGTTAGGTAAAAGGCTTCGAAATATGTCAGGCTCTGAAGTTTGGTCTGAAATAGGCCAAGGTCAAGTCATTGTTTTTTAAATTCATATGGTTGTTTTTCCCCCCATTTGATAAAGTTTTCACGCAAACACTTTGCTAGAAACTATAATTGCTCAACAAACTGGACTCAATGTATCGTGATAATAAAAAATACAAAAAAGTCCTGGATATCGCCCTGAAATGGTGTACATTTTAACGTAAACTTTGATCGCCTTAAATGGTTAAAGCATTTATTACAAATACATGTTACGGAACTCTGTGCTTTTTATTGAAGCGCTACCCGCATAGCTTCAACGTGGGCTGTGGTGGGTTTTACTTCCCCACTAAATTCCAACACCGGGCCAATGTGTGGTCATGTTTGCAATTATGCCAGCTTCATAATGTATATGACATTAACACATTTGCCTAGCTAACGATGTAGCGAACCAGCTAGCGCTGCTAACACCGTACCTAACTAGCTTGCGTTGCTAATGACCTAGCTAACTAGATAGTGCTGCTAACGTCGTAGCTAACTTTTTAGCACTGCTAACGATTAAACTAAGTAGCTAGCGCTGCTAGTGTTCCTAACGACGTAGCATTTTAACAAACTTCGAAGGCAAAAATATTTCTCAGTTTTTTTATGAACTTTGCAGCCTGAAATATTTTGATGGCCATTGTAATATTTTGCAGGTCTTTGACATTTTTTTATCGTCTTTGAAATATTTTCATTGCTTTTGAAATATTTTTATGGCCTTTTAAATATTTTGCAGGTCTTTGAAATATTCTGCTGGTTTTTACCAAACTTCACAACCTGAAATATTTCGCAGCCTATTATTTTGAAAGCTGATTTGCCCCTTAGAGCCACCGTACCTTCTTCCCATGTCATCTAAATCTTAATCTTCTACACAAAACTTTGACATTGGCATTTTCCTGTAAGTTACTGTAGAGAAGTTCAACATTAATCATTCTTTCAGTCTGGTAACTCCATTCACCTTTACTGTCTGTTGAAGGAAAAATGTGTTGGTTGTGTAGTTTTGTAGTATTATGTGACCTTAATGCGCTTTCACAGTGCTAACAGGCAAGAAGGCCGTGTGGATTCATTCTTCAGCATGTTTTTATGCTAGTTGACTAAACTGCAATTTTTCTAATGCCGATGAGAATTTTGGAGAGGGCCTCTGGCAGTGCTGTGAGGTAGATTCAGAGATGAAGAGAGAAAGCCCTCTCCTCCTTTCCTCCCCCTCTTGTTTCCTGCTCTCCATACTCATAGCCCAGGCAGATGAACATACAGTACATGAAGGCAGCTGCAGCATGACCCCCTCTCCTACTTCCCAGTTGGTTCCCTCTCTTTGACAGCTGCAGTTTAGCCGCAGCGCTAACTTTATCCCATGGCAGCCAGCTCAAAGGCACCTTGCTGGGCTCGGCCCTCCCCATCCCTCCCCTGCCTGCCTGCTCAGACTCTGCTGCTGCTCTGCCAGAATAATTTCCCTAATAATCCCACTTGCCTTGAACTCCCTCCACTCCACTCTAGCTTTCTCTGCATCAGCACTTTGATTCTCCCTCCTGGCTCCCTCACCCCAATTATTTCCTAGGACCTTAGCTTAAAGGGATTCCTTTACCCTCTCTCTTTGTAATCTCATTGTACACCAACCTCCATACTGTAGGCTATGCTGTCCGCTGTGGAATATAGATGTGGGTGTATTATGTTGCTCTGAATACCTATTATAGGCATCATTTTAGAAGATAAAGATTGTCATGGACAGATGCTGTCAGGTTTTTGCTGACATCTTCATACAGGTACAGTGGGGGAAAAAAGTATTTAGTCAGCCACCAATTGTGCAAGTTATCCCACTTAAAAAGATGAGAGAGGCCTGTAATTTTCATCATAGGTACACGTCAACTATGACAGACAAAATGAGAAATAAAATCCAGAAAATCACATTGTAGGATTTTTTATGAATTTATTTGCAAATTATGGTGGAAAATAAGTATTTGGTCAATAACAAAAGTTTCTCAATACTTTGTTATATACCCTTTGTTGGCAATGACACAGGTCAAACGTTTTCTGTAAGTCTTCACAAGGTTTTCACACACTGTTGCTGGTATTTTGGCCCATTCCTCCATGCAGATCTCCTCTAGAGCAGTGATGTTTTGGGGCTGTTGCTGGGCAACACAGACTTTCAACTCCCTCCAAAGATTTTCTATGGGGTTGAGATCTGGAGACTGGCTAGGCCACTCCAGGACCTTGAAATGCTTCTTACGAAGCCACTCCTTCGTTGCCCGGGCGGTGTGTTTGGGATCATTGTCATGCTGAAAGACCCAGCCATGTTTCATCTTCAATGCCCTTGCTGATGGAAGGAGGTTTCACTCAAAATCTCACGATACATGGCCCCATTCATTCTTTCCTTTACACGGATCAGTCGTCCTGGTCCCTTTGCAGAAAAACTGCCCCAAAGCATGATGTTTCCACCCCCATGCTTCACAGTAGGTATGGTGTTCTTTGGATGCAACTCAGCATTCTTTGTCCTCCAAACACGACGAGTTGAGTTTTTACCAAAAAGTTATATTTTGGTTTCATCTGACCATATGACATTCTCCCAATCCTCTTCTGGATCATCCAAATGCACTCTAGCAAACTTCAGACGGGCTGGACATGTACTGGCTTAAGCAGGGGGACACGTCTGGCACTGCAGGATTTGAGTCCCTGGCGGCGTAGTGTGTTACTGATGGTAGGCTTTGTTACTTTGGTCCCAGCTCTCTGCAGGTCATTCACTAGGTCCCCCCGTGTGGTTCTGGGATTTTTGCTCACGGTTCTTGTGATCATTTTGACCCCACGGGGTGAGATCTTGCGTGGAGCCCCAGATCGAGGGAGATTATCAGTGGTCTTGTATGTCTTCCATTTCCTAATAATTGCTCCCACAGTTGATTTCTTCAAACCAAGCTGCTTACCAATTGCAGATTCAGTCTTCCCAGCCTGGTGCAGGTCTACAATTTTGTTTCTGGTGTCCTTTACAGCTCTTTGGTCTTGGCCATAGTGGAGTTTGGAGTGTGACTCTTTGAAGTTGTGGACAGGTGTCTTTTATACTGATAACAAGTTCAAACAGGTGCCATTAATACAGGTAACGAGTGGAGGACAGAGGAGCCTCTTAAAGAAGAAGTTACAGGTCTGTGAGAGCCAGAAATCTTGCTTGTTTGTAGGTGACCAAATACTTATTTTCCAGCATAATTGAAAGTCCGAGTTGAAAGTCCGTGTTGCCCAGCGATAGCCCCAAAACATCACTGCTCTAGAGGAGATCTGCATGGAGGAATGGGCCAAAATACCAGCAACAGTGTGTGAAAACCTTGTGAAGACTTACAGAAAACGTTTGACCTGTGTCATTGCCAACAAAGGGTATATAACAAAGTATTGAGAAACTTTTGTTATTGACCAAATACTTATTTTCCACCATAATTTGCAAATACATTCATAAAAAATTCTACAATGTGATTTTCTGGAATTTTTTCCTCATTTTGTCTGTCATAGTTGACGTGTACCTATGATGCAAATTACAGGCCTCTCATCTTTTTAAGTGGGAGAACTTGCACAATTGGTGGCTGACTAAATAAAAAAATTTCCCCACTGTATGACTGTGACATATTGGATGGGAGTGACCTTTGAAGGACAGGAACGTGTTAAGAGTAGCCTTACATTTACATTTTAGTCATTTAGCAGACGCTCTTATCCAGAGCGACTTACAGTTAGTAATGTGCATACTTTTTTTATTATTTATTATACTGGCCCCCCCATGGGAATCGAACCCACAACCCTGGCGTTACAAACGCCATGCTCTAGCAACTGAGCTACATCCCTGCCGGCCATTCCCTCCCCTACCCTGGACGACGCTGGGCCAATTGTGCGCCGCCCCATGGGTCTCCTGGTCGCGGCCGGCTACGACAGAGCCTGGATTCAAACCAGGATCTCTAGTGGCACAGCTAGCACTGCAATGCAGTGCCTTAGACCACTGCGCCACTCGGGAGAAAACATTATGTAATGAGTTTAACACCAAGTTATGTTTTATTTTTGCATAACACATACAGGTCTTGTTTCACTTCTATAATACCAGTGGAATAGTTAAGGGAGTAGAGAACTGCTGCTTGGCTTTGGGAAGTATAGCAGAGTCCAAGCAACAGCTACAGCAAGAGTGTCTAATTCACAACCATAAATCAACCTTTTGGCCTCATCTCTGTAAACAACATGTGGAGCAGGAGGAGGAGGGCTAAATTGTTTCTCTGAGGCAACAGATGAGTTTGCCTTCAGCTCTGGGCTCAGTTTTGATTTATGGTCCCATCTTTGTAATTGAATTCATTAAGGGATTACTGAACCCCATCTGTGGAGACTACTCCCATGGCAGCCCCTCGCTATCACACACACACACCAAACTCCTCCGTCAGATACCCCCCATCACAGAGAGAAATTAGATCTAACACCCTCCCTAGACCTCCAGCTGTGTGTGTACGTGCATATATGAGTGTGTGTACCTGTCTGTTCCAACATACAGCTCCCTCTGATCTGTGAGCCCACTAATGCCTCCACCTCCCCCTGAGTGCACCCACACAACAGGGTCTCAGTGTGGGGTCAGAGCCTGGTGCCCTGGGGCTTATTGACTCCCCTGTGTTCCTCTGTTCTGTTTTGTTGCAGCTAGCCTAGCAGCCTTACAATGATCTCAAGTCAGATCTGATTCGATAGCGCAGGTGGATGACACTGTTTAATTACAGTGTTGGAGCCATGCACAAACCCACCTGTGAGAGGGAGGGATGGGAGGAGGAGAGACACAAATATGCTGAGACAGATTGAAAGAGACAGAGGGGTAGACAGAGAGGGGGTGAGGGAACTGACTAGCGCATGTTGAACACCTGGCTCTTGATTAGAGGGTTGGAACAGAGGGAGGGAGGGAGAGAGAGAGAGAGGGATGATTCTGATTAAACAGACCATGTGGGCTCTGTCCTCTCTCGGTAGGGGCTTCATCAATCTCTCTCTCTCGTCCGCTCGTGGGTGCAGAGGGGTCTATATAACCCAGTTATTTCCAGAGGTAGTGTCGCATCTTGTCTACAGAGCATCCCCATTTATATACTGTGTGCAGTGTTATCTTCGACTGAGTCCCGGACACTGGTACATGGGCAGGTGTTGACTGTGGATCATTCAGCAGGGTTTGGCTCATGAGACTGCAGTGTGAGGGCTAGAGATAGACCAACCTCTGTACAGCTGCCAGACTCCATCCCCCTCTCCTCTCCTCTCCTCCCTCCATCCAGGCCAGACCAGGCTTCATCAGGGTGCCCTTGGGAACCAAGCCAGAAAACATCCAGCCTCACACAGCTGCATGTCCACACACTCTAATACAAGCACACACACACATTGTCTGGCGGATCTGGGCTGAGAGCCACCCAGACAGACAGGCCCTGAGACCTCGGACGAGGATAGGAGCTGAGAGCCCTGGTCCCTGCCAGACCACAGGTTCTCCTCATCACAGCTGCATCCAGACTCCATCAGACACGCGCCCGCCCATCCCCGACATCCTCAGCAGATAAATCATTTATCCCAGACCAGGCGGTGAACAACAACAATCTATCATTTGTATGACTGTTCACACATAACATTATATTACACAGAATATTCACTGACTATGTGTATGAATGTATCCATATTACCTTATTTTTCCTGTCTTTTGTGGGGCATTTAGTTTTTCCACTCTGAATGGCTACACGGATAACATCACGTAACTGCATGTATATTGCTATGATGATACCTGATGTTCCGTTACTTTGACATCCAGCGAGGATCTCAGTTCCCTGGATAATTTCTTGTCATCTGGGCCACCTGTTATGTGAAGTACTGGGATTTGTCCTCTGGCACGGTGCCTACAGGCGCAGAGTGAGAAAGTGGACATTAGCCAACCAGCTGTGGTCTTGTCTCAGCCAGCTCTGCTCTGCCTTGGCTGGTCAGTGTATCTCCTGCCCAGTATCCTGTGTCTGTGTCTGACCAGCCTCATCTCCATCCACCATCTAACCACCTCTCCCACCAGTCCCCAGTCCTCTCTTAGGACACTGTTACCCTGCTCGGGGGGGGGGTTGTTGTTGTTGTTTTGCTACCCTGCAGTGGAGATCAGGTGCCTATTCAGCCCTCTGATTCTCTGCTCCACAAGCCCCTGCCTTGTCACGGCATGTCCCTGAGTGGAGGGAGGAAGATGAGATGAGGAGGTTGTAGGAGGACGTTTGTGCCTGTGGTCTTTACTCTAATTGCCTATGAGGGTGTGTGTTTATTAAGTGTTATCCTACAGACAGGCAGGCACTGGGATGCGCTCATGCTGTAACAGCCAGTACAGAAGAACAGAGGAGTCAGAGGAGAGAGTAACGATTAGCCTTTTCAAAACCTCACCCCCCCCCAAATCACACCTCTAAGTGGCAATCAGGGAAGATGAGTCATCTGTGAAACAAAGAGAAAAGGACTCTCACTGGAGACACTAAGGGCCCAGAATGCACCAGAAGAACGCCCATGCTCCAGTTGACATGATAATGATATCCATCCAGGGAGCGTGGTGATTAGCCATGGAGAGCGATACAGCATTGCACTAGCGTTTTTATATCTCCCAACTACAGTCCTGTTGTAAGCACTTTATGTTAATTTAGTTGATTATGGCTCCTTTCAGTGAAAAAACACCACAGCAAGTCACTCTAAATGAATTCCCATTCCTTGCACAAATATTGCTTTCTCACACACTCATCTATACACTCACAACAAGACCAACCAACTACACCAGCCAAGACAACAATAGAAACCTCCTTCAGAGGAATGTAGCATGTAAGACAATCTTCTAAATCCTCCATGTTCTGCTTTGCAATTTAAAGAACGTGAGGAAATCAGAACACCATGAACACCTCTGGCTCCCACTGTGTTGTGTGCGTGTTTGTTCTATGTTTGGTGTTATCGACTGGTGAGCGGGTTTGTCCTCCCTGCGTGGAGGTTATGTAAAATTTTTTTTTTACGAGTAAAGTACGTTGTCTACTAGCTCTGTGTCCTGTGCCTGACTCCGTCCTACCGCTACACACTGACGCCTGACAGAAACACACACCTCAAATGGAGTCAGCAGGTACATTCATTCCTTCCGGATCAGTGGAGGAACGCGTCCAACAGCAGGCGACCATGATACAGACTCTCGGCACAGCCATGGAGCGCGTGTTGAACACCATGGAGCGATGGAAAAGAAGGGGGTTTTCCTACACCACCTCCAACTACACAGCAACCCACACCGCTGTCCACCCCTTCGTCACCTGGGTCCAGTGGGATTCGGCTCTCGCTCCCGAGGGCATATGACAGTACAGCTGCCGGGTGCCAGGGTTTTCTGCTCCAGGTAGAGCTCTACCTGGCTACCATCCACCCGGCTCCATCGGGATACGAGAGCGTGTCCGCCCTCATCTCCTGTCTGTCGGGGAGAGCGCTCGAGTGGGCCAATGCCGAGTGGGGCGGAATAGACGCGGCGTCGGTGCGCTATGAAGATTTCACCCGTCTGTTCCACCTCAGACAGGGGAAGAGGAGCACACAGGACTTCGCACTGGACTTCAGGACCCTGGCTGCCAGCGCGGGATGGAATGAGAGGGCCCTGATTGACCACTACAGATGCAGCCTACGGGAGGACGTTCGTCGGGAGCTGGCCTGCAGGGACACCACCCTTAACCTGGACCAGCTGATGGATATGTCGATCAGGCTGGATAACCTGTTGGCGACCCTCGGACGTTGGATCAGGGTCCGTCCATTCCGTCCCCCAGCACCTCCGACCCTACACCGATGGAGCTCGGAGGTGCTGCTCTCAGGGAGACCGGAACCAACTGTGGCCGCAGAGGACACACTACTGGTCGGTGCTGGGGAGGTTTCTCAGGGAGTCGAGGCAGCAGGCAGAGCACTGGTAGATCGTCCCAGGTGAGTAGGCTACCGACTCACCCAGAGCTCCCTGTTGCGCACATGTGTATTGACATCGAATTTCCGGAGTTTTCCCCGCATTCCCAGCATAAGGTGCTCGTAGATTCAGGCGCAGCTGGGCTCTCAAGGGATGGTCACGTCAGTGCTCAGGGAGGTGTGTAGGTGTTTCCATAGGTGCAACTACGGTGGAAAGTCCAAACCAGGTCTCCACTATGCACATTCCCCCCGACTATGCCGATTTGGCTCTCGCCTTCTGTAAAAAGAAGGCGGCTCAATTACCACCCCATCGACAGGGGGATTGTGCGATAAACCTCCAGGTAGGCGCTGCACTTCCCCGGAGTCACGTGTATCCTCTGTCACAGGAAGAGACGGTTGCTATGGAAACATATGTCTCAGAATCTCTGAGACAGGGATACATTCGGCCTTCCACTTCACCTGTCTCCTCAAGTTTCTTTTTTGTGAAGAAGAAGGATGGAGGTTTACGCCCGTGCATTGACTACCGTGGTCTCAATCAGATCACTGTTAAGTACAGTTATTCACTACCTCTCATTGCTAATATGACGGAGTCATTGCACGGGGCGCGCTTCTTCACTAAATTGGATCTCAGGAGCGTGTACAACCTGGTGCGTATCCGGGAGGGAGATGAGTGGAAGACGGCATTTAGCACCACATCTGGGCACTATGTGTACCTCGTCATGCCGTACGGGTTGATGAATGCTCCATCAGTCTTCCAATCCTTTGTTGATGAGATTTTCAGGGACCTGCACGGACAGGGTGTAGTGGTGTACATAGATGACATTCTCATATACTCTGCTACACGAGCCGAACATGTGTCCCTGGTGCGCAAGGTGCTTGGTCGACTGTTGGAACATGACCTGTACGTCAAGGCGGAGAAATGCATGTTCTTTCAAAAGTCCTTCCTAGGGCACCACCTGTCCGCGTCAGGGGTGGAGATGGAGATTGACCGCATTTCGTCCGTGCATTATTGGCCGACTCCAACCACGGTCAAGGAGGCGCAGCGATTCTTAGGGTTTGCCAACTACTACTGGAGGTGTATCAGGGGCTTTGGTCAGGTAGCGGCTCCCATTACCTCCTTGCTGAGGCGGACAGGGCTTTTGGTCACCTGAAGGACCTGTTTACCTCGGCTCCAGTGCTGGCTCATCCGGATCCCTCCTTGGCATTCACAGTAGAGGTGGACGCGTCCGAGGCTGGGATAGGAGCTGTACTGTCTCAGCGCTCGGGTACGCCACCAAAGCTCCACCCCTGTGCTTTCTTTTCGAAGAAGCTCAGCCCGGCGGAGCGCAACTATGATGTGGGGGACCGGGAGCTGCTAGCTGTGGTTAAGGCTCTGAAAGCATGGAGGCATTGGGGGGGCTAAACACCCTTTCCTCATTTTGACTGACCACCACAATCTGGAGTACATCCGGGCGGCGAGGAGACTGAACCCTCGCCAGGCAAGGTGGGCCATGTTTTTCACCCGTTTTGTGTTCACCCTTTTTTACAGACCAGGTTCCCAGAACGCTAAGGCAGACGCTCTGTCCCGACTGTATGACACAGAGGAGAGGTCTATGGAGCCCACTCCCATACTTCCGGCTTCGTGTCTGGTGGCACCAGTGGTGTGGGAGGTTTACGCGGACATCGAGCGGGCGTTACATACAGAGCCCACTCCCCCCAGTGTCCAGAGGGTCGTATGTACGTGCCGTTAGATGTCCGCGATCTATTGGGCTCACACGTCACCCTCCTCTGGTCATCCTGGCATCGGTCGGACAGTGCACTGTCTTAGTGGGAAGTACTGGTGGCCCACTTTAGCTAAGGACGTGAGGGTTTATGTTTCCTCCTGCTCGGTGTGAGCCTAGTGTAAGGCACCTAGACACCTGCCCAGAGGGAAATTACAACCCCTCCCCGTTCCACAACGGTCGTGGTCCAACCTATCGGTGGATTTCGTTACGGACCTTCCCCCGTCACAAGGGAACACCACAATCCTGGTCGTTGTGGATCGGTTTTCTAAGTCCTGCCGTCTCATTCCTCTGCCCGGTCTCCATACGGCCCTACAGACTGCTGAGGCCCTATTTACACACGTCTTCCGACACTACGGGGTACCTGAGGATATAGTGTCTGATCGGGGTTCACCTCAAGGGTCTGGAGGGCGTTCATGGAACGTCTGGGGGTCTCGGTCAGCCTGACCTCAGGGTTTCACCCCATGAGTAATGGGAAGGTGGAAAGAGTAAACCAGGATGTGGGTAGGTTTCTGCGGTCCTATTGCCAGGATCGGCCGGGGGAGTGGTCGGTTTTCATCCCCTGGGAAGAGATGGCCCAAAACTCCCTCCGCCACTCCTCCACTAACCTGTCTCCGATTCAGTGTGTATTAGGTTATCAGCCGGTCCTGGCACCGTGGCATCAGAGCCAGATCGAGGCACCTGCGGTGGATGAATGGTTTCGGCGCTCGGAGGAGACCTGGAACGCTGCCCATGTACGCCTGCAACGGGCCATCAGGCGACAAAAGGCGAGCGCCGACCGCAACCGCAGTGAGGCCCCGGTGTATGCACCAGGGGACCGGGTCTGGCTCTCAACCCGAAAACCTGACCCTTCGCCTGCCCTGTCGGAAGTTGGGTCGGCGGTTTGTGGGGCCATTTAAAGTCCTGAGGAGATTGAACAAGGTTTGTTATAGGTTACAGCTTCCTCCTGTGTATCGTATTAACCCCTCGTTCCATGTGTCTCTCCTCAGGCCGGTGGTAGCTGGTCCACTCCAGGAGTCTGAGATACGGGAGGTTCCTCCGCCCCCACTTGACATCGAGGGGGCACCGGCGTACTCGGTCCGTTCCATCCTGGATTCGAGGCGTCGGGTGGGGGGCCTGCAGTATCTCGTGGAGTGGGAGGGGTACGGTCCGGAGGAACGGTGCTGGGTCCCTAGGAGGGACATCCTCGATCCCTCCATGTTGAGGGATTTCCACCGTCGTCATCCGACTCGCCCTGCGCCGCGTCCTCCTGGCCGTCCCTGAGGCCGGTGTCGGCGCATGTCAAGGGGGGGGTACTGTCACGGATTCAGCCAAGGCTGCTCCTCCTCCTTGCTCAGGCAGGCTTCGGCGTTCGTCGTCACCGGAGTAGTAGCTGCCACTGATCTATGTTTCTGTGTTCTACTTGTTTTGTCTTCATTGTACACACCTGGTTCCCATTATGTCTATGATTTGTTTCCTATTTAACCCTCTGGCTCCCACTGTGTGCGTGTTTGTTCTATGTTTGGTGTTATCGACTGGTGAGCGGGTTTGTCCTCCCTGCGTGGAGGTTATGTTTATTTATTATTTACGAGTAAAGTACGTTGTCTACTAGCTCTGTGTCCTGCGCCTGACTCCATCCTACCGCTACACACTGACGCCTGACAGATCCAAATTCTGAATATTTCAATATTGACAGGCTGGAAATACTGTAGCAGAGATCCGATACTCCATTATTGGTTTATGTGCTACTGGAATACAGTTAGTTTGATAGGCTACAGTAATCATTTTCATCTGCTTGTAGGATGGGCTTTTCCTCAAGGACGTGCTCATAAACCCACACTCAGCGCAACAGCATATTAATCCATATCAGCTATAATAACTAATGATATTTATTTTTAGCATCTAATTAGCAGGTATCCCATGTCGGTCCCACACACTGCTAGAATTATGGTAATATTTAAATGAGACTTATTGTGGATAATGCCACACGCCCTATTTGATTTGAATGTTTGCATTCTGTATACGCAGTCACTGTGCCGCTTATTGCATTTCATACCATTAATCAAGCTCTTCTGTAGGGGCCAATCAAATGGTTTCGAATCATCAAAGTGTGGATATGTTTACAATGCCTTCAGAGTATTCACACCCCTTGACATTTTCCACATTTTGTCGTGTTACAGCCTGAATTTAAACAGATTAAATTTAGATTTTGTGAAACTGATCTACACACATGTCAAAGTGGAATTATATTTTCTGAAATGTTTACAAATTAATTAAAAATGAAAAGCTGAAATGTCTTGAGTCAATAAGTATTCAACCCTTTTCTTGTGGCAAGCCTAAATAAGTTCAGGAGTAAAAATGTCACATAAGTTGCATGGACTCACTCTGTGTGCAATAATAGTGTTTAACGTGATTTTTGAATGACTACCTCATCTCTGTACCCCACACATACAATTATCTATAAGGTCCCTCAGTCGAGCAGTGAATTTCAAACACAGATTCAACCACAAAGACCAGGGAGGTTCTCAAATGCCTTACAAAGAAGGGCACCTATTGGTAGATGGGTATAAAACAAACATGAGGCCAACAGTGATTTTTTAAAACAGTTACAGAGCGTAATGGCTGTGATAGGAGATAACTGAGGATGGATCAACAACATTGTAGTTACTCCACAATACCAACATAAATGACAGAGTGAAAAGGAGGAAGCCTGTACAAAATATAAATAAACATGCATGCTGTTGCAAAATGTGGCAAAGAAATTAACTTTTTGTCCTGAATACAAACGTTATGTTTGGGGCAAATCAAACACAACACATCACTAAGTACCACTCTTTTCAATCATGGTGGTGTGCTTGTCATCGGTAAGGATTTGTTTTAGGATAAAAATAAACGGAATAAAGCTAAGCACGGGTTCAGTCTGCTTTCCAACACACACTGGGAGAAACATTAACCTTTCAGCAGGACAATTACCTAAAACACAAGGCCAAATATTCACTATAGTTGCTTACCAAGACGACGTTGAATGTTCCTGAGTGGCCTAGTTATAGTTTTGACTTAAATCAGTTTGAAAATCTATGGCAAGATGTGAATATGGCTGTCTAGCAATGATCAACAACCAACTTGACAGAGCTTGAAGGATTTTTAAAAGAATAATGGGCAAATACTGTACAATCCAGGTGTGCAAAGCTTTTAGAGACTTTTAGAGAGGCTTTTAGAAAGACGGCTGTAATTAATAAAAAATAGAAAAAGTTCGAATTTTTCTTCCATTATGACATTGCAGAGTATTTTGTGTAGATCGTTGAATAACAAAAGACAATTAAATCAATTTTAATCCCACTTTGTAACACAACAAAATGTGGAAAAAGTCAAGGGGTGTGAATACTTTCTGATGGCACTGTACGCCTGTGGGAAGGGTGTGTGGGTATGCCTGTGGGAATGCCCGTTCAGTCTCTGCAGTGAGGGACTAGGTAAGGGTTGACCCTGTCCTAACATCACTGCCGTCCACTTTCTGCTGTTCCCCCATCAGCTCAGCTCGCTTTCATTATTAACACCATTAATGTGGAGACAGTCATGCAGGCATCTTCTCATTTTGTTGGGAACACTGTGGAAGTAAACACATTTGCTGGTGACCATCTGTCAAAGCTCAGATCTGCATGGGAGCTGGCATACATAACATTGCAGAGAGAAAGAGGAAGACAGAAAGCAGAGGGATAGATAAACAAAAAGAGGAAAGACTGAGATGGGAGAGAATAATGGGAGCTGGGCGACACACACAGAGCCTGTCCAACACAATGTCTGCCAGGGCTGTATTGCCTAGTAGTTGTCTGTTTATATAATCTGTCTGTCTGTCTGTCTGCCTGCATACTCGTTTATGTGATTGTTTATTTGTTCGTTCTAGCCATGCGCTGGCATGTGAGGATGTGAGTCTGAGCTGAATCATGGTCTCTCTGTGGTTGGATCAAACTCAGTAGTCCCAGCCCCAGCTGTAGCTCTCCTCAGTGAATCCAGGCAGCAGCCTGCAGCACCATGCTTTACCGTGGGAGGGGCATGCACAAACAGCTCTCTTGTAAATACGCAGGTACTCTTTTTTTCTCTTCATTGGAAGAGGCAGTAATTAATTAGAACACGCTGGATTTGGCTGGGTAAATGTTATTCTCTGTGTGCACAGCTGCTGGAACCGGGAGGGTGGGTGTCTGCACACGCTACTCCCCTGAGATGGAACGTCTGATTTCTGAATCTGTCGGCTTGGTCGGGTCTCTGTCAGGCTCACATGTTCAGTTCCAGTCAACCCAACACCTCTCAACCACTGTGATGTATGTCATAGTAGAATGAAAACCTTACACAATCCTCACCAAATGTAATACAGTATCTCTGCTTCGCTGTTTTGGAAAGAGATTGTGGTCTTGTTCTATTTCCAGGTGAAATCCTCCCCTCCAACTACTCCTTATAGTCAGCTTCCACGACTGTTCAGGGAATCTCAACATACCTCATCCTTCGTCCTCACACACAGCATCCTGGGAGCTGAGGGAGGAGGGTGAATAAAGGTAAGTATAGGGGAAGGGGTTCATCATGTTTCTGTAGATAGCATGTGCCAGAGGCTGTTTGGGCCAGGCTTCTCTCTGCTCTCCCTACAGACAGGACCCAGAGACAAGACCCCACGCCCACTCAGCCCTCCCACATCTGTCTGTCTATTGGCAGGGAGTTCTGGATCACCTGGACTGGAGGGGATAGCCAAATGTTTAAAAACACAACGGCTGGAAATGTGTTTGTTTCTTTAATGTGGCTTGTGGATTAAATTCAGCTGGAAGCTACTTTCATCAACATTCCCTCTACTAAGTGTTTTCCCAGCTAACTAGCGCATTAGTCAGTTATGCCCTGGGCACAGTATCTTACTGTACATTACTGGTCATAATCTAGATGTATTTCACAGTTATTAGGCAGGTAGGATGTATTCTCTGAAGTTATGTTTATGTGACAGGGTAGGAAACAATGTTTTGATCAGTGTTTCTCAGGGAACCCTAAATAGTGTGGGACATGTATAAACAGAGAGAAAGAGGCAAAGCGAGAGGCTCCACTCCCGTCAATCTGTCCAAGCAGACCAAGTGAGTATTTTTTTGTATGGAGGTTGTGATGTCACGAGAGGCTACACAGCTTTCAGCGGGATTGCTCAAGTAGTGCAAGGAGACCAGGTTCAACCAAAACAAGGATTTTATTAAAGGTCTTGGGAAACTAACGAAAGTATAACACAATTCTGTTCTCTGGTGGCTCTTAAGGGTTAACAGTTCAGGGATGTCTCTTCCACATCCAAAATCATAACTCTCCCTTGCTCAAATAACTTTTCCCCAGTCTTACTGTCTTCCACGTTGCAGCTTAGTGGCCAACCCAGCAAAACGTCCTTCCAAATGTCCCACACGTATTTCCACAGGTGCATATATCCAAAGGTGAGTATTTCCCAAAGGTAAGTATCTCCAAATCCTTATATTCCTCATGGAAGTGGACGTGCAGCACTCTTGTCCTCCAGAGAGCCCAGCTTGAGACTGTGTCTCTTCACCCCCCACACACTTCCAGCTCATCAGCTCCTCATTTGTTTCAGCTGCGTGGGAAGATTGGCCAGAGGGGTGGAGTTCCCGACCATACCAGCAGATGGAGCCATAGCTGTCTGGGTTTGCAGCCACCTCAGGGGATGTAACGTCCCTCCAGGACACAGCCTCTCGTGACATCACACATCCCCTCCTCGGGACCGACGTCCTCGCTGGGTAAAGGCAGCGAAGAAGGCATCACGCCGGGAGAGGGCGTCCGCATTGCCGTGGTGCTTGCCAGACTGCTCTCTCTTCAACTCCTCCAACTCTAGGACCAGGGACTCAGCCTCCTGTTGTCTCTCCTTGAGTTTCTTACTGAACGCATCAGCCTTGGTTTTAGCAGAGTTTAGCTTCTGTTGAGCAGCTTTCAGTTCCTTCTCTCTCTCTGCCTCCGCATTCTTCATCTTGTTCTCCAACACCTTGTACTTCTCCTCTGCCTTCTTCTGGACCTCCTTACTACTGCGCAGGATCTCCTCACACTCCTCGATGGTCCTGCGCAGCCTCTCCAGCTCCTCCTGTTGCTTAGGGAAGGAGCTCTGTTGGAGTTTAGCCTGGAGGATATCTAACTCTTCTGTCTTCATGTCTAACTGTTGCTTTAACAAACGATACCTCTCAGCGGTCCCCTTCAGACCAGACAGTTCTTTGTCCAGATTCTGTAGCTCCGTCTCTGTGTCGGTCTGAACACCTGCCATCCCTATCAGCGCCCGGGCGGGAGTGAGTAACTCGGAGGATTGCACCGGAGCCTTCCCAGGATGAGTCTTGCCTCTCCGTTTCCGAGGTACTCGGGTTATCCTCTCTCCTGAGACTCTCTCCAGAGTGGGTAAAAGGCTGGGGCAGTCTCGTCCAATTAGGACAGGGACGGGGAGGGAATCAACCACCCCCGTGCCGTGTGTATGGTTCCCGTGGTGCTGGTCATTGTAAGTTCAGTAATGGGGTATTCTCTGGTGTCCCCATGGACACAGGAAACTGGGAGGACTTTCCCCGGGGTCAGACACGTTGGGCCCACCAAATCCTTACGCACCAGGGTGGCCCGGCTACCAGAATCCAGTAAGGCCTCCACATCATGGTGATTCACAGTTACCGGGCAGGTGGGGGGGTCGATCTGGGCCGCCATCTCGACTCCCAAGAGCGAGGCAAAACGGTGTGTGGGTGCTGAGCTGGAGGACTCCGCAGTGGGCATAGGTTCCTGGCTGGTTTCCCACACTGCCAGGAGATATGTCCCATCTCCCCACACCGGTAACACTGTCGAGGGTTCCCCCTCCTGGTGTACTCTTCTTGGACCCGCCTGGTTTCTGGCTCCCCCTGGAGCCGGGATAAGTCCTGACGTGGCTGGGTTCGAGACCTCGGGGTCCTTTGGACGGGTTCTTCCCATTTGTGGTGGGGCCGCACTCCTGGGGTCTTTTCGGGAAGCATTCAGCATCTCCGCTGTGGCCTGGTACTTTTCCACAGCTTCCCACGGTCAGATCAGCCGTGGTCAAGGCCTGTTGACTGATGAACCGTTTTGCCTCATAAGGCAGGGCGCGTAGGTAACGATCCACCACAACGGCCTCCACCACCGCCGCTGCTGTATTCCTCTGCGGATCCAGCCATTTCCTTGCGATTCGGACAAGTTCATGCATCTGCGCCCGAGGAGGTTGGTCTAGTTGGAAGGTCCAGCTGTGAAAGCGCTGGGCCATACCAAACTTTGTGAGTCCATATCTGCTGAGGATCTCAGACTTCAGGGCATCATAGTCAGTAACCTGGTCAGGGCCCAGGTCCCGACAGCATTCAGCGCTCCCCGGTTAGAAAGGGGGGCTAACAGACCAACCCACTGTTGCTTGGGCCAGGCTTCCCTAGTGGCCGTGGCCTCAAATGCATGCAGGTATGCCTCAATGTCATCGGTAGCTCCCATCTTAGATATAAAGTCACTTGCCTTTATTGGGCGGGTATTTTGGACCACCCTCTGTCTCTGCAACTGCAATTCCTCTGCCTTCAGAAGGTTGGCTTTCTTTTGCTCCTCCAAGAGAGCCACGTTTGCTTGCATCTGGGCTTGCTGGCCAGCAACAAGGGCTTTCAATATGTCCTCCATTTCAGTCGGGCGGGGAGCCTACGGCCAACTTGGAAAACTGGGTGATCAAACCTTCGGTATCCTCCTCTGACATGCACTATTAACGCTTGAGCGTGCCCGTATTCTCCACCATCTGTGATGTCACGAGAGGCTACACAGCTTTCAGCGGGATTGCTCAAGTAGTGCAAGGAGACCAGGTTCAACCAAAACAAGGATTTTATTAAAGGTCTTGGGAAACTAACGAAAGTATAACACAATTCTGTTCTCTGGTGGCTCTTAAGGGTTAACAGTTCAGGGATGTCTCTTCCACATCCAAAATCATAACTCTCCCTTGCTCAAATAACTTTTCCCCAGTCTTACTGTCTTCCACGTTGCAGCTAGTGGCCAACCCAGCAAAACGTCCTTCCAAATGTCCCACACGTATTTCCACAGGTGCATATATCCAAAGGTGAGTATTTCCCAAAGGTAAGTATCTCCAAATCCTTATATTCCTCATGGAAGTGGACGTGCAGCACTCTTGTCCTCCAGAGAGCCCAGCTTGGAGACTGTGTCTCTTCACCCCCCACACACTTCAGCTCATCAGCTCCTCATTTGTTTCAGCTGCGTGGGAAGATTGGCCATAGAGGGGTGGAGTTCCCGACCATACCAGCAGATGGAGCCATAGCTGTCTGGGTTTGCAGCCACCTCAGGGGGATGTAACGTCCCTCCAGGACACAGCCTCTCGTGACATCACAAGGTCTATGAGAGAGTGTCGGATTTGGTCAACACGTAATTTTATTGCTAATTTGCTAAGATAGGCTTATTTGATCTAATAGAAGTTCCGTAGTGTTTAGGTTGTTACGAATGTATTGACATAAGTGGACGCACGTGGCATCTTGGCAACTTTAAGAAAAACGATTTTATATCGGAGTTGTCTGTCGTTCACGCGCGTATCTGCCCTCTCATTGGCTAGAATGTTCCCCCCTGATCTCGCTTCCTCCCGCCTGCCTTTATGCCTTTGCTACAACAACTCCCATTGTTAGTGCGGAGACAAGACCAGTCATTACATAGAGTATTTCTGGTATAAAGCACCCCTCAATTCTCTTCAGGTGAGAGCTTTTGTACGTGTAGAGATTATGTGGCATTGTTTCTGTGCACTCTGTTTGTTTGAGGACAACCATTATAGGGAACAAGCTGTCTTGAGCAGTTGTTTGGGGTGTGGTCAAATCTGTTCAGGAGGTATGTTTGTTTCACTGTATCAGTGTTTGTTTATTCAAATTTGACAGAATATTTATAGCTGGTTGGAACATTGGTTCCTACCCTGTCACATTTATCTGTATAATGTAGGATAGGGGGTATTCTCTTCAGTTATGTTTGGTTTGATGAATGGTTTGTACTCTGTACAGGCAGGGAGAATGATGGAAGTTGCCTCTGTAACAGTAATGTGATGGCCAGTCTGTCTGGTACAGTTTGGAGAGAGGGATGTAAGGGAGGGATGTGAAGAGAGGGATGTGGGGGGGTGATCCAGCCTCCGGGGGACATCTGGGAGTGGGGCTGCGCTCCACACTGATCAGCCCGGCTTCCCAGAGCTCCCAGGGATCGTGAGAAAGGTGGCGTGGCTTGAGCTCAACCATCCAGAGTGTGGGCTAATTGATTTGAGCTGTTTCTGTGGGGGATTTACCTTTGTACTAATTAGCCATGATTCCTACAGTGTTCCAGCTCTGTAGTCTAAGCTGCTATCAGAGCAGACAGGAGCAGGTTGACTGTGAATACACACAGCCAGGCTTCGGTGAGAGGGAGGCTATTGTGGTGCCACTCAGCTACCTACAGTAGAATGCCACTGTTATCCATGTTAATAGCATGTGGATAACTCTGGTGGCCAAATTTCCAGTTACAGCGCTGCTAAATGAAGCTTGTTACTTTCTCAACAGGTGGATTAATGTGTCGGTGTGGATGTGTGGGAAAGTAATGGCTTGGTATTAACTGTGGCGCAGGCTGTCAGTGTTGTCAGCTGTTAAATGGCGCTCTCAAAAGCATCTGTGTCACAGTCACCCTTTCCTCCTCTCACCCTCCAGTACCACGATCAGTGTTGGCATGCCATACCAGCCTGGGGCTGCATGCATAGGCTCACACGCTTTCCCATGAATACAAGATGATATGTTAAATCCACCCACCTCTAATGTCCATGACCTCTGACCTCTTATAGAACAGACAGTGAAATATAATAAGTGACAATAAGTTAATTCAGTTGAGGGTTAAGTGTAATTCAGTCCACAGACGCAGAGACGCGGTAGTCCAGTGTCCCATTGTGACATACCTACGCTGCTCTGAGACCACCATCTGCGGGGGAAGCACAGCCTGAATGCGCACTTCGCGAAAATTCCCAACCAACGCGGCTCCTAGTATGCAACCTCTATTAATTTGACTGTGTTGACAGTTGGAGAAATTGCTTGAGTATGAAAGCCAACGTTCCGATATTCTAGAACACTGCTGTGCGTACGCATACACATTTAAGACTATAGACTACAGACGATTTATGTGAGGATTTTACTTAATGTAGGTGTTTAGGACAGCTCTTTCAACTAGATGACAATCTATCGCAGCAGCCTGGTCTCATAGACTAGACATAACATAGTTAACATAAATCCGGGACACTCAAATGTGTATATGTTAGGTTTGGTTTGGTTACATAAGACAGAAGGTTACTTAACCTCTAAAAGTCTAAGCTGTTGGGGTGGGCAAAACTTTCTATAGAGTGGTCATATTAGTTTGTAGGCCAAACTGTTCAGACGCTACAGAAGTTTTCGGGAGAACCGATTTTCGGGACGTCTCATGGTCTGACAAACACCGCTGTAGCTCGGCCACCTTCCACCGCAGATCAAGAAGGCCGACATAGGTAGATGTAGTGGATTGAGACACAGCCCATGCAAAAAACCGACAGATTTCGATGGGGATTTTTTTGGTACTTAGATTGATGCAAAAAGAAAGGAGGTTGGTTGGTCGAGGTGGATCGTGGGCATATAATGCGAATGTCTAGCAACCCAAACGTTGCGTGTTCGAATCTCATCACAGAGAACTTTAGCATTTTAGCTCATTAGCAACTTTTCAACTACTTACTACTTTTTTAGCTACTTTGCAACTACTTAACATGTTAGCTAACCTTTCCCCTAACCTTAACCCTTTTAGCTAACCCTAACCTTAACCCTTTAACCTAACTCCTACCTTAAACCTAACCTTAGCCCTAACCCCTAGCCTAGCTAACGTTAGGCACCAAGCTTACGGAATTCATAATATATAATACGTTTCGCAAATTCTTAACATATTATACATTTTGCAAATTCGTAACATATTGTTTGTTTTTCAGATTCGTAACATATCATACGAATTGTAATTCGTAAACAATCATACAAAATGGATGTTGGACATCCACAAATTAATACATACCATATGGAACACAACATATCATACGAAATGAGGTGTCTCGAATTTACATAAAGAAAAATACGAAATGCTCTGAGACCAGGTTGATCCCAGAGGCATCATGTCCATAGGAGGCACAGGGGCACGTACCCCCTCAGATTTGTCCTGTTTAAAAAAATATATAATAAAAAAAAACAATGGTTGTTTCTCTGTAATACTACTAGCCAAATGCAATTGTATGAAGTTAGCTTTAGCTAGCCCAGATAGGTTCCCAACCTCATAACTAGCTAACAAGAAGCCATTTCAGGCTATCAATCAAGTAGCTAGCTTGTCTAATTATCTTAGCTGGCATGCCTGCTGGCAAGGTCGGTAGACTTTAAAAAAGAAAGCTATAACTAAATGTACTGAATAAGACTCACATTCCTTTCAATCTTTTACCCAGATTTTAGCAGAGATGCAGAAAAGCATATTTCCTTTCTTTAAAAAAAAGAACAACCAATCAGGAGGATACAGACAGCTCAGGAGGTATGCTTAGATATGCAGAAAAATATACATATTTTTTTTACATAGAATTAAGCATAATGATTATACCACAACAAGAAAATAGCTTCAAGGGTTTTGTCTAAATTCTGGTGGAGTCAACTAATACAATAATGGACGACCTGACCAGAGAGGTCCAGGACCTGAAGAACAGTTTGCACTTCTCCCAGGGTCAGCTCGGTGAGTTCAAACAGGAGAACAGCAAGATGACAGCAATCTGTAAGTCATTGAGAGAGGACAAAAATTCTGTATGTGAATTCATGATAACAATGAAGGAGGGACAATCAAGGCAGAACAACATGGTTGTGAATGGAATTTCAGAATCTTCACATGAGACTGAGGACAAAGTGAGGAAGGTAGATTGAGGTTGAGTGCGCCCACATTGCTTACATCCGCTATGACAAGCTCATTGTCCACCCAAGAGTGGTAAAGCGGCCTTTACGGGTTCTAACAGCAGACCTATCAGCTTGCTGCCAGCTCTTAGCAAACTGTTGGAAAAAAGTGTTTGACCAAATACAATGCTATTTCTCTGTAAACAAATTAATAAGACTTTCAGCATGCCTGTAGAGAAGGGCACTGAACATGTACTGCACTGACACAAATGACTGTTGATTGATTGAAATAAATTGATAGTAAGAAGATTGTGGGAGCTGTACTGTTAGATTTCAGTGAAGCCTTTGATATGACTTTTCAACCTCTGCCATATTGTGGATTCAGAGCTATCTATCTAATAGAACTCAAAGGGTTTTCTTTAATGGAAGCTTCTCTAATGTCAAACATGTAAAGTGTGGTGTACTGCAGGGGAGCTTTCTAGGTCCTCTACTATTTTCTATTTTTTATCAATGACCTGCCACTGGCATTAAATCAAGTACCTGCCACCAGTGGCTACCTGCCGCCAGTAGCTTAGTGGTTAAGAGTGTTGTGCTAGTAACCGAAAGGTCGCTGGTTCTAATCCCCGAGCCGACTAGGTGAAAAATCTGTCGATGTGCCCTTGAGCAAGGCACTTAACCCTAATTGCTCCTGTAAGTCGCTCTGGATAAGAGCGTCTGCTAAATGACAAAAAAAAAAAACACACACGCATCAGCAACCACAGCTAATGAAGTCACTGAAACCCTTAAAGAGTTGCAGTCTGTTTTGGAATGGGTGGCCAGTAATAAACTGGTCCTGAACATCTCTAAAACTAAGAGCATTGTATTTGGTACAAATCATTCGCTAAGTTCTAGATCTCAGCTGAATCTGGTAATGAATGGTGTGGCTGTTGAACAAGTTGAGGAGACTAAATTACTTGGTGTTACCTTAGATGGTAAACTGTTATGGTCAAAACATATAGATTCAATGGTTGTCAAGATGGGGAGAGGTTTGTCCGTAATAAAGAGATGCTCTACTTTTTTGACACCGCACTCCAAAAAGCAAGTCCTGCAGGCTCTAGTTTTGTCTTATGTTGATTATTGGCCAGTCTCGTGGTCAAGTGCTGCAAGGCAAGACCTAGTTAAGCTGCAGCTGGCCCAGAACCGAGCGGCAATATAAATACTACTTGAGGAGAGACTGACTGTATCACTTGTTCTTTTTACAAGAAACATTATTTTGTTGAAAATTCCAAATTGTTTGCATAGTCAACTTACACACAGCTCTGACACACACATTTATCCCACCAGACATTCCACCAGGGGTCTTTTCACAGTCTCCAAATCCAGAACAAATTCAAGAAAGCGTACAGTATTATATAGAGCCATTATTGCATGGAACTCCTTTCCATCTCTATTGCTGAAATGAACAGCAAAGTTTCAAAAACCAGATAAAGCAACACCTCATGGCACAACGCCTCTCCCGTATTTGACCTAGATAGTTTGTGTGTATGTATTGATAAGTAGGCTACGTGTGCCTTTTTAAAATTGTAGTTCTGTCCTTGGGCTGTTCTTGTCTATTAATGTTCTGTATTATGTAATGTTTCATGTTTTGTGTTGACCCCAGGAAGAGTAGCTGCTGCTTTCGCAACAGCTAATGGGGATCCTAATAAAATACCAAATACCAAAATCTATCCCACAGCAGGAGAGTGAGAACATTGTCTGTTTGGAAAGATCGCTGGCAAAAAGCTAATTTAACCACCCAAACCAGACTGCTTAGTTCTAAAGCTCTCCATCCCCCCGTCGTTGATATGAAATATTCATATCAGGCTTATTTGAATGTAAATGTGTGTAGAGAAAGCTTTTGAATATCCCCCATTACGGCAAAACAAAACACATAAACTCCCCTCCTGGTTCACATAAGACAAAGAATATATTCAGTAAAAGTTCCTGCTGAATTTTGCCAATCGCTGAGCAGATTCAGACTCTCCCATGTGTGCTGTCTTCATGAATACCCTGATGGGATTCAATATCCATCTTGTCTTTTTCCTGTCTGTTATGGGTGACAAACTACCAATCCGGGCTCATATTGCAATGTAGCAAACGTCGGAGTTGTGCTGCAGACAGCGCTTCGGGATGATGTTTCTGACATGTTCATTTGTCTCGGCCCGCTCACTCTCACACCCCTGAGGGGGACTACTTCTCAGTACGCCCCGTTCCCTGTGTGCAGTAGTGCCCTGAGGTTCTGAGAACCCCAGTCTCTGTGTGAACGATGCAGCTGCAGCATTTCTGCAGACAGTGCACAACGATCCAAAAGTTCACACTCAGAATGTGTGAACAATTAAAGATGGCGGATGTTCATTTCTCCCCTTCCGATCTCCTTTCTCCCTCTTTCCCTCTTTCTGCATTGTTACCTTTCTCCTAAATTGGAGGTGCCCTCATGCTGGGTGACTACAGGAAGTTGCATCCAATATTTCCTGTGGATGTCATGACTCACACAAACAACAACCATGCTGAAAAACACATTGAGTGGCTTCCTGTGGGTCCAGTGTCTCTGTGAGAGGAAGTAATGATGATCTATTCTACACACTGACTTGTCTCTGGAGACACACTAGGTAAACTGCTGCACATATACCTGCATTGTCTCGCTCCCCCAGGGGACGGCACATTGGGACTATCTGATGTTGTGCCAATGCTGCGTTGATGTCTTCTCCATCCTCCTGCTTGTTTCTCCCTCAGCCCAGTTACAGGAAGTCTCCAGGAGAACCATGATGAAGACGGGGGATATAGGTCTTCAATTGTCACAGCCACCTGGGACACAGTCATTGTGTTTGATTGATTCTTCTATAATAACACAACCTGTTTCTGTCCCATAGCTGTCATAGCAGCTATTCTAATGTTAATGTGATCTGAGGTTGTCTGCTCTCATGGGGGTTGCAGCATTATTCTGAGATGTGATTTTGCTGCTGAATAACACATTGAAACAAAATACATTCTGACACAGATTCACAGGGATAAAATAACCCATGTTATGGAATGTGTGTGTTGAAGTCTTGCAGTGCAGTGCTTCCGGCTGATGAGAGCTGGAGTGGGAGCCGGGCATCCTCCGTGTACCTGCCTTGGATCAGTGCAGTATGATCCTCTTCCGGGGCCTGTAGATCAGAGAAGTGGCACTAATGCCTACTAGCTAACAAGCATACACTCTCTCAAATACAGTCTCCCCATTCAAAAATAAACAATATTTTCCCCTAATAATTAAGACATTGGCACTGGGGAAATTGAGAACTCTGAAAATGTCTTAATTCTTATTCTGTGTGCAAATGTTTCCTGTAGAGAAACAAGACATACAGTAGATGGGCAGCAAGCAAATACACGCCCCTGTCAGGTTTAACACTAGCTGTGCTACAGGGCGAGTGATATCATGCAAGAGAGACGGCATTAATTATTAATGTGTGTTACTTCACCAGGCTGGATAAATAATTCAGAGGGTGTGGAGAGTACAGAGAGCATGGTGATCAGGCTGGATGACTGTAGGCCTACTGTATATTACACATTATTGTCATTGTAAATAGTGTTCTCAATGACCTACCTGGCTAAATAGAGGTTAGATGAAACACACAGACACAGAGATACTGTGTACAGCCCACTGTTTTAGGACATACACCACAGAACTGGTGGGCCAAAGGTTGGATGATCAGACATGTCCGATATTAAATGAGTAGGTGTTGAGCATTGCAAATATGCATGTAAGAACGTTATGATGTTGCTTCAGACAATTATCTCTAATCGGATGACTAAATCCCACAGTGAGAGTCTGGACCAGTGTGTGTTTAGGATTTGAAAGGATGAAATCTAATTTTGACAGTGGAACATCCCACTCAGTTAAGTCAGAAGTCGTGGGAATTTCACCCTTCCTTTGATTGCACATGCCCAAATCACAAATATTCTCCCCCCTTCCAACAGCCCCATACTAATCCCTAACCCCCCAACCAAAATACCCAGCCTGGTCGTAATATCATACACACTTTAATTCGTAACATATCATACTAAATGGATGATGGACATCCACAAATTAATACATACCATACGAAATGTAACATATCATCCTAATTGTAGTGTCCCGGATGTACATTTACTATGTTATGTCTACCCCTGAGTCCAGGTTGAAATACCCTCTAACAGGGCTTACAATCAAGACAAAACACTGAATGACCAACTCATCTGCTTCATTTGAGCTGTTTTGGAATCCCCCCAATTGGTTGAAGAAAATTATAGATGCGTCTCTAATCTATTCTCTTTTGTGCTAGGCCAAAGACTCTTTATATTTTGAACATGGCCACTAAACTCTCTCCTATCACCCTTCTCCAATTCTACCTCTAATTGTCTTCTACCTCAAAGCTTCTTCTCTCTTTCTCCTTCTCACCCCTTTCACATCGCTGTTTTTCTGTCTCTCTTTTCCTAACCAAGCGTTGTATCATTGATAATCTGACATGTTTCCCACTTCAGTACGTTGAAGATACTCTCCATCCCTTCCCTAGTCTAACTTCCTCCAGCCGTTTGTCTGTCAGGGTTGATACGAGGTTTCATGAATTGCTGAAGGACTTTTAACCTGGGATACCTACAAGAGAGGGGTTTTATGTGGTTTAGCTTTGTTTTCTCAGCTACTTCACTACTTCTATGTCTAATAATAATAATTAGTTGGATTTATACTGAACAAAAATATAAGTGGAACATGTAAAGTGTTGGTCCCATTTTTCTTGAGCTGAAATAAAAGATCCCAGAAATGTTCCTTATGCACAAAACGCTTATTTCTCTCAGATTTTGTGCATACATTTGTTTACATCCCTGTTAGTGAGAATTTCTCCTTTGCGAAGATAATCCATCCACCTGACAAGTGCGGCATATCAAGAAGCTGATTTTAAAAGCATGATCATTACACAGGTGCACCTTGTGCTGAGGACAATAAAAGGCCACTCTAAAATTTGCAGTTTTATCACACAACACAATGCCACAGATGTCTCAAGTTTAGGGAGCGTGCAATTGGCATGCTGACTGCAGTAATGTCCACCAGAGCTGTTGCCAGAGAATTGATTGTTCATTTCTCTACCATAAGCCGCCTCCAACGTCATTTTAGAGAATTTGGCAGTACGTCTAACCGGCCTCACAACCGCAGACCACATATAACCATGCCAGCTCAGGACCTCCACATCTGGCTTCTTCACTTCTGAGACCAGCCACCTGGACAGCTGATGAAACTGTGGGTTTGCACAACAGAAGAATTTCTGCACCAACTGTCAGAAACCGTCTCAGGGAAGCCCATCTGCATGCTCGTCATCCTCACCAGGGTCTTGAACTGACTGCAGTTCGGCGTCGTGACCGACTTCAGTGGGCAAATGCTAACCTTCGATAGCCACTGGCACGCTGGAGAAGTGTGCTCTTCACGGATTAATCCCGGATGAATATGGCGTTGTGTGGGCGAGCGGTTTGCTGATGTCAACATTGTGAACAGAGTGCCCCATGGTAGTGGTGGAGTTATGGTAAAGGCAGGCATAAGCTATGGACAACGAGCACAATTGCATTTTATCGATGGCAATTTGAATGCACAGAGATACTGTGACGAGATCCTGAGGCCCATTGTCGTGCCATTCATCCGCTGCCATCACCTCATGTTTCAGCATGATAATATACGGCCCCAATGTCGCACGGATCTGTACACAATTCCTGGAATCTGAAAATGTCCCAGCTCTTCCATGGCCTACATACTCACCAGACCAATTGAGCATGTTTGGGATGCTCTGGATCGACGTGTAAGACAGCTTGTTCCAGTTCCTGCCAATATCCAGCAACTTCGCACAGCCATTGAAGAGGAGTGGGACAACATTCCACAGGCCACAATCAACAGCCTGATCAACTCTATGCGAAGGAGATGTCGCTCTGCATGAGGCTAATGGTGGTCACACCAGATACTGACTGGTTCTCTGATCCATGCCCCTACCTTTTTTGTAAAGGTATCTGTAACCAACAGATGCATATCTTTATTCCCAGTCATGTGAAATTAATAGATTAGGGCCTAATTTATTTATTTCAATTGACTGATTTCCTTATATGAACTGTAACTCAGTAAAATCTTAAAAATTGTTGCATTTTTATATTTTTGTTCAGTATATGTAGTGCTTTTCTACCAACTGAGGTACTCAAAGCACTTTACATAGTAGGGGGAAACTCACCTCATCCACCACCAATGTGTAGCACCCACCTCGGTGATGCACGGCAACCATTTCTGTGCCAGACCGCTCACCACACAATTAGGGGGATGATTAGGTAGCCATGATGGAATGGGGCCAGGTTGGGAATTTAGCCATGACACCGGGGTTAAC
The DNA here is from genome assembly GCF_020615455.1 of Coregonus clupeaformis. Taxonomy (NCBI): domain Eukaryota; kingdom Metazoa; phylum Chordata; class Actinopteri; order Salmoniformes; family Salmonidae; genus Coregonus; species Coregonus clupeaformis. The sequence goes on from NC_059220.1 coordinate 20,997,477, forward strand.
ACCCCTACTCTTACAATAAGTGCCATGGGTTTTTTAATGACCACAGAGAGTCACGCCACCCGTTTAACGTCCATCTGCAAGACAGAACCCTACACAGGGAAATGTCCCCTGGTTTCCCATCCAGGGACCGACCAGGACCGACCCTGCTTAGCTTCAGAGGCAAGCCAGCAGTGGGATGCAGGGTGGTATGCTGCTGCCGCTATGAAACAGCTGTCTCCCATCATTGTCAACTGGGAGGGAATTTAATCTCCATACAACACCCTCATCCTTCAAACCTGTCCACAAAAACACTCATCAGCACATCCTGATATTACACCTCTTTGTTTTTCTCTCTCTCTCATCCTCTCATCCATGAAGGTCATGTGAAGATTAACGAGCAGATCCACACAGGGAAATGTGTCTGACACACCATGTTCCTCCTCACCCACTCTTCACCAGACACCTTCAGTAATGACCAGACTGTTGTTATCTACAGATCCCATCCCAGAGTGGCTATCTCAGCCTGGAGGAGAAGAACACTTTATTCCCATGTAACCCTCTTCTTTCCTCCTCCTCTTCTCCTCTTTCCTCCTCTCTTGCTCTGGGTCTCACTGAGATGGCTGATTAATTAGCCACAGATTTCCTTTGAATTCCACATAAAATATATCTCTCTGAGCTTTTTTTTTTTGAATCTGCAAATTAGCATTCTGCACCCAGAGGTGGGGGCTCGGTCATGTTGTTGTGTATGTTTGGGTTAGGATGGGGAGAGGTGCTGTGTTGTGGGGTGAGATGGAAGAGTTGAACTGTAACAGCATTCTGTATTGTCCTGGTCCAAGTCCACAGCCCACACTAGAGGTTGACACGGGAGTAAAAATTAATTAATTCCTGTCCCGTCTTGTCCTGTTAATTTTTGTTGTGTACTGTCCCAATCCTACAACAGTTCTATAACCCTGACAACTTTCCTGTCCTATCCCAATAAAAATCACTCCGGTAGGAGTCCTGTTCCCATGTCAACCTCTAACCCACACTCTGTCAAACTTCCTAATGTCTCCCACAGACACAGATGCAGACAGACACAAAAACAGATGCGTAAACACACAAACACATGTGCAGAAACACATACACACACACACAAACAGAGAGAGAACAACACCTACAACAACAACATCGCTGCAGGTAACATTTCATGTCCCCAGATCATTAGTGACTTGTGAGTTTGCATCACACATGGTTATCATGTTGAAATCCTCCCATCTGCTCTGATCTGATCTGCCTCCATCCAGCCCATCCTCATTATCTTGGGTTCCCGTTGATAACAGTCTGCTTTTTAAAAGCTGAATAAATTATTCAGTAATTTAAGTTTATTTGCTGGGTGTATGTGGGACACTGTGCTGGGAAACAAACCCAGCCACCTCCTCTGTAGACTAGAGTCTACATGCATTTGGAAAAGACTGCGGTCCTCCATGGACAGCATTGCTGCAAAGGAGATGTACAAATGTAAAACAGATACATATGTAAAAAATATTGGTGACGCTTGGCCTCAGCTTGGCCTCATTGAGCTCTCCATTCCCCCTCCACTGGCTCTCCATCTCTATCCCTCTGTGCACTGCAGCAGCAATCACTGACATAAATATGACTGAGCTTCTCTCTCTCCCCCTCTCTTTCTCCTCTGTTTTAGGGCAGTATTCTCTCTCCCTCTCCCCCTCTCACCCCACCGTAGCTGTGATCAGTACTGACAGTGATAGCTGAGCTGGGGTTAGCCTCTAAGCAGAGGTTTCTCCCCTAGTGGGGAGTGGGGAGAGAGCTTTAACCCCTGTGACAGAGCCTGGTCATCACCCTGCCTGCTGCCGTGCACTTGGGTCAGGATGAGGCGAGAGGTGTGGAGGGGGAGGAGAGGGTTGTTCCCTAGAGTGGATGTTATGTAACCCGTTTGTGCAGTCAGTGATGTGATGCATGGTGAAGTGTTTAGACCACCATGCTGCTAAGCCTAGCCCCCTCTGAGACTGAGGAGAGGCAGCTTGTGTTATTACACACATGCATACATACACATGGGCGCATGCATGCACACACGCACTAACACACGCACACACACATATTTGTGGGGGGCGACTTAAACTTGTATGAGTAGGACCGCAATTACAATCTCTTATTGGAATGAAGAGATGCTAGACATGAAAAGGGGGTGCCAGACAGCCCCCTCCCACCCTCCCTCCCTGCCAAAGAGCAAACATTGTAAACCATGACTGTGTCTGCTCTGGTACCATACGCCTGTTCTCCACCAGTAATGAGCCTATTAGTTATGTAGAAACAGATTGTGAGTGATTACCAGCAACTCAACTGTACAGACCTCTCTGGAAAAGGAGGTGGGGTGGAGAGGAGGGGGGGGGGGTGGCTGAGGTGGGTCCCAGAAGTGTTCTAATTGGTCTGTTGAGAAAGGTTAATTAAGTCATTAAGACAGAACAAACTGACAGCACAATGTATCTCAGCCTGCCAATACATAATCTAAATACAATCAGCTCAATGTATGTATTTATAAAGGGACAATGCTGATCGTCTGTTAGGGGCGACGGGTAAAGAACCTAATTTGTCAACATCAGAGCAACACAGGAAAGTAGATCCATCTTACACACAGAGGGAATAGAGTGGGTTATCCCTGCTATGGATACCTTATCAAAATAAGGTATCCATAGCAACTGTGTGTGTGTGCACCTGCAGCTGTTCCTGGGGTACGATGGAGACTCTTGAGGTCGTTGATTCTCCTTAATGAGTTAATTATCCTTGATGAAAATATTTTCTCCTTCAGAAAGGTCAAAGTTGTGGGCCTCCCGAGTGGCGCAGCAGTCTAAGGCACTGCATAGCAGTGCTAGGGACGTTACTACAGACCCGGGTTAATTCCCGGGCTGTGCCACAACCGGCCGTGAACGGTAGTCCAATAGGACGGCGCACAATTGGTCCAGCATCGTCCGGGTTAAGGGAGGGTTTGGCCGGGGGGGGCTTTACTTGGCTCATCGCGCTCTAGCGACTCCTTGTGGCGGGCCGGGTGCCTGCAGTCTGACCCCGGTCGGCAGTTGAATGGTGTTTCCTCCGACACATTTGTGCGGCTGGCTTCCGGGTTAAGCTGGCGGGTGTTAAGGAGCGTGGTTAGGCGGGTCATGTTTCGGAGGATGCATAACTTCGGCTGTTGGGTAGTTGCAGCGATCAGACAAGATCAAAATTGGGGAGAAAAAAAAAAGAAACAATTGGTAAAAGTTAACTAGGTAGACACAGTGCCGCAAAGTCTATTAATTTTACTGTCTTTCCTTTTCTGTCTTTCTTTTAGATACATTTTATCTCATCTTCGGTCACCATATAGTGGTTCATATTACATTTAAATAAAAATGTGTATTATCCATTATCTAGTCAAAGATCCTTTATCCCTTAATATATTTTTGCCCTCAATCTAAAATGTGGCATTTCAAATGAATTTCCAAATGGCAACATGACAGAGAAATGTGCAGTTTCATACTGAGGCAATAAGCGAGAGAGGTCTGATAAACATAATGATAATTCCCTGTCTAGAGCCTCCTGTTTGTTTTCTGATCCCTTTTCACAGGACTCATTTGGTTTAATGGGCAACATTAAAACAAACCTCCTGTGTGTTCTCTCTCTCTCTCTCTCTCTCTCTCTCTCTCTCTCTCTCTCTCTCTAATACTAAAAGGGGATAATATAAGTGGTTGTTAGAGTGTATAAAAGCCCCATTAAGGGGAAAGAGGGTAATTGAGTGGTCGAGATTAGAGCGTCATCTGTCTCAGTCACACTATTTACACTTTGAATAATCATAATTATGATAATGCTCATCCTTTCCCGTCTGTTTTGATTTATTTTTGCATGAACACTTAGAAGATTCAATTTCTGCTAAATATCACGTGGCTACTACATGTTGCAAGTTCTACATAGGCCAAGCTACTGCGCTGTTATCTCAATGTGTGAAATGCATAATGCGGTGCAGGGAACAGGCAGAAATCTGTGCTGTTTTGCTCAAAGTGGTCCATTAATGACGGGCAATTTGCAGTCAGGGTCCTGCTGGACAAGTTTACTTTTGTATCAGAGTTGACTTGACCAAGTGTGATTTGATAAATTAAGGTCAACCAGTTTATAACCATATAATCCCCCAACAAATAGATCCTTGGTGTCTGAGACTCTGAGCTGGCCCACGGAGGCCAGTGGTCTGGCAGCATGATTCACTCCTGCCTCTGGAGGAAAGCCACCTCTGTCTAATTGAATCCTCCCTCATAATTTGTTTATCTTCCTCTTTATCTCTCTCTGTGTGTTTTGCTGAGCCTGCAATACACCCTGGGCCTCAGTCTTGCCATGGGAACTGCAAAAATGGCACAGCTTTGTCACAAACGGAATAGCGGGCACATCTGAGAACATCATGGTCTACTGAGGAAGCGGAAAATTGAATTTTCTGAGGGAAAACAGGTGCTTTGTGGGAAATTGTGCATCAGAATCGCCTGGGCTTCAATCGGTTACACACACAGACAAAGCTAAACCAAAGACAGTACAGTATGAAGATAGACAGACACTTCTCCAATAGAAATCCCTGATCACACTTGTAGGCGATGTCATGGCGACGGTTGGCTAGCTTACACGCAGAAACAAGTCATCGGGTCTAACGGTCGTCTGGCGCCGAACTGCGCATGTGCAGGCCGTCAAATCAAATGCACTCCTTCGATATAAAGTAGTTTTTGACTTCTTTCTTATCTCATTCTCGTTGGCACCAAAAGTTTAAAAAGTGTTGATAGGGGACAGAATGCAGTCGGACCATCATATAATTGGCATATACAGTGAGGGGAAAAAAGTATTTGATCCCCTGCTGATTTTGTACGTTTGCCCACTGACAAAGACATGATCAGTCTATAATTTTAATGGTAGGTTTATTTGAACAGTGAGAGACAGAATAACAACAAAAAAATCCAGAAAAACGCATGTCAAAAATATTATAAATTGATTTGCATTTTAATGAGGGAAATAAGTATTTGACCCCTCTGCAAAACATGACTTAGTACTTGGTGGCAAAACTCTTATTGGCAATCACAGAGGTCAGACGTTTCTTGTAGTTGGCCACCAGGTTTGCACACATCTCAGGAGGGATTTTGTTCCACTCCTCTTTGCAGATCTTCTCCAAGTCATTAAGGTTTCGAGGCTGATGTTTGGCAACTCGAACCTTCAGCTCCCTCCACAGATTTTCTATGGGATTAAGGTCTGGAGACTGGCTAGGCCACTCCAGGACCTTAATGTGCTTCTTCTTGAGCCACTCCTTTGTTGCCTTGGCCGTGTGTTTTGGGTCATTGTCATGCTGGAATACCCATCCACGACCCATTTTCAATGCCCTGGCTGAGGGAAGGAGGTTCTCATCCAAGATTTGACGGTACATGGCTCCGTCCATCGTCCCTTTGATGCGGTGAAGTTGTCCTGTCCTCTTAGCAAAAAAACACCCCCAAAGCATAATGTTTCCACCTCCATGTTTGACGGTGGGGATGGTGTTCTTGGGGTCATAAGCAGCATTCCTCCTCCTCCAAACCCGGTGAGTTGAGTTGATGCCAAAGAGCTCGATTTTGGTCTCATCTGACCACAACACTTTCATCCAGTTCTCCTCTGAATCATTCAGATGTTCATTGGCAAATTTCAGACGGCCCTGTATATGTGCTTTCTTGAGCAGGGGGACCTTGCGGGCGCTGCAGGATTTCAGTCCTTCACGGCGTAGTGTGTTACCAATTGTTTTCTTTGTGACTATGGTCCCAGCTGCCTTGAGATCATTGACAAGATCCTCCTGTCACACTCTGGCTCCAAGGACTGTGTGTTAGAGCCAGGGTGTATTTCATTTGGTGGTGTTGGGTTGGGTGAGTTTCATTTGTTTGTGTTTTTGGTGATTGGTTAATGACTCCCAATCGGAGGTAACGAGTGTCAGCTGTCGGCTCGTTATCTCTGATTGGGAGCCATATATATTCTGTGTGTTTTCTCCTGTGTTTTGTGGGTTATTGTTCCATGTTCCGTGTTCAGTCGTGTCACTGAGGACTTCATTTTCGTCATTTGTTGTTTTGTCGTGGTTGCTTTATAAATAAAGTCATCATGTTCACTCCACGCGCTGCGTATTGGTCCGCTCCTTTCGACGATCGTGACAGAAAAACCCACCACAACGAGACCAAGCAGCAGTTGGATAACGAGTGGTGGAGCCAGAAGAGCGAAGGTTGGGAGAGGACTATGGAGGCCTGGTCCACCGAGAGGAGAGACCCCCAGAAATTTTTTAGGGGGGCTCACGACGTCGGGGCAGAAGGTGTACGGCCCGGAGGAGTGCAAGAGGTTGGCAGATATGGCCGCCAGTTTAAAGGGGCCACTGGTTACGAAGGGGATGGAAAGTGTGGAGGCACGGCGAGAGGTACTGGGGGGTGTTTCCAGTCCGGTCCGGCCCGTTCCTGATCCCCGTGTAGGGCCAGGGGTGTGTGTCCCCAGTGTGGTTCTGTCTGTCCCTGCTCAACGCACCAAGCCTACGGGGTGCGTCGCCAGCCCAGCTCGGCCTGTTCCTGCGCCCCGCACCAAGTCTGTGGTGCGTTTTGCCAGCCCAGCCCGGCCTGTCCCTGCTCCACGCACCAAGGATACGGTGTGCGTCGACAGCCCAGCCCGGCCTGTCCCTGCTCCACGCACCAAGGATACGGTGTGCGTCGACAGCCCTGCCCGGCCTGTTCCTGCCATACGCACCAAGTGTACGGTGCGCGTCGCCAGCTCAGCCCGGCCTGTTCCTACTCCACGCACCAGGGATACGGTGCGCTTCGCCAGCCCAGCCCGGCCTGTTCCTACTCCACGCACCAGGGATACGGTGCGCTTCGCCAGCCCAGCCCGGCCTGTTCCTACTCCACGCACCAGGGATACGGTGCGCTCGCCAGCCCGGCCCGGCCTGTTCCGGCCACTCGCACCAGGGATACGGTGCGCGTCGCCAGCCCCGCCCGGCCTGTCCCTGCTCTCCGCACTAGGGCGTGAGGTGAGTCCCCAGGGTCCAACATGCTCTGTTCCGGCTCCCCGCACTAGGAGTTATGGGAGTCCCCAGGGTCCAGCATGCCCTGTTCCGACTCCCGCACTAGCCCTGAGATGCGTGTCCTCAGCCCGGTACCTCCAGTTCCGGCACCACGCATCAGGCCTACGGTGCGTCCCCAGGGCCAAGCATGCCCTGTTGCTGCTTCCCGCACTAGCCCTGAGATGCGTGTCCTCAGCCCGGTACCTCCAGTTCCGGCACCACGCATCAGGCCTACGGTGCGTCCCCAGGGTCCAGCATGCCCTGTTGCTTCTCCCCGCACTAGCCCTGAGATGCGTGTCCTCAGCCCGGTACCTCCTGTTCCGGCACCACGCACCAGGCCTACGATGCGCCTCAGACGGCCAGAGTCTGCCGTCTGCCCAACGGGGCCTGAACTGTCCGTCTGCCCAACGCCCGTCTGAACTGCCCGTCTGCCCAACGCCGTCAGAGCCTTCCGCCAGACAGGATCAGCCAGAGCCGTCTGCCAGACAGGATCAGCCAGAGCCTTCCGCCAGACAGGATCAGCCAGAGCCTTCCGCCAGACAGGATCAGCCAGAGCCTTCTGCCAGACAGGATCAGCCAGAGCCTTCTGCCAGACAGGATCAGCCAGAGCCTTCTGCCAGACAGGATCAGCCAGAGCCTTCTGCCAGACAGGATCAGCCAGATCCGTCAGTCGGCCATGAGCAGCCAGATCCGTCAGCCAGCCATGAGCAGCCAGATCCGTCAGCCAGCCATGAGCAGCCAGATCCGTCCAGCCAGCCATGAGCCAGCCAGCCAGGATCCACCATTTAGTCAGGTGCTGCCCCTTAGCTCGGTGTTGCTCCTTATCCTGGTGCTGTCCCTTATCATGGTGCTGTCCCTTAGCCTGGTACTGCCCCTTAGTCCGGTACTGCCCCTTAGTCCGGTACTGCCCCGTAGTCCGGTACTGCCCCTTAGTCCGATGCTACCCCTTAGTCCGGTGTTGCCCCTTAGTCCAGGTGGGGTTAGTTGGAGGGTGGTCATTGGGAGGAGGCTACCGAGCAGGTTGTGACTGCGGTGGGGTGGGGATCACGACCGGGGCCAGAGCCGCCACCGGGGACAGACGCCCACCCAGACCCTCCCCTAGACTGTATGCTGGTGCGCCCGGAGTGCGCACCTTTAGGGGGGGGTACTGTCACACTCTGGCTCCAAGGACTGTGTGTTAGAGCCAGGGTGTATTTCATTTGGTGGTGTTGGGTTGGGTGAGTTTCATTTGTTTGTGTTTTTGGTGATTGGTTAATGACTCCCAATCGGAGGTAGCGAGTGTCAGCTGTCGGCTCGTTATCTCTGATTGGGAGCCATATATATTCTGTGTGTTTTCTCCTGTGTTTTGTGGGTTATTGTTCCATGTTCCGTGTTCAGTCGTGTCACTGAGGACTTCATTTTCGTCATTTGTTGTTTTGTCGTGGTTGCTTTATAAATAAAGTCATCATGTTCACTCCACGCGCTGCGTATTGGTCCGCTCCTTTCGACGATCGTGACACCTCCAGTGTAGTTCTGGGCTGATTCCTCACCGTTCTCATGATCATTGCAATTCCACAAGGTGAGATCTTGCATGGAGCCCCAGTCCGAGGGAGATTGACAGTTATTTTGTGTTTCTTCCATTTGCGAATAATCGCACCAACTGTTGTCACCTTCTCAGCAAGCTGCTTGGCGATGGTCTTGTAGCCCATTCCAGCCTTGTGTAGGTCTACAATCTTGTCCCTGACATCCTTGGAGAGCTCTTTGGTCTTGGCCATGGTGGAGAGTTTGGAATCTGATTGATTGATTGATTGCTTCTGTGGACAGGTGTCTTTTATACAGGTAACAAGCTGAGATTAGGAGCACTCCCTTTAAGAGTGTGCTCCTAATCTCAGCTCGTTACCTGTATAAAAGACACCTGGGAGCCAGAAATCTTTCTGATTGAGAGGGGGTCAAATACTTATTTCCCTCATTAAAATGCAAATCAATTTATAACATTTTTGACATGCGTTTTTCTGGATTGTTTTGTTGTTATTCTGTCTCTCACTGTTCAAATAAACCTACCATTAAAATTATAGACTGATCATTTCTTTGTCAGTGGGCAAACGTACAAAATCAGCAGGGGATCAAATACTTTTTTCCCTCACTGTACATTACTCTTACTGAATTTCCACGTGGGCGAGGATATTGGAAATTTAATCAAAGCCTATTGGATGATAATTTATTTTGAACTAGGACAAAGGAATTTATAACTGAATAACATAGGTACAGCAAATCCCTTTTTTGTATGGGACACCTTTAAATGTGCCTTTAGAGGCCATGTAATTCAGTACTCATCTCGAAAACAAAAGCAATTTAGGTCAAAAGAGTTTATATGTCACGATCGTCTGGGTAAGGAGTAGTAGACCAAGGCGCAGCGTGTGAAAGAAACATGACTTTATTTAATTAAAGTTTCTAAATACAAACAAAACACGACTCGTGAAGTCCAACGGTTAACATACCGACACGGAACAAAAACCCACAACACCCAAGAGAAAACACACAGTTTAAATATGGCTCCCAATCAGAGACAACCAGCCGACAGCTGACACTCGTTGCCTCTGATTGGGAGTCACACATGCAAACATAGACATAGACAACCTAGAACACCCAACATAGAAAATGAACACATAGAATGCACACACCCTGGCTCAACATATAGAGTCCCAGAGCCAGGGTGTGACAGTACCCCCCCCTAAAGGCGCGGACTGCGACCGCGTCTTAACAAAACCCCAAACAGGGGAGGGTTGGGTGGGCATTCCTCCTTGGAGGCGGCTCCGGCTCCGGCCTTGACCACCACCCCTCCATAATACCCCCGTAGCGCCCCTGGTCCGGTCTGACCCCGCTGGCTGGATCTGGACTGGACATTGACGGAGCGGATTGCTTACGCTCCGTTGTGGAGCAGCTGACCGGTCTTACCAGGCTGACGACTCGCACCCCGGGCTTGGTGCGAGTAGCAGGAACGGGCTGAACCAGGCTGACGACTCGCACCCCTGGCTTGGTGCGAGTGGCAGGAACGGGCTGGACCAGGCTGACGACTCGCACCCCTGGCTTGGTGCGTGGAGCAGGGACAGGCCGGGCTGGGCTGGCGACGCACCCCGTAGGCTTAGTGCGTGGAGCAGGGACAGGCCGGGCTGGGCTGGCGACGCACACCGTAGGTTTGGTGCGTGGAGCAGGGACAGGCCGGGCTGGGCTGGCGACGCACACCGTAGGTTTGGTGCGTGGAGCAGGGACAGGCCGGGCTGGGCTGGCGACGCACCCCGTAGGCTTAGTGCGTGGAGCAGGGACAGGCCGGGCTGGGCTGGCGATGCACACCGTAGGTTTGGTGCGTGGAGCAGGGACAGGCCGGGCTGGGCTGGCGACGCACCCCGTAGGCTTAGTGCGTGGAGCAGGGACAGGCCGGGCTGGGCTGGCGACGCACCCCGTAGGCTTGGTGCGTGGAGCAGGGACAGGCCGGGCTGGGCTGGCGACGCACCCCGTAGGCTTAGTGCGTGGAGCAGGGACAGGCCGGGCAGGGCTGGCGACGCACACCGTAGGTTTGGTGCGTGGAGCAGGAACAGGCCGGGCAGGACAGTCGACGCACACCGTAGACTTGGTGCGTGGAGCAGGAACAGGCCGGGCAGGGCTGTCGACGCACACCGTAGGTTTGGTGCGTGGAGCAGGAACAGGCCGGGCAGGACTGGCGACGCACACCGTAGGCTTGGTGCGAGAGGCAGGAACAGGCCGGACCGGGCTGGAGACGCGCACCGTCCATTTGGTGCGAGGGGCCGTAACAGGCCGGACCGTACTGGGGACACACACCACTGGCTCTACTCCGGGAACTGGAACGGGCCGGACCGGACTGGTAACACACCCCAGTACCTCTCGCCGTGCCTCTAAACCTCCTTTCCCTACTTTGACCAGTGGCCCCCGTAACCTGGTGGCCTTTTGAATACGCCCCTTCTCTGCCTCCGTCAGCCCCGTCGTCCATGCCCTGTGCCCCCCCCTAAAAAATTCTTGGGGGTGCCTCTCGTCCGTCCGACGATGGCACTGCTGACGCCGCTTTTCCTCTCTCGCCAGGGCCTTGATCCTACCCCAAGGTCCCTTGCCCCCGAGCATGTCCTCCCAGGACCACACTTTGCCCACCTGGGCCATCGCCAGCCTCTCCATCTCCTTTCCCGGCGCTTCCTCCCATGTCCAGTCTGCCTGCTCCTGGACACGCTGCTTGGTCGTTGTATGGTGCGTTTTTCTGTCACGATCGTCGTAGGAGTGAGTAGACCAAGGCGCAGCGTGTGAAACAAACATTACTTTAATTAGTTAAAGTTATCAACACAAAACACGACTCGTGAAGTCCACGGTGACAAAATTCCGACACGGAACAAAAACCCACAAACACAAAGTGAAACACAGACAGTTAAATATGGCTCCCAATCAGAGACAACCAGCCGACAGCTGACACTCGTTGCCTCTGATTGGGAGTCACACAGGCAAACATAGAAACAGACAACCTAGAACACCCAACATAGAAACCGAAAACATAGAATGAACACACCCTGGCTCAACATAATGAGTCCCAGAGCCAGGGTGTGACATTATACTAACAAAGGAAATAGAAAGTCTAACAGAACAGATAGATGGCAATAAAAACTGTAACATAGAGGCTCAGAATAAATTAGAGGAAAAACTAAAAGAAATGGAGAAACTTATTCAAGAAAGATCAAGTGTAATATATTATAAAAATAAAGCAAACTGGATGGAATATGGGGAAAAATGAACCAAATTCTTTTTTAATCTTCAACATAGGAATGCTACCAAAAATAATTTCATGAAACTGGTTACAATTGACGGAGTAACCCATGATTCACCAAATTATATTTTGAAGGAGGAAACCAAGTACTTTAAGCATATTTTTTTGTTTCAGTCACCTCCATCTCCTCTAACTGAAGCTAATTGTAGAGATGTTTTTTCTATTGATAATGTAAAATTAACAGCCATACAGAAAGACTCATGTGAAGGTGAAATTACAGAGGAGGAACTTCTGGATTCAATTAAAGACTTTAAGTCCGGGAAAACTCCAGGGTTGGATGGCATACCAGTCGAGGTATACCAAACCTTTTTTGATATATTAAGAGGACCGTTATTAGCATGTTTTAACCACTCCTATGTAAATGGTAGATTATCTGACACTCAAGAAGGTCTGATCTCATTATTACTGAAACAGGATACAAGTGGAAAATATAAAAATCCAGTCCATTTAAAAAATTGGAGGCCCCTAACACTTCAGTGTTGTGATGCAAATATTCTAGCAAAATGTATAGCGCATAGAATTAAAAAGGTATTGTCTTATATTATTCATTCTAATCAGACAGGTTTTTTACATGGAAGATACATTGGAGATAATATAAGGCAAGTATTGGAAACAATAGAACACTATGGAAAATCTGGGAAACCAGGCCTGCTATTCATAGCAGACTTTGAAAAGGCATTTGATAAAGTACGACTGGGGTTTATATATAAATGCCTGGAGCATTTACATTTTGGAGAATCTCTTATAAAATGGGTCAAAATCATGTATAGTAACCCTAGGTGTAAAATAGTAAATAATGGCTATTTCTCAAAAAGTTTTAAACTGTCAAGAGGAGTGAAACAAGGTTGTCCACTATCGGCATATCTATTTATTGTGGCAATCGAGATGTTAGCTATTAAAATCAGATCCAACAATAATATCAGGGGATTAGAAATCCAGGGCTTAAAAACAAAGGTGTCATTGTACACTGATGATTAATGTTTTCTTTTAAATCCACAACTAGAATCCCTCCACAGCCTCATAGAGGATCTAGATACATTTTCTAACCTCTCTGGATTACAACCAAATTATGACAAATGTACTATATTACGTATTGGATCACTAAAAAATACAATTTTTACATTACCATGTAGTTTACCAATAAAATGGTCTGATGGTGATGTATATATACTCGGAATACATATCCCAAAGGAAATAAATGATCTCACTCCAATACATTTTAATAGAAAGTTAGCAAAAATAGATAAGATCTTGCTACCATGGAAAGGTAAATACCTGTAAATTTGTGGAAAAATCACCCTGATTAACTCTTTAGTATTATCCCAGTTTACCTATTTGCTTATGGTCTTGCCTACGCCTAGCGAACAGTTTTTTAAATTATATGAGAAAAAAATATTCAATTTTATTTGGAACGGCAAGCCAGACAAAATTAAACGGGCCTATTTATATAATAAATATGAATTCGGAGGACAGAAATGATTAAATATTAAAACATTAGACCTATCACTAAAAGCTTCAGTCATACACAAGTTATACTTAAATCCGAACAGGTTCTCTAGCAAATTAGTAATATTGTCTCACCCAATGTTCAAGAATGGCCTTTTTCCCTTTATTCAGATTACAACCACTCACTTTCAGTTATTTGAAAAGGAAATAATCTCCCAAATTCACTATTTCTAAAACAAGCCATAGAAAGTTGGTTGCAATTTCAATTTAATCCTCCAGAAACTACAGAACAAATAATGAAACAAATATTGTGGTTAAACTCAAATATACTAATTGACAAAAAAACTTTTTTTTTTGACAAAAAAAAAAAAAAAGGTATGATCTTCGTAAATTATATCATCGGTAGGACTGGTGGAGTTATGTCGCACATGCAGCTAACAAAAACATATGGAAATGTCTGCTCTACCCAAAATTACAACCAAATAATTGCAGCCTTACCGCAAAAATGGAAGAGGAAAGTGGAAGGGGGAGAAAGTAAGGAACTTGTCTGTCGGCCTTTCATTAAAGAACATAATTGGTTAAGGAAAACTGTGATAAATAAAAAAGTATATCACTTTCATTTAAGGACCAAAGGATTGACAGCCGTCCCATATACAGTGGGGAAAAAAAGTATTTAGTCAACCACCAATTGTGCAAGTTCTCCCACTTAAAAAGATGAGAGGCCTGTAATTTTCATCATAGATACACGTCAACTATGACAGACAAATTGAGAATTTTTTTCTCCAGAAAATCACATTGTAGGATTTTTTATGAATTTATTTGCAAATTATGGTGGAAAATAAGTATTTGGTCACCTACAAACAAGCAAGATTTCTGGCTCTCACAGACCTGTAACTTCTTCTTTAAGAGGCTCCTCTGTCCTCCACTCGTTACCTGTATTAATGGCACCTGTTTGAACTTGTTATCAGTATAAAAGACACCTGTCCACAACCTCAAACAGTCACACTCCAAACTCCACTATGGCCAAGACCAAAGAGCTGTCAAAGGACACCAGAAACAAAATTGTAGACCTGCACCAGGCTGGGAAGACTGAATCTGCAATAGGTAAGCAGCTTGGTTTGAAGAAATCAACTGTGGGAGCAATTATTAGGAAATGGAAGACATACAAGACCACTGATAATCTCCCTCGATCTGGGGCTCCACGCAAGATCTCACCCATGGGGTCAAAATGATCACTAGAACGGTGAGCAAAAATCCCAGAACCACACGGGGGGACCTAGTGAATGACCTGCAGAGAGCTGGGACCAAAGTAACAAAGCCTACCATCAGTAACACACTACGCCGCCAGGGACTCAAATCCTGCAGTGCCAGACGTGTCCCCCTGCTTAAGCCAGTACATGTCCAGGCCCGTCTGAAGTTTGCTAGAGTGCATTTGGATAATCCAGAAGAGGATTGGGAGAATGTCATATGGTCAGATGAAACCAAAATATAACTTTTTGGTAAAAACTCAACTCGTCGTGTTTGGAGGACAAAGATTGCTGAGTTGCATCCAAAGAACACCATACCTGCTGTGAAGCATGGGGGTGGAAACATCATGCTTTGGGGCTGTTTTTCTGCAAAGGGACCAGGACGACTGATCCGTGTAAAGGAAAGAATGAATGGGGCCATGTATCGTGAGATTTTGAGTGAAAACCTCCTTCCATCAGCAAGGGCATTGAAGATGAAATGTGGCTGGGTCTTTCAGCATGACAATGATCCCAAACACACAGCCAGGGCAACTAAGGAGTGGCTCCATAAGAAGCATCTCAAGGTCCTGGAGTGGCCTAGCCAGTCTTCAGACCTGAACCCAATAGAACATCTTTGGAGGGAGCTGAAAGTCCGTATTGCCCAGCGACAGCCCCGAAACCTGAAGGATCTGGAGAAGGTCTGTATGGAGGAGTGGGCCAAAATCCCTGCTGCAGTGTGTGCAAACCTGGTCAAGACCTACAGGAAACGTATGATCTCTGTAATTGCAAACAAAGGTTTCTGTACCAAATATTAAGTTCTGCTTTTCTGATGTATCAAATACTTATGTCATGCAATAAAATGCTAATTAATTACTTAAAAATCATACAATGTGAGTTTCTGGATTTTTGTTTTAGATTCCGTCTCTCACAGTTGAAGTGTACCTATGATAAAAATTACAGACCTCTACATGCTTTGTAAGTAGGAAAACCTGTAAAATCGGCAGTGTATCAAATCCTTGTTCTTCCCACTGTATATATAGAAGAAGAAAAAAAAAATTCAACTACTTAAGACATTGGCTTGAATCTAGGTTGTGCCTTTAGATTTACACAACTAAGGAATCATTTTTCACTTCTTTCATTGACTTCTCAAACCCCAAACCCCGGCCTGGTCTGTTTGGTCTGCTTCGCAAGCGTTCCCGTAAGTCTCGCGATGTTGCGCATCTGGGAAACTCTGTGGCTAAACCAAGAAAGCTAATAATAAACTCTATTAAAGTTACTAAAATTCATACAAAACTATAATTTCCCCCCATGATTTGACATATCACCCTGAACCTCATTTATCTAAATATTTCTTAATAGATCAACATTTTTATGTTTCTAGTCAAGTTAGTATCCCCCAAACCGTACCAATATGAATCTACTCCCCGTCCTTTTAAGTCTTCTCAAACACATTCCCAACAGCTTTGCACACACCACCTTTTAATATGGGGGATGAACATCAAATTTCAACGGTTAAGTTTAGGCATTCATGAATAAGTTTAGGGGTTAAAACAACTCATTATTAGGAAGGTATATATATATATACATATACACAGTGGGGAAAAAAAGTATTTAGTCAGCCACCATTTGTGCAAGTTCTCCCACTTAAAAAGATGAGAGAGGCCTGTCATTTTCATCATAGGTACACATCAACTATGACAGGCAAAATGAGAAAGAAAAATCCAGAAAATCACATTGTAGGATTTTTAATGAATTTATTTGCAAATTATGGTGGAAAATAAGTATTTGGTCAATAACAAAAGTTTCTCAATACTTTGTTATATACCCTTTGTTGGCAATGACACAGGTCAAACGTTTTCTGTAAGTCTTCACAAGGTTTTCACACACTGTTGCTGGTATTTTGGCCCATTACTCCATGCAGATCTCCTCTAGAGCAGTGATGTTTTGGGGCTGTCGCTGGGCAACACAGACTTTCAACTCCCTCCAAAGATTTTCTATGGGGTTGAGATCTGGAGACTGGCTAGGCCACTCCAGGACCTTGAAATGCTTCTTACGAAGCCACTCCTTCGTTGCCCGGGCGGTGTGTTTGGGATCATTGTCATGCTGAAAGACCCAGCCACGTTTCATCTTCAATGCCCTTGCTGATGGAAGGAGGTTTTCACTCAAAATCTCACGATACATGGCCCCATTCATTCTTTCCTTTACACGGATCAGTCGTCCTGGTCCCTTTGCAGAAAAACAGCCCCAAAGCATGATGTTTCCACCCCCATGCTTTTTGGTGTTCTTTGGATGCAACTCAGCAATCTTTGTCCTCCAAACACGACGTGTTGAGTTTTTACCAAAAAGTTATATTTTGGTTTCATCTGACCTTTCTCCCAATCCTCTTCTGGATCATCCAAATGCACTCTAGCAAACTTCAGATGGGCCTGGACATGTACTGGCTTAAGCAGGGGGACACGTCTGGCACTGCAGGATTTGAGTCCCTGGCGGCGTAGTGTGTTACTGATGGTAGGCTTTGTTACTTTGGTCCCAGCTCTCTGCAGGTCATTCACTAGGTCCTCCCGTGTGGTTCTGGGATTTTTGCTCACGGTTCTAGTGATCATTTTGACCCCACGGGGTGAGATCTTGCGTGGAGCCCCAGATCGAGGGAGATTATCAGTGGTCTTGTATGTCTTCCATTTCCTAATAATTGCTCCACAGTTGATTTCTTCAAACCAAGCTGCTTACCTATTGCAGATTCAGTCTTCCCAGCCTGGTGCAGGTCTACAATTTTGTTTCTGGTGTCCTTTGACAGCTCTTTGGTCTTGGCCATAGTGGAGTTTGGAGTGTGACTGTTTGAGGTTGTGGACAGGTGTCTTTTATACTGATAACAAGTTTAAACAGGTGCCATTAATACAGGTAACGAGTGGAGGACAGAGGAGCCTCTTAAAGAAGAAGTTACAGGTCTGTGAGAGCCAGAAATCTTGCTTGTTTGTAGGTGACCAAATACTTATTTTCCACCATAATTTGCAAATAAATTCATAAAAAATCCTACAATGTGATTTTCTGGAGAAAAAAAATCTCAATTTGTTTGTCATAGTTGACGTGTACCTATGATGAAAATTACAGGCCTCTCTCATCTTTTTAAGTGGGAGAACTTGCACAATTGGTGGCTGACTAAATACTTTTTTTTCCCCACTGTACATACATCTGAAGTCGGAAGTTTACATACACTTAGGTTGGAGTCATTAAAACTTGTTTTTCAACCACTCCACAAATTTCTTGTTAACAAACTATAGTTTTGGCAAGTCGGTTAGGACATCTACTTTGTGCATGACACAAGTAATTTTTTCCAACAATTGTTTACAGACAGATTATTTCACTTATAATTCACTGTGGGTCAGAAGTTTACATACACTAAATTGACTGTGCCTTTAAACAGCTTGGAAAATTCCAGAAAATGATGTCATGGCTTTAGAAGCTTCTGATAGGCTAATTTACACATTTGAGTCAATTGGAGGTGTACCTGTGGATGTATTTCAAGGCCTACCTTCAAACTCACTGCCTCTTTGCTTGACATCATGGGAAAATCAAAAGAAATCAGCCAAGACTTCAGAAAGTCTGGTTCATCCTTGGGAGCAATTTCCAAGCACCTGAAGGTACCATGTTCATCTGTACAAACAATAGTACGCAAGTATAAACACCATGGGACCACGCAGCCGTCATACCGCTCAGGAAGGAGACGCGTTCTGTCTCCTAGAGATTAACGTACTTTGGTGTGAAAAGTGCAAATCAATTCCTCCACACCTTGTGAAGATGCTGGAGGAAAGAGGTCAAAAGTATCTATATCCACAGTAAAACAAGTCCTATATCGACATAACCTGAAAGGCCGCTCAGCAAGGAAGAAGCCACTGCTCCAAAACCGCCATAAAAAAGCCAGACTACGGTTTGCAGCTGCACATGGGGACAAAGATCGTACTTTTTGGAGAAATGTCCTCTGGTCTGATGAAACAAAAATAGAACTGTTTGGCCATAATGACCATCGTTATGTTTGGAGGAAAAAGGGGGACGCTTGCAAGCCAAATAACACCATCCCAACCGTGAAGCACGGGGGTGGCAGCATCATGCTGTGGGGGTGCTTTGCTGCAGGAGAGACTGGTGCACTTCACAAAATAGATGGCATCATGAGGAAGGAAAATTATGTGGATATATTGAAAAAACATCTCAAGATATCAGTCAGGAAGTTAAAGCTTGATCGCAAATGGGTCTTCCAAATGGACAATGACCCCAAGCATACTTCAAAAGTTGTGGCAAAATGGCTTAAGAACAACAAAGTCAAGGTATTGGAGTGGCCATCACAAAGCCCTGACCTCAATCCTATAGAAAATGTATGGGCAGAACTGAAAAAGCGTGTGCGAGCAAGGAGGCCTACAAACCTGACTCAGTTACACCAGCTCTGTCAGGAGGAATGGGCCAAAATTCACCCAACTTATTGTGGGAAGCTTGTGGAAGGCTACCCGAAACGTTTGACCCAAGTTAAACAATTTAAAGGCCTTGCTACCAAATACTAATTGAGTGTATGTAAACTTCTGACCCACTGGGAATGTGATGAAAGAAATAAAAGCTGAAATAAATCACTCTACTATTATTCTGACATTTCACATTCTTAAAATAAAGTGGTGATCCTAACTGACCTAAGACAGGGAATTTTTACAATAATTAAATGTCAGGAATTGTGAAAAACTGAGTTTAAATGTATTTGACTAAAGTGTATGTAAACTTCCGACTTCAACTGTGTGTGTATATATATATATATATATATATATATAACTGAACAAAAATATAAATGCAACATGTGAAGTGCTGGTCCCATGTTTGATGGGGTGAACTAAAAGATCCCAGAAATGTTCCATACGCACAAAAAGCTTATTTCTCTCAAATATTGTGCACAAATTTGTTTGCATCACTGATAGTTAGCATTTCTCCTTTGCCAAGATAATTAATCCACCTGACAGGTGTGGCATATCAAGAAGCTGATTAAACAGCATGATCATTACACAGGTGCACCTTGTGCTGGGGACAATAAAAAGGCCATTCTAAAATGTGGTATGGTATGGGCAGGCATAAGCTACCGACAACAAACACAATTGCATTTTATTGATGGCAATTTGAATGCACAGAGATATCGTGACAAGATCCTAAGGCCCATTGTCGTGGCATTCATCCACCGCCATCACCTCATGTTTCAGCATGATAATGTCACAAGGATCTGTACACAATTCCTTGAAGCTGAAAATGTCTCAGTTCTTCCATGGCCTGCATACTCACCAGACATATCACCCATTGAGCATGTTTGGGATGCTCTGGATCAACGTGTACAACAGCGTGTTCCAGTTCCCACCAATATCCAGCAACTTCGCACAGCCATTGAAGAGGAGTGGGACAACATTCCACTGGCCACAATCAACAGCCTGATCAACTCTATGCGAAGGAAAGGTGTCGAGCTGCATGAGGCAAATGATGGTCACACCAGATACTGACTGGTTTTCTGATCCATGCCCCTAATAAAAAATAAAAAAAAGTATCTGTGACCAACAGACGCATATCTGTATTCCCAGTCATGTGAAATCCATAGATTAGGGCCTAATCATTTTATGTCAATTCACTGATTTCCTTCTATGAACTTTAACTCAGTAAAATCTTTGAAATTGTTTCATGTTGCGTTTTATATTTTTGTTCAGTGTACATATATATTTCTTAATTCCTTTCTTTAAATGTTTGGGATTTGCGTGTATTAATATGGAGTTGGTCCCCCCTTTGCTGCTATAACAGCATCCACTCTTCTGGGAAGGCTTTCCAGTAGATGTCAGGACATTGCTGCAAGGACTTGCTTCCATTCAGCCACAAGAGCATTAGTGAGGTCGGGCACTGATGTTGGGCGATTAGGCCTGGCTCGCAGTCGGCGTTCCAATTCATCCCAAAGGTGTTTGATGAGGTTGAGGTCAGGGCTCTGTGCAGGCCAGTCAAGTTCTTCCACACCGATCTCGACAAACCATTTCTGTATGGACCTCGCTTTGTGCATGGGGGCATTGTCATGCTAAAACAGGAAAGGGCCTTCCTCAAACAGTTGCCACAAAATTGGAATGTCGTTGTATGCTGTAGCGTTTTCCATTCAGTGGAACTAAGGGGCCTAGCCCGAACCATGAAAAACAGCCCCATACCATTATTCCTGCTCCACCAAACTTTACAGTTGGCACTATGCATTGAGGCAGATAGCGTTCTCCTGGCGTCCGCTAAACCCAGATTCGTCCGTCGGACTGCAAGATGTTGAAGCATGATCCAGAGTCCAATTGCGGCGAGCTTTACACCACTCCAGCCGACGCTTGGCATTGCGCAAAGTGACCTTAGGCTTGTGTGCAGCTGCTCGGCCATGGAAACCCACTTCATGAAGCTCCCGACAAACAGTTATTGTGGGGACGTTGCTTCTAGAGGCAGTTTGGAACTCTGTAGTGAGTGTTGCAACCGAGACAGACGGTTTTTACACGCTATGCGCTTCAGCACTCTGCGGTCCCGTTCTGTGAGCTTGTGTAGCCTACCACTTCGCGGCTGAGCTGTTGTTGCTCCTAGACGTTTCCACTTCACAATAACAGCACTTACAGTTGACCGGGGCAGAAATTTGATGAACTGGCTTGTTGGAAAGGTGGCATCCTATGACGGTGTCATGCTGAAAGTCACTGAGCTCTTCAGTAAGGCCATTCTACTGCCAATGTTTGTCAATGGAGATTGCATGGCTGTGTGCACAATTGTATACACCTGTCAGCAACGGGTGTGGCTGAAATAGCCTAATCCACTATATTGAAGGGGTGTCCACATACTTCTGTATATATAGTGTTGTTTTTTTGAAGGCATCTTCCGACGTCCTTTGGATCTGGACAAACGTTGAATATCGCCTTGGATCTCGAGTGACTTGGCTCTGCCCTATGAATACTCTCTCTACGAAGTAGTGATCCATCATTCATAAACATTCTCTACCATAGTTTCTACATCACTCCACATTCTACATCACACACACTAACGTGTTCAGCATTAGACTAGTTGCTGTTCCATCTTCATTATTTCAATTTTCCTGAGGAGTGTATATCCTGATTTGATTTACAAGTTGAGGATGAGGACATCCTGATTTGATAAACAGTGCTTCATCAGTGGAGAGGGGAAAAGAGAGAGACAGATTCAATTTAAATTCAATAACACTTTGTTCCTCTAGGGCCTAGGCAAAGCAGTAGAGATGTTATATTGTGGTGAATTGTAGTCTGTCCTGGACTAAGACAGTTTGAGCGTGACTGAGAAGGCTCCTGTCCTGTCCTGTTTTTGGGCTGTGTGTGACTTGGCCTGGCACTGTGTTTGGAGAGGAGCTTTGTGTGTGAGGGAGGCGAGGGGGCATGTGGTGACATGGATGGCTCGTGACAGCACACAGAGACCTGGCACACGGCTGCCTTCTCCTCCACCCACTCCCCTGTCTGAGACGGTAAATCTCCACTACGTCTCTATGGGCCCCGATGAGATTCACGGTTAACAGGCGAGGGATGCATGTAACATTATGTGCCCTTGCTCTGTTCAGACAGTTCTGGAGCCAAAATGAGCTGTGTGAGCAGTGAAAGGGTGTGTGCTATAGATTCCGCTGTCCCATGTTATTCTCACATCATAATCAAACTGTGATATAATTGCTTTAAGGAGAGAAGGTAGTCTCGAAAACACACATCTGACTTACATTTTGTGGACGGTCCTATACCCAGGGAAGTTCTGAAATAATTGTTTTGTGAGTCAAAAGTAATGCACTGAAGAGTTTCAACTACGTCTGAAATCCACAACGAGAGACAGACTAACTAGAGGCATCTAGTGAAATGAATAATGGTATAAAACCATTCACCATAACTCTGTTATTGGGATGTATGATGTGGTTGAAGCTCAATGTCAACTGAATAAATACTGTATCAGCAGTACTATTCTTACAGCTACTGAAATACTTATGAGGCCAGTTTGGTGACAGCATGTAATCCTCTCTAGATGAAAACCAATCACTCACCTTGTAAAAACCAGTGCCTTTAATTTCTCCTCCACGGGCGAGGCTTGCCTCAACATGCAGACTGAGCGGGAGGGAGGGACTGCTACTTAACCATGAAAGCTTCCCTCTGGAGTGGAACCCCCAACATCAAGTATAGGCAATGGAAACCTGCCTGATAATGACAAAGCCATGCCTCATAAAAAATACACAGTGCTCTGGCTAAGTGGAGCTGCTGCTAGCTGCTGGGCCTCCCTCTACCCCATTAACCCCCCAAACTCCATAACACCCAAACCCTGCCCTGCTCCCCCATGCCATGCACCCCTTGACATCTGCATTGAGTAAAAGGCTCTGCGTGGTCAATCCGCGGTCTGCAGTGGCCGTACTGCATTTACTGTGATTCAGCCTCCTCAGAAGCCAGCAAAATGGGCCTACATGTAGGCTATTGTTTATATGTGTATTTCACACTATGTTGAGGTAAAAATGTGAATATAATGCTTGTATGGATGTCAACACCGATACATGTTCATGTCATCGTCATCAATCAACTGTATTACCATTAAAAAAGACTGACTACTACCACTGATTTCTGTATACTAGCTGTGCTACCAGCTTATACGAATGGGAGTTAGCATTTAGCAGTCACTTTTTCTAAGCCTGAAAAGGGACAACTTCCAAATGTTATGCAGTGAAAACAGCCAAATATATCCAAATCAGATTTTAGTAATCACATTGTGGGCATGTTACAATCCATCAATCATGACGGATTTGACAAATATCCACTTTGTTAGATCAGATTTGTTGAATGTGTGCCAATCCTGTGTCCTATCCCCCACGGTCTGCATTCCATTGACCTCTTTACCGTATCTAAACCCCATTACCTCCCCGATCTCTTTCCAGGAGTTCAAACGAATTTACGTGTCTTTGAAATCCCTACACAAGGTATCATAAAGACACAAAAATTAGTTTGAACTCCTGAACTTGTTCTGATAACCTTTCATCAAAGTTCTCCATGTTTGTTGTCAAGGAAGTCTTCTTCTTCTTCTTCTTCTTCAGGTTTAACGGCGGTTGGCATCCAATAAATGTTGCATTACCGCCACCAACTAGACTGGAGTATAACTCCCTTATACTTTGCTTGAAAAAGGAAAATAAATCAAAAAATACCTTCCCATCTAACCCTACACTCATTAAAAACCCACCACCCAACTCCACTATTTAAACCTGTCTAGTCCTACCTCAGGCCAACAGCCTGAATGGACGAGACACCACCACGCAACACACCCTGTAACTCTTCTGACGCCAACTCTCATACACCCAAATACATATCTGCAGCTGCCACCACAACCTCCATCCCTGCAGTACAGTTAATAACCATTGGTATGAAAGCTAAAAAAAAAAATCTTACTGAAGCATATATCCCTTATTTGGCCTATCCCTCTGTTCTAATACAGATCTACTACTCACACGAATCCTCTCAGGATCCCTCCCCCTTGACCTATCTTCCTCAACTTTCTTCACTGCCTCAGCATACGACACCCTCTGCTCTACTCTAACCCTGGTAACCTCAACCTGCCTCTCTCACACCAGACATTTCTGATCCCCAGCCCCATGGGCACCCCTACAATTAACACATACCGCTTCTTTCCCCAATGCTACATGTTCCTTTGTCTCATGCACTTCTGCCCACTTCTCACACCTAGGAACCTCCCTCCTACACACTGCTGCCACGTGCCCATAAGCTTGACACCTGTAACAACGTAATGTATTCGGCACATAAGCTCGTACGGGATAACTGAAATATCCTAACATCACTTTTTTGGGCAGAGACTCAACATCAAAACTCAAAAGAACAGACAATGACTCTTCTATTTCACCACTCACACCACCGTCTGCGTCGTATCAAAAGACGAGCATCACAAACACCGGGAATCTTTCCCTTCAGCTGGTCCACTTTCACATTAACTGCTACCCCATTAATCACTCTTTTCAATGGCACCCTTTTCTTGAGCAAAACCAGTCACATCTCTTGTCCCAATTTGTTTGGCACAAAGCGTATGCTCCCTCTGACCAGCAGAAACACAAACAATTATCACAAGACCACTTCAGGTTACCTAACACCGATTCCACAGCACCCAAATGGATCAGCCAAAAGGCAGGGGTCCACTTTCTCCAAAAATGTCACTCCTACCGTCACAGACTCATCTTTATCCTGACCATCGGTGCAAGCCTCGGGCTCCAAGGACTTCACCATGCCTGCCACCTCCGATAATTCGCCCTCACTCACTTCCATTTCTCCTCCAGACCTCGATCCTGCGTACAGCTCACTCTGCTTACACTTTCTACCATTCTTCTTTGACAAACCATTTCCCTTTTAACCCGATTAAATCTCACCCTCTTCCTCCCTCTCTCTCTTCGACCTCCTCTAAGGAAGATGTCAAGGAAGTGAGTTTGTGTTTATACAGGATGTACCGCCCCCACCTACCGTCAACCATTCATGTCAATGCGGAGCTATACGGAGCTATGTGGAGCCCTTGTTACAAAATTTGGGAGGCTTACGGCATCGCAGCACAGAGCTCGATTTGGCCTCCAGAGGCTCTGCAATTCCGTCACACACTCCATACGGAGTCTCCGGATCGCATAGCCAGATCAAACATAAATTGCCTTTTAGGCCTGGAAACCTTTTTAGGAAGGTGGACTGGTGTTGAGGAGGGTGTTAAGATATAATGGGATCCAGCAGTCTAGGTAGGAGGGTTTGAGCACACAGAGCAAACCAGAGACTTAAAATATGGTGCAACAAAGCTTTCATTTACAGTGCAGTCCGGTAATAACAGTGCAAAAAGGGAGTGTTCAAAATGTTCAATGAAGTCCAATAATAATTCCAAGGAGTAAAAAAAAATTACGGAAGGACAAGGTGTAAAAAATACAAACCTGAAAAATTGTCTGTCTTGGACACAAAATGCAAAACGCCTGGGATAGCTTTAAACAGGCCTATCACTCACACAGCTACGTGTATAACAAGAGAGCTTAACAACACACGCGTTATATCATCAAGCAGTTCTCCAGAACAATGAATAGGGCAAGGCATTGTATACCTGAACTTGACTCTCCCAAAATGGGCTAAACCATTAACACCTAAACAAACAGGTAGGTTCTTACATGGCTGGTCAAAATGTGCATAACAAAGGAAATAAACACGTAAGACAAAATTAATAAAGACAATTGCAGTCACTGACTGTAGCTGACATTAATATATACTGAACAAAAATATAAACGCAACATGTAACAATATCAAAGATTTTACTGAGTTACAGTTCATATAAGGAAATCAGTCAATTGAAATACATGAATTAGGCCCTAATCTATGGATTTTACATGACTGGGAATACAGATATGCATCTGTTGGTCACAGATACCTTAAAAAAACCAGGTAGGGACGTAGATCAGAAAACCAGCCATTATCTGGTGTGACCACCATTTGCCTGATGCAGCACGACACATTTCCTTCGCATAGAGTTGATCAGGCTGTTGATTGTGGCCTGTGGAATGTTGTCCCACTCCTCTTCAATGGCTGTGCGAAGTTGCTGGATATTGGCGGGAACTGGAACACGCTGTTGTGCACGTTGATCCAGAGCATCCCAAACATGCTTAATGGGTGACATGTCTGGTGAGCTTTAAACAGGCCTATCACTCACACAGCTACGTGTATAACAAGAGAGCTAAACAACACACGCGTTATATCATCAAGCAGTTCTCCAGAACAATGAATAGGGCAAGGCATTGTATACCTGAACTTGACTCTCCCAAGCTGAAAGATGAGGTGATGGCAGCGGACGAATGGCACGACAATGGGCCTCACGATCTCATCACAGTATCTCTGTGCATTCAAATTGCCATAGAAAAAATGCAATTGTGTTCATTGTCCGTAGCTTATGCCTGCCCATACCATAACACCACCGCCACCATGGGGCACTCTGTTCACAACGTTGACATCAGCAACCTGCTCGCCCACACAACACCATACACATGGTCTGCGGTTGTGAGGCTGGTTGGACGTACTGCCAAATTCTCTAAAACGAAGTTGGAAGCGGCTTATGGTAGAGAAATGAACATTCAATTCTCTGGCAACAGCTCTGGTGGACATTCCTGCAGTCAGCATGCCAATTGTACGCTCCCTCAAAACTTGAGACATCTGTGGCATTGTGTTGTGTGACAAAACTGCACATTTGAGTGGCCTTTTATTGTCCCCAGCAGAAGGTGCACCTGTGTAATGATCATGCCATTTGATGAACTTCTTAATATGCCACACCTGTCAGGTGGATGGATTATTTTGGCAAAGGAGAAATGCTCACCAACAGGGATGTACATTTGTGTACATAATTTGAGAGAAATACGTTTTTTGTGCGTGTGGAAAATTTCTGGGATCTTTTATTTCAGCTCATGAAACATGGGACCAACATTTTACATGTTGTGTTTATATTTCGGTTCAGTGTACAAAAATTAGATTAGATATACATTTAGGCCTATGTGTCTGTTCCTGAAATATTCAAACAAAGTCATGTACTCTCTGGTCTGAGCTGTTCTGTATGTATGTATGAAAACTGATCACGTGTACTGTCGCTGTTGATTTATTGACTTTATTGCCAGTTAAAAATCACATACATTTAAAAAATGTGACAGGGATATCACAAAATAGTCCGACTTATTTCCATTGTGGTCCCTAAAAAAGTCTCTATTGCTCAAGTTGCCTGCATCTGTCATTCCGTACAGATCAGGTAGCCATATCTGATTGGTCAGCAACACAACCCAGGCAGGAAGGTCAAAGGTCAAACAAAACGTATGAAGTTGTGTTCTGTATCAGACCCAGTACATGCAATAGGATTATTATAATGACATAGGATGTGCTTGTGGACCTCTAGACTAAAGACTTAAAAGAAAACGATTTATTGTGAACAGTGAACTATGTTGAGGAAGAGGACATGTTACATTGAAGAGCCATTTAAAGATAGTGTTTTGATAAAGGAGGCAAGAGGTTAACTGAGGCACAGCATTGTATGCACAGGGCTGGATTACCAAACTGGCACGCAGGCCACGTGCCCCGACCTCCAGGGGCCCCCAACCCCAAAAAAGATAGCACATGATAAAAACATTTGTAGAATTGCAGGAAATGTGCTTTAAATCTGCGGGGGCAGAGGCTGGGGGGCCCATGGATGTTTGTGCCCCTGGGGCCCAAATGTGCTTGTCCGGCCCTGTGTATGCAGTGAGGATCACAACATGTGCATCATAGCTTATGACCCTCTCTCCTGCCCCCGACTTGTCAGAAGAGTTCATAGCTGTTGTGTGAGTGCATGTGTGTGTGTTTGCTTGGAGAACTCCAGACGGTCTGGTAGAGTGAGAGGCAGTGAGCAGCACAGAGAGTAAGTATACAGATACACTATCTCTGTTGATGTTAATTTCTCCTGGGATTGACAATATTACATTTCTCATACAGTTTGGCCTAATAGGTGGGGTACGGTACAATGGAAACGTACTCAGTTCTTACAACCATTCTCTTGACCAACCAGGTCATTATTGTGAAAAGAAGTGTGTTCTCAATGACTAACCTGGTCATAAAAGTTTAATTAAAGTTGAAAATAAACAAGACCTTCATAAGTTTACCGGTACATCAGTGGGGATACATCACTGGGAAGAAACACCTGTCCCTCCTATTTCCTGGTTTATGACAAGTGGTCTAAGATGAAAGATAAATAGTATTGTTTATTTAACTTTTACATGACCAGGTTAGTCATTGAGAACATACTTTCTTTCACAATAATGACCTGGTTGGTCAAGAGAATGGTTGTAAGAACTGAGTAAGTTTCCATTGTACCGTACCCCACCTATTAGGCCAAACTGTATGAGAAATGTAATATTGTCAATCCCAGGAGAAATGAACATCAACAGAGATAGTGTATCTGTAGACTTACTCTCTGTGCTGCTCACTGCCTCTCCCTCTACCAGACCGTCTGGAGTTCTCAAAGCAAACACACAACTGACCCTGTATATAGCTCACTTACTTTCTCATGTTCTTATTTCTACTTCTTGTGTGTTTTTGTTCTGCTTAACTTTTTATTATAGTACTACTGATATTAATTACTGTATTGTTGGGAAAGAGAAAGAAAGAAAGAAAGAACTTTGACTGTCCTTGTGCACGTGACAATAGAAAGACATACACAAAGTATATAATGTACTATTGAAGAACTGGGACAAGGCCACAGAACTTGGATCTCTCTCTCTCTCCCTCTCTCTCTCTGTCTCTGTCTCTGTCTCTGTCTCTGTATGTCTGTCTGTCTCTCTCTCTCTCTGTCTCTGTCTCTGTCTCTGTCTGTCATTAGTAGCTATATGATTATAAACAGACACCTCACAGGTCCTCAACTGGCAGCTTCAATAAATAGTACCCGCAAAACACCAGTCTCAACGTCAACAGTGAAGAGGCGACTCCGGGATGCTGACCTTCTAGGCAGAGTTGCAAAGAAAAAGCCATATCTCACAGACTGGCCAATAAAAAGAAAAGATTAAGATGGGCAGTCTGAGATATGGCTTTTTCTTTGCAACTCTGCCTAGAAGGTCAGCATCCCGGAGTCGCCTCTTCACTGTTGACGTTGAGACTGGTGTTTTGCGGGTACTATTTAATGAAGCTGCCAGTTGAGGATCTGTGAGGCGCATGTTTCTCAAACTAGACACTCTAATGTATTTGTCCTCTTGCTCAGTTGTGCACCGGGGCCTCCCACTCCTCTTTCTATTCTGGTTAGAGCCAATTTGCGCTGTTCTGTGAAGGGAGTAGTACACAGCGTTGTACGAGATCTTCAGTTTCTTGGCAATTTCTCGCATGGAATAGCCTTCATTTCTCAGAACAAGAATAGACTGACGAGTTTCAGAAGAAAGTTATTTGTTTCTGGCCATTTTGAGCCTGTAATCGAACCCACAATTGCTGATGCTCCAGATACTCAACTAGTCTCAAGAAGGCCAGTTTTATTGCTTATTTAATCAGCACAACAGTTTTCAGCTGTGCTAACATAATTGCAAAATGGTTTTCTAATGATCAATTAGCCTTTTAAAATGATAAACTTGGATTAGCAAACACAACCATTGGAACTGATGGTTGCTGATAATGGGCCTCTGTACGCCTATGTAGATATTCCATTAAAAATCAGCCGTTTCCAGCTACAATAGCCATTTACAACATTAACAGTGTCTACACTGTATTTCTGATCAATTTGATGTTATTTTAATGGACCAAAAATGTGCTTTTCTTTAGAAAACAAGGACATTTCTAAGTGACCCCAAACTTTTGAACGGTAGTGTGTATATATATATATATATATATATATATATATATATATATATTTTTTTTAAAATCACATTTACATAAGTATTCAGACCCTTTGGCAGCGATTACATCCTCAAGTCTTTTTGGGTATGACGCTACAAGCTTGGCACACCTGTATTTGGGGAGTTTCTCCCATTCTTCTCTGCAGATCCTCTCAAGCTCTGTCAGGTTGGATGGGGAGCGTCGCTGCACAGCTATTTTCAGGTCTCTCCAGTGATGTTCGATGAGGTTCAAGTCCTGGCTCTGGCTGGGCCATTCGAGGACATTAAGAGACTTGTCCCGAAGCCACACATGCGTTGTCTTGGCTGTATGCTTAGGGTCGTTGTCCTGTTGGAAGGTGAACCTTCGCCCCAGTCTGAGGTCCTGAGCGTTCTGGAGCAGGTTTTCATCAAGGATCTCTCTGTACTTTGCTCCGTTCATCTTTCCCTCGATCCTAACTTCCACCTGTCACCAGAGGGCAGCAGAGACCGCCCTAGAGACTATTATGACACTCAGGTGTTTTATATGACTCATTATTGATTCCCTTTTAAGATAGGTATGTTTCTGTTACCCTTTGCAGAAGCTTGATTCATTTGCCGTGTCTCCTGAGTAGTTTTGGTGTCCTCGTGTTTGTTGTTTTCCCAGTGTTACTTTGTACCTTCTGTTATACTTTTTCCCAGTAAAGTATTTATGTTTATCCTAAACTACTGGTTCCTCGTCTGGTTCCCTTCTCTGCTCCTGGGTCTGACTTCATCATGTCACAGCAAGCTTCTGCCACCAACATGGACCCAGCAGAGATCAAACAGATCAAGAACATTATAACCCACCAAAAAGCACTGCTGGGGCGGCAGCAAGAACAACTCTCCCAGATATCAGAGACTCTCCGGGCACTTACCGACTCCCTCCAACCACTGCACACCCCCAACCCAGCAGGAGCCAATGCCCAAGTCTCAGTGCCCAGTGCTCCAGGTGTCGCCATAGATCCTCCAGGGAACCTATACCGGGAACCCAAGATCCCAGCCCCCAGCGGCATGATGGCCACCCGGGAAGATACAAGGGGTACCTCACTCAATGCTCTCTGGTGTTCGAGCTACAGTCCTCCATGTTCCACACCAATCTGGCCAAGATCGCCTACATCATCTCTCTACTCTCGGGCAAAGCCCTGGCATGGGCAATGGCAGTGTGCGAACTACAGCCACCATTCTGCAGCTCCATATCAGCCTTCACTTCAGAGTTGCGACGAGTCTTCAACCACCCAGTAGGCGGACGAGAAGCGACGAGCTGGCTATTCAACCTCTGCCAAGGGGCCAGACCAGTGGCAGAATTCGCCATTGAGATCCGCACCCTCGCCGCCGAGAGTGGGTGGAATACTGAGGCACTGGTTACTGCCTTCCACCAGGGTCTGTCTAGCTCCATCAAGGATGAACTGGCCTCTTGGGAACTGGGAGAGGACCTCGAGTCCCTGATAACGCTGGCAATCAAGATCGACAACCGCATCCGAGAACGTCTGAGACAGCGCCCCTTTGACACCACCCCAGTATCCTGGTTTCCCGAGCACCCCAAAACCCCTGAGCCCAGCACTGAGGAGCCCATGCAGCTGGGATGCACACGTCTGAGCCCACAGGAACACGACAGGCATATGCGTGAAGGCTGCTGTCTCTACTGCGAAGGTCTCGGCCATCTGCGTTCTAAATGCCCAGAGCTGACGGGAGATGCCGGGGAGCCAGGACAAGGGGAGACCCTGACGAGCTGTGCAGTGACTCCCAGATTACCCAGTCAACGTCTGTCACTACCTGCGACCCTCCACTGGGACAACCGTCAGCACAACATTCAAGCCTTCGTGGACTCCGGGGCCGCGGATAATTTCATCGATCAGGACCTCGCCAGAGAATTACAAATCCCCTGTGTGAAATGCCCCATCCCTCTGCAGATTCAAGCCCTCGATGGACGCCCCATCGGCTCCGGCCAGGTGGAATATCCGACCAAGTCCATTATACTCCAGGTCGGGGTGAACCACTCAGAGTTTTATTTTGATCACTGCTCCCGAGAACCCCTTTATCCTAGGGTACCCCTGGCTAGCGCAACATAACCCACTATTCTCCTGGTCCACGGGACACCTACTAGATTGGGCTAAGAACTGCCAGACGAAATGCCTAAGACCCCCACCAAGAGCCTTGCCGCGTCCCCCTGCATCCATTCTCCGCTCTCCCTCCTGAATACCTTGACCTCCGGGAAGACTTCAGTAATTGGCAAGCTGCCACCCTCCCTCCTCATCAACCATACGACTGCGCCATAGAGCTCCTACTCGGCTCCACCCCTCCCTGGGGCCGTATTTACTCCCTTTCGGCCCCTGAAGCAGCAGCCATGGACGACTATATCCGGGAGTAGCTGGAGGCAGGCTTTATTCGTTCCTTAACATCCCCAGCAGGCGCAGGCTTCTTCTTTGTGTGAAAGAAGGATGGGGGTCTGTGTCCCTGCATCGATTACTGAGGGCTAAACAGGATTACGATTAAGAACCGTTATCCCCTACCCCTGATGTCCTCCACCTTGGAGCTGGCCCAAGGGGCCCAATTCTTCACCAAACTGGACCTCCATTCCAAGGGCTTACCACTATCATGGTGGTCGTCGATCGGTTCTCCAAGGCAGCCCATTTCATCGCCTTACCCAAGTTGCCCTCGGCTAAGGGGACAGCCGACCTCATGATTAACCATCTCTTTCGACTACACAGACTCCCCCAGGACATTGTCTTGGACAGTGGCCCCCAGTTCGTCGCGCAGTATTGGAAAGCCTTCTGTTCCCTGTTGGGGGCATCGGTGAGTCTTTCCTCTGGGTTCCACCCACAGTCGAATGGGCAAACTGAGTGGGTCAACCAGCAGCTGGAGAACTTCCTCTGCTGTTTTGTCTCCACTCAGGCCACCAACTGGAGCAAGTTTCTCGTCTGGGCCGAATATGCTCACAACACACTGCCGAACTCGTCCATCAACCCGGTCACCTATCGTCTCCAGCTCCGCAGGTCAATGAGTCTGTCCATCCTTCCATGTCTCCAATCTCAAGCTGGTAAGGACCAGTCCCTTCTCCCCCCCACACCTGCCCTCCATCCCCTCGACTTGTTGACGGCTTCCCGGCCTACACTGTCCGGCGTCTGTTGGAGGCTTGTCGGGTCCGGAGCACCCTGCAGTACCTGGTGGACTTGGAGGGCTACGGCCTCGAGGTGCGAGCGTGGGTGCGAGCGTGGGACATCTTGGACCTGGGACTTGCTAGCGACTTCAACCAACTACGTGGTGGTCGCCCAGGCTCCGCGGCTGGAGCCGCTCCCGAGTGGCGCAGTGGTCTAAGGCACTGCATCGCAGTGCTAGCTGTGCCACTAGAGATCCTGGTTCGAATCCAGGCTCTGTCGTAGCCGGCCGTGACCGGGAGACCCATGGGGCGGCGCACAATTGGCCCAGCGTCGTCTAGGGTAGGGGAGGGAATGGCCGGCAGGGATGTAGCTCAGTTGGTAGAGCATGGCGTTTGCAACGCCAGGGTTGTGGGTTCGATTCCCACCGGGGTATGAAAAATAGTATGAAAATTTTTTTTTTTCATGTATGCACTCACTAACTGTAAGTCGCTCTGGATAAGAGCGTCTGCTAAATGACTAAAATGTAAATGTAAATGTAAGGGGGGGTACTGTCATGGTTCCACCTGTCACCAGAGGGCGGCAGAGACCTGCCAGGGTTCCACCTGTCACCAGATGGTGGCAGAGACTGCCCTAGAGACTATTATGACACTCAGGTGTTTTCTATTACTAATTATTGATTCCCTTTTAAGAGAGGTGTGTTTCTGTTACCCTTTGTAGAAGCTTGATTAGTTTGCAGTGTGCGATTGTCTACTGAGTAGTTTTCAAGTCCTAGTGTTTGTTGTTTTCCCAGTGTTACTTTGTACCTTCTGTTATACTTTTACGTTTATCCTAAACCACTGGTTCCTTGTCTGGTTCCCTTCTCTTGTCCTGGGTCCGACCTCATCATGTCACACTCCTAGTTTCTGCTGCTGAAAAACATCCCCACAGCATGATGCTGCCACCACCATGCTTCACCGTAGGGATGGTATTGGCAAGGTGATGAGCGGTGCCTGGTTTCCTCCAGACGTGACGCTTGGCATTCAGGTCAAAGAGTTCAATCCTGGTTTCATCAGACCAAAGAATCTTGTTTCTCATGGTCTGAGAGTCCTTTAGGTGCCCTTTGGCAAACTCCAAGCGGGATGTCATGTGCCTTTTACTGAGGAGTGGCTTCCGTCTGGCCACTCTACCATAAAGGCCTGTTTGGTGGAGCGCTGCAGAGATGGTTGTCCTTCTGGAAGGTTCTCCCATCTCCACAGATGAACTCTGGAGATCTGTCAGATTGACCATAGGGCTCTTGATCACCTCCCTGACCAAGGCCCTTCTCCCCTGATTGCTCAGTTTGGCCGAGCGGCCAGCTCTAGGAAGAGTCTTGGTGGTTCCAAACTTCTTCCATTGAAGAATGATGGAGGCCACTGTGTTCTTGGGGACCTTCAATGCTGCAGACATTTTTTGGTACCCTTCCCCAGATCTGTGCCTCGACACAATCCTGTCTCGGAGCTCTACGGACAATTCCTTTGACCTCATGGCTTGATTTTTACACTAACATGCACTGTCAACTGTGGGACATTATATAGACAGGTGTATGCCTTTCCAAATCATGTCCAATCAATTGAATTTACCACAGGTGGACTCCAAGTTGTAGAAACATCTCAATGATGATCAATGGAAACAGGATGCAACTGAGCTCAATTTCGAGTCTCATAGCAAAGGGTCTGAATACTTATGTAAATAAGGTATTTATGTTTTTTATTTTTAATATATTTGCAAAAATGTCATTATGGGGTATTGTGTGTAGATTGAGGATTTTTATTTATTTAATCCATTTTAGAATAAGGCTGTAACGTAACAAAATGGAAAAAGTGAAGGGGTCTGAATACTTTCCGAATGCACTGTATAGTTTCCCATGCTAACTGCCACAGATAACGTACTGCCATCTACTGTATCAGTTAAGTAGAGGAGAGTGGTGGGACACTGTGTCCTGTTTCTCTACGCTTTCCACTGTTTCACTGTCCTCTCTATGAGTTAAAGGCTAGGGGAAACTAAAGTACATTTAGGCCTACATTTTTAGTCATTTAGCAGACGCTCCTATCCAGAGCGACTTACAGTTAGTGCGTGCATAAATTTTTCATAAATTGAATTACATTTCCAAAATTATATAGCGTATAGGCTATTAGCCTACTCCTGTCTATACATAAATAAATAAAATAATTCAAAAAAGGCTACTAAAGCATGATTTTGCCACAGAGGATCATTAGCTTCCAAAAAATAAGTTGTGGATTGTTTTAAATCGCATTGCCTACACTCTGAAGGAAAGACAGCTCACGTAGCAAATACTGAATAATGATGGTTGAGTTGTGACTGTCAGTGAAAAGTAGAGATATCGCAATATTTAAATTGCCGGAAAACATACTTTGGAAAGCAAATGGCTATTGCTGTAAAGAGAACACAATGAAAATACTAATCTGTCTTTTAGTTATCAAAATGCTCAACTTAATTGAGCAAACAACAGTATAGCCTATCTTATTGCCACCAGCAGAGAGCATTGTCCATATCCCAGGTGAGTGCGCACTGCGCATATTCACTCTTTATCATTGTTGGGTCAGTGCCACTTAAGTTTGTTTTTGGACAATAATTTACTCCTCCAGTTTAGATGGACGTCATATTCCATTTGTGTTTCCCCATCTCGTAGGCCTATTATATTATAAGGTTGTTTTTTATTGAGCTGTTTGTCAGCAGAGTAGGCTACCCTGTAATTTGTCGTATTAAAAGATAGTCTGCGGTAACACTTCCTTTTAAGGGGTCCTTTTTACAGTGTAATTACATGTGTAATTACACTGTAACAAGTATTGTAGTTAACTGTAACGACTCAGTTACACTGTAATAACAACATGTACCTAGTAGTAATTGCGGTCTGTAATTACAGAAGTGTAATAATGAATGCTTGTTACAAATGGGCAGGTTTCCACTAAATTCACCAAGTTAGTGTTTCGCTTCTTCTCAGCTGCATCCGATTGATTAACAACTGTGACAAAGGTTGGGATCCCTTGTGGATGCGCTGGGTGTCTGAGAGATTATAGGCTATGCTCAATAGGCTCTAATTACTTAACCATGAATGTGCACTGTTCAAAATATATCTCCAGTCAATGTTGTTGCTAGCACTTGCCCCCAAAATAAAGTGTACCATCTGGGTTAACTTGGTTGAGTTTACGAAAACAGATTTAATACTAGTGTCATCCCAGATGAGGAATAAGACACTATTTCAAAGCACATGTAATATTTGCCTAAGTACATTAAGCAAACCAGACGGCACAATTACATTTGTGTTTAGTGAGTCCGCCAGGTCAGAGGTAGTAGGGATAACTAGGGATGTTCTCTTGATAAGTGTGTGAATTTGACAATTTTCCTGTCCTGCTAAGCATTTGAAATGTAATGAGTACTTTTCAGGGTCAGTCTAAAAAGTAGATTATTTTCTTTAGAACTGTAGTGGAGTAAAAGTAAAAGTAGTAAAGTACAGATTTCAGGCAGTATAATTTCAGGCAGTAGTTTTTAAAGTAGTGCTAACGAGCCAAAAGTGGTCCCCGTTGTTTGTGTACTACGTCATCAAATTATGTACTATGTCATTCATTTTGTATGCTATGTTAGGTCCTGCCCAAAAAATTTAAATTATCTATTTTATGTGCAATTCGTATGATATGTTACAAATCCAATTCGTACTTTATGTTACAAATTTGTTGTGTTTAAGATCCTGGAGTGCATCTATAAGTACCAGTACTTTAGTTTACACCACTGCCGATAGCATCTCAACACACCATATTTCAGCTTGCACAATTCTGCTTAGATCGCCAGGTAGTAAGTTAACTTAGATTGTTTTGTTGACTAATTTAGCTAGCTAGCTAACACTGTCGCTGCTGGCAAGTACTGAGCTAGCCTAACTAGCTAGCTAGCTTGATTTGCATTTTAATGAGGGAAATAAGTATTTGACCCCCTCTCAATCAGAAAGATTTCTGGCTCCCAGGTGTCTTTTATACAGGTAACGAGCTGAGATTAGGAGCACACTCTTAAAGGGAGTGCTCCTAATCTCAGTTTGTTACCTCTGTATAAAAGACACCTGTCCACAGAAGCAATCAATCAATCAGATTCCAAACTCTCCACCATGGCCAAGACCAAAGAGCTCTCCAAGGATGTCTGGGACAAGATTGTAGACCTACACAAGGGTGGAATGGGCTACAAGACCATCGCCAAGCAGCTTGGTGAGAAGGTGACAACAGTTGGTGCGATTATTCGCAAATGGAAGAAACACAAAGTAACTGTCAATCTCCCTCGGCCTGGAGCTCCATGCAAGATCTCACCTCGTGGAGTTTCAATGATCATGAGAACGGTGAGGAATCAGCCCAGAACTACATTTTACATTTACATTTTAGTCATTTAGTAGACGCTCTTATCCAGAGCGACTTACAGTTAGTTACACAGGAGGATCTTGTCAATGATCTCAAGGCAGCTGGGACCATAGTCACCAATAAAACAATTGGTAACACACTACGCCGTGAAGGACTGAAATCCTGCAGCGCCCGCAAGCTCCCCCTGCTCAAGAAAGCACATATACAAGCCCGTCTGAAGTTTGCCAATGAACATCTGAATGATTCAGAGGAGAACTGGGTGAAAGTGTTGTGGTCAGATGAGACCAAAATCGAGCTCTTTGGCATCAACTCAACTCGCCGTGTTTGGAGGAGAAGGAATGCTGCCTATGACCCCAAGAACACCATCCCCACCATCAAACATGGAGGTGGAAACATGCTTTGGCGGTGTTTTTCTGCTAAGGGGACAGAACAACTTCACCGCATCAAAGGGACGATGGACGGGGGGCCTTGTACCGTCAAATCTTGGGTGAGAACCTCCTTCCCTCAGCCAGGGCATTGAAAATGGGTCGTGGATGGGTATTCCAGCATGACAATGACCCAAAACACACTGCCAAGGCAACAAAGGAGTGGCTCAAGAAGAAGCACATTAAGGTCCTGGAGTGGCCTAGCCAGTCTCCAGACCTTAATCCCATAGAAAATCTGTGGAGGGAGCTGAAGGTTTGAGTTGCCAAAATCCCTCCTGAGATGTGTGCAAACCTGGTGGCCAACTACAAGAAACGTCTGACCTCTGTGATTGCCAAAAAGGGTTTTGCCACCAAGTACTAAGTCATGTTTTGCATTGGAGTCAAATATTTATTTCCCTCATTAAAATACAAATAAATTTATAACATTTTTGACGTGCGTTTTTCCGTGCTGCTGTGCTGTGCTGTGCTGTGCTGTGCTCTTTGCTGCTACTTGGCTACCTGACAAACTTTACGTTTTTTACTTTTTTCAAACCGTTGAATCAATCTTCATTTAACACATTTTACCAACGTCTTAGTTATTCTTTTGTAATTTTTTTCCTCGCTCAACTTTTTTCATTAAACTTTTTCACCCCGGACGCTTTCTCTGGACATGGTTCTACAGGACCTCCACCAGCCGAAGCTAAGTAATAACATTAACACTATGCCATCTAATTGCAGTCGCTGTCCTCATAATATACAGGAAAACTATTGCCTTATGGTGAGGATAGTCGTGCTGCAAGCCCAGCTTCAGATGAAATCGTTAGGCAAGGACAATTTAAGTGTAGGAAAGGATGAAACAGCGTCTGTGCCACCAGTAAGTACAGATAGTAGTATAAATCCCCTCGCACAGTCCCCGGAGCCGGACTATTTTCTCAAGGCTTCTGGAAACAAATGCTGTCGGCATGCTCAACCGGTGTCGCTCATTCAGCCGACATAAACTTTCAACCGGTTCTCCCAATTAAGCAACGAGTCGGAGTCAGAGGCCGAGCCTCCTCAGGTCTCTCCTTCACCCGTTTCGGGGTCTGAGCCACCGAAGCCTCCCACCATTAGCTCTGACAAATTGAAAAACCTAGACTTAGACTTACAAATAATCATCCAGCGATCATACACTGTTTACCAGGGGGCAGGGCTACCGACATAAACGCTAATCTGAAGATGGTGCTGGCTAAGGCAAAAACTGGCGAGTGTAGAGAGTATAGGGATATTGTTATCCACGTCGGCACCAACGATGTTAGGATGAATCTGTCAGAGGTCACCAAGAGCAACATAGCTTCAGTGTGTAAATTCGCTAGAAAGATGTGTCGAATCGAGTAATTGTCGCTGGCCCCCTCCCAGTTAGGGGGAGTGATGAGCTCTACAGCAGTCTCACAACTCAATCGCTGGTTGAAAACTGTTTTCTGCCCCTCACAAAAGATAGAATTTGTAGATAATTGTCCCTCTTTCTGGGACTCACCCACAAACAGAACCAAGCCTGGCCTGCTGAGGAGTGTTGGACTCCATCCTAGCTGGAGGGGTGCTCTCATCTTATCTACCAACATAGACAGGGCTCTAACTCGTCTAGCTCCACAATGAGATAGGGTGCAGGCCAGGCAGCAGGCTGTTAGCCAGCCTGCCAGCTTAGTGGAGTCTGCCACTAGCACAGTCAGTGTAGTCAGCTCAGCAATTCCATCGAAACCATGTCTGTGCCTCGATCTAGGTTGAGCAAAACTAAATATGGCGGTGTTCGCCTTAGCAATCTCACTGGAATAAAGACCTCCTCCATTCTTGTCATTATTGAAAGAGATTGTGATATCTCACATCTCAAAATAGGGGTACTTAATGTTAGATCCCTCACTTCCAAAGAAGTTATGGTCAATGAACTAATCACTGATCATAATCTTGATGTGATTGGCCTGACTGAAACATGGCTTAAGCCTGATGAACATACTGTGTTAAATGAGGCCTCTCCTCCTGGTTACCATATCCCCCGTGCATCCCGCAAAGGCGGAGGTGTTGCTAACATTTACGATAGCAAATTTAAATTTACCACCACAAAAATGACTGCATTTTCGTCTTTTGAGCTTCGAGTCATGAAATCTATGCAGCCTACTCAATCACTTTTTATAGCTACTGTTTACAGCCCTCCTGGGCCGTATACAGGGTTCCTCATTGAGTTCCTATCGGACCTTGTAGTCATGGCAGATAATATTCACATTTTTGGTGACTTTAATATTCACATGGAAAAGTCCACAGACCCCCGTGGAATACATATTGTAGATCTTAATGTTTTTCCACATAATCCTGGACTATCGGACCACCATCTTATTACATTTGCAATCGCAACAAATAATCTGCTCAGACCGCAACCAAGGATCATCAAAAGCCGTGCTATAAATCCTCAGACAACCCAAAGATCCCTAGATGCCCTTCCAGACTCCCTCCACCTAATCAAGGACGTTGGAGTACAAAAATCTGTTAACGACCTAACTGAGGATCTAAATTTAACCTTGCGCGGAATACCCTAGATGCAGTCACACCACTAAAAACTAAAAACATTTGTCACAAGAAACTAGCTCCCTGGTATACAGAAAATACCTGAGCCCTAAAGCAAGCTTCCACAAAATTGGAACGGAAATGGTGCTCCACCAAACTGGAAGTCTTCCTACTAGCTTGGAAAGAAAGTACAGTGCAATATCGAAGAGCCCTCACTTCTGCTCGATCATCCTATTTTTCCAACCTAATTGAAGAGAATAAGAATAATCCAACATTTCTATTTGAAACTGTCGCAGAGCTAACTAAAAAGCAGCATTCCCCAAGAGAGGATGCCTTTCACTTGAATTCATGAATTCATTTTTTAATCCTAGATCTCTTGACACATTCCTGAAAATAGTCATGGCCTCTAAACCTTCAAGCTGCATACTGGACCCTATTCCAACTAAACTACTGAAAGAGCTACTTCCTGTGCTTGGCCCTCCTATGTTGAACAATATAAATAGCTCCCTATCCACTGGATGTGTACCAAACTCACTAAAAGTGGCAGTAATAAAGCCTCTCTTGAAAAAGCCAAACCATGACCCAGAAAATTAAAAAAACTATTGGCATATATCGAATCTCCCATTCCTCTCCATTTTTTTGGGGAAAAAGCTGTTGTGCAGCAACTCACTGCCTTCCTGAAGACAAAAAATGTATACGAAATGCTTCAGTCTGGTTTTAGACCCAATCATAGCACTGAGACTGCACTCATGAAGGTGGTAAATTACCTTTTAATGGCGTCAGACCTAGGCTCTGCATCTGTCCTCGGGCTCCTAGACCTTAATGTTGCTTTTGACACCATCGATCATCACATTCTTTTGGAGAGATTGGAAACCTTAATTGGTCTACACGGATAAGTTCTTGCCTGGTTTAGATCTTATCTGTCGGAAAGGTATCAGTTTGTCTCTGTGGATGTTTTGTCCTCTGACAAATCAATTGTATGTTTCGGCGTTCCTCAAGGTTCCGTTTTAGGACCACTATTGTTTTCACTATATATTTTACCTCTTGGTGATGTCATTCGGAAACACAATGTTAACTTTCATTGCTATGCGGACGACACACAGCTGTACATTTCGATGAAACATGGTGAAGCCCCTGTGTTTCAGACATAAGGAAGTGGATGGCGGCAAATGTTTTACTTTTAAACTCAGACAAAACAGATATGCTAGTTCTATGTCCCAAGAAACAAAGAGATCTACTGTTGGATCTGACAATTAATATTGATGGTTGTACAGTCGTCTCTCTTTTGACGAACATATCAAGAATATTTAAAGGACAGCTTTTTTCCATCTTCAGAAACCTTTTGTCAAAAAATTATGCAGAAAAGCTAATCCATGCTTTTGTCACTTCTAGATTAGACTACTGCAATGTTCTACTCTCCGGCTACCTGGATGACGCACTAAATAAACTTCAGTTAGTGCTAAACATGGCTGCTAGAATCTTGACTAGAACCAACATTTTTCATCATATTACTCCAGTGCTAGCCTCTCTACACTTGCTTCCTGTTAAGGCTAGGGCTGATTTTCAAGGTTTTACTTACTGCTAACCTACAAAGCATTACATGGGCTTGCTCCTACCTATCTCTCCGATTTGGTCCTGCCGTACATACCTACACGTACGCTACTGTCACAAGACGCAGGCCTCCTAATTGTCCCTAGAATTTCTAAGCAAACAGCTGGAGGCAGGGCTTTCTCCTATAGAGCTCAATTTTTATGGAATG
Organism: Coregonus clupeaformis; assembly: GCF_020615455.1. Classification (NCBI taxonomy): domain Eukaryota; kingdom Metazoa; phylum Chordata; class Actinopteri; order Salmoniformes; family Salmonidae; genus Coregonus; species Coregonus clupeaformis. The sequence continues at coordinate 21,039,552 of NC_059220.1, forward strand.
GTCTGCCTATCCATGTGAGAGACGCAGACTCGGTCTCGACCTTGAAGTCTTTACTGAAGACTCATCTCTTCAGTAGGTCCTATGATTGAGTGTAGTCTGGCCCAGGGGTGCGAAGGTGAACGGAAAGGCACTGGAGCGATGACCCACCCTTGCTGTCTCTGCCTGGCCATTTCCCGTCTCTCCATTGGGATTCTCTGCCTCTGAACCTATTACGGGGGCTGAGTCACTGGCTTACTGGTGCTTTCCATGCTGTCCCTAGGAGGGGTGCATCACTTGAGTGGGTTGAGTCACTGACGTGATCTTCCTGTCCGGTTTGTCGCCCCCTCTGGCTCGTGCAGTGGAGGAGATCTTCGTGGGCTATACTCAGCCTTGTCTCAGGGTAGTAGGTTGGTGGTCTGTTGATATCCCTCTGGTGGTGTGGGGGCTGTGCTTTGGCAAAGTAGTTGGGGTTATATCCTGCCTGGTTGGCCCTGTCCGGGGCTATCGTCGGACGGGGCCACAGTGTCTCCCGACCCCCCCTGTCTCAGCCTCCAGTATCTATGCTGCAACAGTCTATGTGCCGGGGGGCTAGGGTCAGTCTGTTATATCTGGTGTTATTCTCCTGTCTTATCTGGTGACATTTACTCCTAATGTACTGACCTGTTGCAACCTTTACAACCACTGTGATTAATATTTGACCCTGCTGGTCATCTATGAATGTTTGAACATCTTGGAGAAAAATCTGGCCTTAATGGCCATGTGCTGTTATAATCTCCACCCGACACAGCCAGAAGGGGACTGGCCACCCCTCAGAGCCTGGTTCTTCTCTAGGTTTCTTCCTTGGTTTCTGCCTTTCTAGGGAGTTTTTCCTAGCCACCGTGCTTCTACATCTGCATTGCTTGCTGTTTGGGGTTTTAGACTGGGTTTTTGTATAGCACTTTGTGACATCTGCTGATGTAAAAAGGGATTTATAAATACAGTTGATTGATTGATTAAATCATTTAACGGTGTATTTGACAATGGGTCAATTTCTTTAACCATCAATTAAACATTTTTAGACACATTAATAAACAGTTATGGTTAAACCTGTGAGATAGTTATTATGCTTGCCAAATTGTAAGCTTGGTTGAAAAATGGTTTATAAATGCACTTAAAATGGTCATAAGACAAACTCTTATTCCATCATGTAACCTTGCACTGTTGAAGAACATTCTCACTTTTGGATGTGATGCATTGGTGCAATTATTTATTTATCGCAGGAATTAAGGCATGTCAAGGAATGTGCAACACGCTCAAAATAATGATGACCTTGTAAAAGAATGGGGTTGAAAAGAAGTTCAGTGAGCAAAATCCAGACATGATAGATTGCCGTGAAAAAAAAAAAAGGGTTGTAGACAGGAGAGAGAGAATGTACAGTAGGCCTGATACATTTTTCATCTTCATCTGTACTGTTACTTAAGGTTGTACTATCAGTAGCTAATTAGCTAACTTGCTTTGGCTAACGTTAGCTAGCTAGCTATTAGCTGTGTATAAGGGGATTGTTTGAAAGAGAAACTCACATCTACTACTATGAGAGATAGTACTCCCTTATTTCTGCTTATCATCACCTGTTATAAAATGACAACAATGGCTTGCTAGCTGACTTACTCTTCCACTGTCGAAGCACTATTTCCTGAAGCATTCTGCCCTGTTTTGAAAGAACTCCCTGGGTTTACCGTCATGCTGTGGATGTTTGGTCAGGATGTGTCGTTTTAATTTGTTAGTTTTGAGAGACTCATTACTAAGCACTTCCCCGCACAAAACACATTGCGCTTCTCGTTATTTCTCAAAGTCTGTATAAAACCAAGAGAGAGAAACTCATCATTTTATTTGCATTTCATGACGATTGAACTAGGTCAGAACTTGTGGCTAGCTTGAGTCCATTCGATGTCAGCGGTGAGTGATGGCGAGTCGAAATAACAAATCAGTGGCTGACAGCGCATCAACTGTTGCTGAAAGACAGCGCTGCAGCGTGTAGGTCGCGGAGTGATCTTCAAGAAAACCGGCGAAAAAAGATCCTGTAAACGGCGAATCACACGGGCATCTCCCTCATCCCTACCACTTGCGTAGCTGCCAAATTGAGCAGAGACACCGCTGCTAAACAAAGAGTGCACTGAACAGAATGCACAGTTGCACTAGGCCAAATCAATTCCGGTGATTAATTAAATAATTATAAATTTACTCTGACACGTCGCATCCCACTTTAAGGAAGGCTGGTCTAGACATGTACACATGTTCATGGAATACAATAGGTGGCCATAATCACCCCCAGAAACACCTGGCTGACTTGATGGGTCATGTAATCATCTGGCGAAGTGGAGTCTTTGTTTAGCTAACTAAACAATGAACCGGCATAATCCCAACTCTACTACCACCAATACAAACTGATTGTCATAGCTGTAGTATGAATCTGCATGTAGCTAAAGCTAACCAATTAGGTTCAATGTTAGTTAGCTAGCTAACATTAGGCTATAACTAGCAATGCAAATGAGTTTCTGATTCGAATAATATTACTACACAGATCATACACGTAATGTTAGCTAGCGAGCCAGCAAGCTAATGTTCGCTAGCTAGCGAACAGTACGCTTTAACTTGCAAGGAAAATTACTTTCTGACAAAATTATTAACTTATAATATCTGAAAACATAGCTAGACTCTTACCCGTATACATGGATGAACACTTCACATTTTGTTTGTAGCTACATCTCCAGAGTCCAATGGCGGCTAGCTTTACACCACTCCAGCCGACGTTTGGCATTGCACATGGTGATCTTAGGCTTGTGTGTGCCTGCTCGGCCATGGAAACCCATTTCATGAAGCTCCCGACGAACAGTTCTTGTGCTGACGTTGCTTCCAGAGGCAGTTTGCAACCGAGGCCAGACAATTGTTACGCGCTACGCGCTTCAGCAGTCGTTCTGTGAGCTTGTGTGGCCTAACACTTCGCGGCTGAGCCATTGTTGCTCCTAGACATTTCCACTTTACAATAACAGCACTTACAGTTGACCAGGGCAGCTCAAGCAGGGCAGAAATTTGACAAACTGACTTGTTGGAAAGGTGGCATCCTATGACGGTGCCACGTTGAAAGTCACTGAGCTCTTCAGTACGGACCATTCTACTGCCAATGTTTGTCTATGGAGATTACATGGCTGTGTGCTCAATTGTATTCACTTGTCAGCAACGGGTGTGGCTGAAATAGCCGAGTCCACTAATTCGAAGGGGTGTCCAAATACTTTTGGTCATGTAGTGTATATATAATTCCTTCTTGCATCTACGCTCTCTCCTCCTATCATCTTTCCCTTCGCTTGTGGACTTCAGTGCACAATACAACAGCTGTCTGTGATCAGGCGAAAATTTTTTTAACAATTTTTATTAGGAAATTCACTGAGGAGGATGGTACTCCCTTTCCTCCTCTGAGGAGCCTCCACTGGTGTCAACACACACTATGAGTAACATTAGTTCCTTTTCAATGTAGCTAAACACTAGCTAACATACTGTATTAATGTTATCACAAATAGAACAATGGCCCAGTTGTTTTACTGGAAGTGTAAATGTGAAGCATCCGGTTGAAGTTTTGTCTCCCAGCCAAATATGCTGGGGAGAGGAAGCGCAAAGGCTGAGTGTGGGAGAGAATGGAGTGAGATGGAACTGGCCTGACGTTCTGATGATTTTATCATTGATGAAACATTTGATCTCAATACAGTTTTCTGTTCCTAAAACTAGAATATTTTACGAACAGAGTGGACTCCCTTTGCTACAGTTTCAAAAATGAATTTTTTTGAAGGAGTGCAAGGGCGAATTGGTTATTGCACATGTGCACTTCACAGACTAGGTGTTCCCTAACGGAAATATGCAAATACATGCTAAAATATGCCAATAGGATCTTGCTAGCTCATGCTTGGCTCTGCCCACCTCCTTGCCTGTTCTGCCCACTCGACTTGCTAGCTTCCCATTGGAAACAACAGTGTGGTCTATCTTCGGTTAGTTATACAAACCTTTGGGGTTAGCATGCACTTTTATAGCTAGCTAGATAACACAGGAACTAGCTAGGTAGCTTGCTAGGCCTAGCTAGCTATAGGCCTAAACTATAGAAAGCATGATGATGATAACTACTATAGTATAGGGTAACGTAGTGTCTAATGCTAAATTGTCATACAGTCTTCTTCTCTACCGCAGATTTCCACAAGGTCTCAGACTCCAGGATGGGAAAAAGCTTACAAGAAATAAACATATGAAGACAGAGACAGAGTTGTTGATTTCCATTGTTAATTGTAACGTTAAAAATATGAGAAATTGACAATCCCATTTTTCTAAATTAGCTATCTAGGCTACTCACCATTCCATAGGTGTCATGACTTCCTCCGAAGCTGCCTCCTCTCCTTGTTCGGGCAGGCTTCGGCGTTCGCCTGACTCCTTCTAAATCACTCACCACAGAATCACACACCTCAACATGGAGTCAGCAGGAGCGGAGAACATGCCTGGAATTGTGGAGCATGTCCGGGAGCACTCCAACATGCTAGCCAGCTTGGGAGAAGCGATGGATCGGGTTCTCCAGGTCGTCCAATGCCTGGAGAGGAGAGGACCGGATCCAGCCACCCACACTCCAGCGCCCAGAGGGATTCACCTATCACGACCGAGGGAGTACGACGGGACAGCCCGGCTCCATCGGAGAGGGAGAAGGTGTCCGCCCTCGTCTCCTGCCTCTCGGGGAAAGCCCTGGAGTGGGCCAACGCGGTCTGGAGTGACAACTATGGGGCGTTCGCTCGCCTCTTCCTGGCAGTCTTCGATCACCCCCCGAAGAAAGAGAGGCTGACGACGGCTAGTCTACATGAGGCAGGGGACGAGGACCGCGCAGGACTTTGCCTTGGAGTTTCGAACTCTAGCGGCTGGGTCCGGGTGGAACGAGCGGCCCTCATTTACCACTTCCGGCGCAGCCTGCGAGAGGACGTCCGTAGGGAGCTAGCCTGCTGGGACACGACGTTGACTTTCGACCAGCTGGTGGACATGGCCATCCGGTTGGACAACCTGCTAGCTTTGAAAGGACGTCCTGGAAGTGGCCTGCCTGTTTCACCCCCCTTCAACCCGGATTCCGTTCCGATGGAGCTGGGTGGTGCAGTGATCCGGGAGAACGGAGGACGACAGCTCCAGCGTCACTCTTGTGGCAGGTAGCGCAAACCCACACTCGTTCAGAGCTTCCCTGATAACACGGTAGTTCCCCAGTGTAAGGTCCTGGTCGATTCAGGCGCAGCTGGGAACTTTATGGACAGATCGTTAGCTCATAGTCTAGGTATTACATTGGTTCCCCTATCCATTCCACTGCCCATCAAAGCACTTGACAGTCCACCATTAGGGTCAGGGTTCGTTAGGGAGATTACAGCACCAGTCAAGATGGTTACGCAAGAGACCCATAGAGAGCAAGTCACCTTTTTTATTATTGAGTCTCCTGATTTCCCTGTTGTGTTGGGTCTTCCCTGGTTAGCACTACACAACCCCAACTTTTCATGGCCGCAGAGGGTTCTCACGGGGTGGTCGAGAGAGTGTCAGGGTAGGTGTCTAGCTGTTTACGTTGGTGCAACCACGGTGGAAAATCCAGACACTACCTCCACCGTGCGCATTCCCCCCCAAATTACCACCTCATCGGGCGGGGGATTGCGCGATAAACCTCCGGGTAGCAGCTGTGCCTCCCAGGAGTCACGTATGTATCCCCTGTCGCAGGCTGAAACGGAGGCGAGGGAGACATACGTCTCAGAGTCCCTGCGGCAGGGGTTCATACTTCCCTCCACTTCGGCCGCCTCCTCAAGTTTCCTTTTTGTGAAGAAGAAAGACGGAGGTCTGCGCCCTTGCATTGATTACCAAGCACTTAACAAGGGGACAATTCGTTATAGTTATCCTCTACCCCTCATTCCATCTGTAATCGAGTCAATGCATGGGGCGCGCTTCTTCACAAAATTAGATCTCCGGAGTGCGTACAACCTGGTGCGTGTCCGAGAAGGGGATGAGTAGAAGACAACATTCAGCACAACCATGGGGCATTACGAATACCTGGTGATGCCGTACGGTTGGATGAATGCTCCATCAGTCTTCCAGTCCTTTGTGAACAAGGTGTTTCGGGACATGCTTGGTCGCGGTGTAGTGGTCTACATCGATGGCATTCTGGTGTTTTTGGCTACGCACGCCGAGCATGTGTCCCTGGTTCGCAAAGTGCTGGGCCGACTGTTGGAACATGACCTTTATGCCAAAGCAGAAAAGTGTCTGTTTTCCAACAGTCCGTCTCCTTCCTCGGATACCGCATCACCACCTCAAGTGTGGAGATGGAGGGAGACAGCATTTCAGCCGTGCGTAATGGGCCGACTCCAACCCCGGTAAAGGAGGTGCAGCGCTTTGGTCGCAGCTCCCATCACCTCTCTGTTGAAGGGTGGGCCGTCCCGGCTCTGCTGGTCTGCTGAGGCTGACAGGGCTTTCAGTAACCTGAGGGCTCTGTTCACCTCAGCCCCGGTACTGGACCATCCCGATCCATCATTACCATTCGTAGTGGAGGTGGATGCATCCGAGGTAGGACAGCGCCTATCCCTATCTCAATGCTCGGGCACGCCACCCAAGGTCCGCCCCTGTGCCTTCTTCTCCAAGAAGCTCAGCCCGGCGGAGCAGAACTACGACGTTGGTGATCGGGAGCTGTTGACTGTTGTCAGAGCCCTAACCGTGTGGAGGCACTGGCACGAGGGGGTGAAACACCCTTTCCTCGTCTGGACTGACCACCATAACCTGGAGTACATCTGGGCAGCAAGGAGGCTGAACCCTCGCCAGGCCAGGTGGGCCCTGTTCTTCACCCAGTTTGATTTTACACTGTCCTACATACCGGGTACAAAGAATGTGAAGGCAGACGCACTGTCATGGCTGTACGACACAGAGGAGAGGCCCATAGACAACACCCCCATACTCCCAGCCTCCTGCATTGTGGCGCCGGTAGTGTGGGCGGTGGACGCGGACATAGAGCGGGCGTTACGCACAGAGCCATCTCCACCTCAGTGCCCAGCTGGGCTGCGGTACGTGCCGTCTCTTGTCCGTGACCGTCTGATCTATTGGGCACACACGTCCCCCTCCTCTGGTCACCCAGGTATCGGCCGTACAGTGTGCTGCGTGACCGGAAAGTACTGGTGGCCTACCTTGGCTAAGGACATGAGGGTGTATGTCTCCTCCTGCTCGGTGTGCGCCCAGAGTAAGGCACCTAGGCACCTCCCAGTGGGTAAGTTACATCCCACTTGTGTATTGACTTTCTCACTGATCTTCCCCTCTCTCAGGGTAACACCACCATCCTGGTCGTTGTGGACCGCTTTTCTAAAGCCTGCCGCCTCCTTCCTCTGCCCAGTCTCCCCACGGCCCTGCAGACTGCGGAGGCCCTGTTTACTCACGTCTTCCGGCACTACGGGGTGCCAGAGGACATAGTGTCTGACCGGGGTCCCCAGTTTACATCCAGGGTCTGGAAGGCGTTCATGGAACGTCTGGGGGTCTCGTCAGCCTGACCTCTGGGTTTCACCCCGAGTCTAATGGGCAGGTGGAACGGGTGAATCAGGATGTCGGTAGGTTCCTGCGGTCCTACTGCCAGGACCGGCCGGGGGAGTGGTCGGTGTTCTTGCCATGGGCCGAATATGCCCAGAACTCTCTCCGCCACTCCTCCACTAACTTATCGCCATTTCAATGTGTTTTAGGTTATCAGACGGTTCTGGCACCGTGGCATCAGAGCCAGACCGAAGCTCCTGCGGTGGATGACTGGTTTCGGCGCTCGGAGGAGACGTGGAACGCTGCTCATTTCCACCTCCAGCACGCTGTGCATCGTCAGAAGGCCAACGCTGACCGCCACCGCAGTGAGGCCCCGGTCTTTGTACCGGGTGATCGTGTCTGGCTCTCGACCCGGAATCTGCCCCTCCGCCTGCCCTGCTGGAAGCTGAGCCTGCGCTTTGTGGGGCCGTTCAAAGTCCTGAGGAGAATAAACAAGGTTACCTATAGGTTACTACCCCCTCCAGATTATCGTATTAACCCCACGTTCCATGTGTCTCTCCTCAGGCCAGGGGTGGCTGGTCCACTCCAGGAGTCTGAGGTGCGGGAGGTCCCTCTGCCCCCTCTGGACATCAAGGGGGCCCCGGCGTACTCCGTCCGTTCCATCCTGGATTCGAGGCATCGGGTGGGGGGCCTTCATTACCTTGTGAGTGGGAGGGGTACGGTCCGGAGGAGTGGTGCTGTGTCCCGGTGAGGGATATCCTCGATCCCTCCCTGTTGCGGGATTTCCACTGTCACCATCCGGCGCATCCGGCTCGCCCTGCTACGCGTCCTCCTGGCCGTCCCCGAGGCCTGTGTCGGCGCGCTGCTGGAGCTGCGCGTCAAGTGGGGGGTACTGTCACGACTTCCTCCGAAGCTGCCTCCTCTCCTTGTTCGGGCAGGCTTCGGCGTTCGTCGTCACCGGCCTTCTAGCCACTGCCGCTCTCATCATTCCATTTGTTTTGTCTTGTTTATTACACACACCTGGTTCATATCCCCTCATCAGTACCTGTATAAGTGTTCCCTCTGCCCCCTTGTCTTTGTGTGTGATTGTTTATTGTGGAGGTTACATTATCTCGGTGGAGCCATATTGTATTTTGTATCGCCGGGATATTCACCCCTGTGCCTTGTTGTTTTCCAGGAGTGTTTTCCACATTGCGGTGTACCGCTGTGTTACGGAATAAACCATTTATTCTGTGATTTACCCTCCTTCGCCTGACTCCTTCTAAATCACTCACCACAATAGGCTACAGATTTGAGTTGCCACTAGAATAGTTATTTTTATGTTATATCTTCGTTTAATCTAATTAATCTAATTCTTAATCTAACATTAAAAATCCTTATTATTTTGTAAGAAATGTAAGGTATTTTTACATCTTGCAATAAAGTTGACTAAAGTAGAAGCTCATCTATTGTTTGTAGGTATTTTCACTTGGTAATGAGTAGTATACCTAAGTAATTATATAGAATTTTCTAAATCATGTGTAACACCTAGTAACTACATTGTATTTATGCAAATATTACATGTACTCTGTGGTGTACTATTATTCATGGTTAAGTAATTAGAGCCTATTGAGCATAGCCTATAATCTCTCAGACACCCAGCGCATCCACAAGGGATCCCAACTTTTGTCACAGTTGTTAATCAATCGGATGCAGCTGAATTGAAGCAAAACAATAAGTTGGGTGAATTTAGTGGAAACCTGCCCATTTGTAACAAGCATGGTAACAAGCATTTGTTCTTACACTTCTGAAATTACAGACCGCAATTACTACCAGTTACATGTTATTACACTGTAACTATGAGTTGTTACAGTTAACAACAATACTTGTTACAGTGTAATTGTACATGTAATTACACTGTAATAAGGACCCCTTAAAAGGAAGTGTTACTGATTCGGCTAATGTCTCCAGTCATATAAAGTGAAGTAGAATAGCATGAAATGTGTTTATAAAATACCAAAACAATTCTGTGCAAAGAAAGAAGAAACATATCTGATATAGACTTTGCATTTTAGCAGATGCTCTTATCGAGAGCAACTTACAAGAGCAATTAGGGTTAAGTGCCTTGCTCAAGGGCACATTGACAGATTTTTCACCTAGTCAGCTCGGAGATTCGTACCAGCAACCCTTTGCCTACTACACTACACGTGCCCAGCCATGCATTGAACAGTCTTTTTTGCTAACAGTGATTGAGTTATATTATTAGCCTAAATTATGATTATCCAATCTACTCATCACATTCCGAATATAGGCTCTTACATAACTCTGCAAATTTGATGAGGCATGGAATGCTTTATTATAAAGGTGTATGTTTATGGTGAAAATTTGCTTCCCCAAACTTGAAACTCACGCACCGCCTATGGAGCCGCCCACAACACAGAGAGAGAGAGCCCAGTGCGTCTATCTCCAGTGTTTATGGTGAACAGAAGTTACACAGCACACACCATGTGATGCGTACAAGCTCTCTTCCACATACACACAGATTTGCTCTAGAGGGTGAGTCGGAGGAAGAGATCATGAGTACAAAACCAACCTGATGTAATTTAATGTTATCAGTTAGCCTACTCTACACCAACCAGCCTCCATTACAATGTCATTGTAGGGCAAAGCAGTGTCATTGGGGCTCTAGGAGGGGGGTGTATGTATCTACAGTGGGGAGAACAAGTATTTGACACACTGCCGATTTTGCAGGTTTTCCTACTTACAAAGCATGTAGAGGTCTGTAATTGTTATCATAGGTACACTTCAACTGTGAGAGACGGAATCTAAAACAAAAATCCAGAAAATCACATTGTATGATTTTTAAATAATTAATTTGCATTTTATTGCATGACATAAGTATTTGATACAACAGAAAAGCAGAACTTAATATTTGGTACAGAAACCTTTGTTTGCAATTACAGAGATCATACGTTTCCTGTAGGTCTTGACCAGGTTTGCACACACTGCAGCAGGGATTTTGGCCCACTCCTCCATACAGACCTTCTCCAGATCCTTCAGGTTTCAGGGCTGTCGCTGGGCAATACGGACTTTCAGCTCCCTCCAAAGATTTTCTATTGGGTTCAGGTCTGGAGACTGGCTAGGCCAATCCAGGACCTTGAGATGCTTCTTACGGAGCCACTCCTTAGTTGCCCTGGCTGTGTGTTTCGGGTCGTTGTCATGCTGGAAGACCCAGCCACGACCCATCTTCAATGCTCTTACTGAAGGAAGAAGGTTGTTGGCCAAGATCTCGCGATACATGGCCCCATCCATCCTCCCCTCAATACGGTGCAGTCGTCCTGTCCCCTTTGCAGAAAAGCATCCCCAAAGAATGATGTTTCCACCTCCATGCTTCACGGTTGGGATGGTGTTCTTGGGGTTGTACTCATCCTTCTTCTTCCTCCTAACACGGCGAGTGGAGTTTAGACCAAAAAGCTCTATTTTTGTCTCATCAGACCACATGACCTTCTCCCATTCCTCCTCTGGATCATCCAGATGGTCATTGGCAAACTTCAGATGGGCCTGGACATGCGCTGGCTTGAGCAGGGGGACCTTGTGTGCGCTGCAGGATTTTAATCCATGACGGCGTAATGTGTTACTAATGGTTTTCTTTGAAACTGTGGTCCCAGCTCTCTTCAGGTCATTGACCAGGTCCTGCCGTGTAGTTCTGGGCTGATCCCTCACCTTCCTCATGATCATTGATGCCCCACGAGGTGAGATCTTGCATGGAGCCCCAGACCGAGGGTGATTGACCGTCATCTTGAACTTCTTCCATTTTCTAATAATTGCGCCAACAGTTGTTGCCTTCTCACCAAGCTGCTTGCCTATTGTCCTGTAGCCCATCCCAGCCTTGTGCAGGTCTACAATTTTATCCCTGATGTCCTTACAATGGTCTTGGCCATTGTGGAGAGGTTGGAGTCTGTTTGATTGAGTGTGTGGACAGGTGTCTTTTTTATACAGGTAACGAGTTCAAACAGGTGCAGTTAATACAGGTAATGAGTGGAGAACAGGAGGGATTCTTAAAGAAAAACTAACAGGTTGTCACGCCCTGGCTCTGGGGACTCTTATATGTTGAGCCAGGGTGTTAGTTTCTATGTGTAGTGTCTATGTTTTGTTTTCTATGTGTTCTTTTCTAGATCGTGTATTTCTGTGTTGGCCGGGGTGGTTCCCAATCGGAGGCAGCTGTGTCTTGTTGTCTCTGATTGGAACCATACTTAGGCAGCCTGTTGTGCACTTGTCATTTGTGGGATCTTGTTCCGTAAGGTTTGTTTTGGATTAACCTAGGACTTCACGTATCGTTTGGTTTATTGTTTTGTTCGTGTGTGTACTAAATAAAAGATGTACGCATATCACGCTGCGCCTTGGTCCGCTTCCTCTAACGATCGTGACAGAAGATCCCACCAAAGGAGGACCAAGCAGCGTGTCCAGGAACAGACAGCCTGGACTTGGGAGGAGATCCTGGACGGGAAGGGATCCTGGACTTGGGAAGAGATCCAGGCCGGAATGGATCGCCGTCCTTGGGAGGAGACTGTGGAGGCGCGCTACAGAGAGGAGCAGCGGCAACGCAGTGGGTACTGGCCGAGGAGGAAGCCCGAGAGACAGCCCCAATAATTTTTTTTTGGGGGGGGCTAAAAGGGCAGGCTCCGTGTTATGCGGAGCCACGTACTGTGCCGCGAGTGTTCCGGCACAGTCCTGTACGTCCTGTGCTAGCACCACGCACGTGTCGTGCTAAGGTGGGCATGCAGCCAGGACGGAGTGTGCCGGCTCAACGCTCGTGGCCTCCAGTACCCCTCCTCGGTCCCGTATATCCTGCGCCAGTGCCACGTGCTGTAGCGCCAGTACGAGTGCACAGCCCTGTACGTCCTGTGCTGATGCCTCACACATATTGTGTGGAAGTAGGCATTCAGCCAGGACGGGTTGTGTCAGCTCTCCGCTCCAGACCTCCAGTCCGCCTCCACAGTCCGGCCTGGCCCGTTCCGGCTCCCCGCACCAAGCCTATGGTGCGTGTTCCCAGTCCAGCCCGGCCCGTTCCGGCTCCCCGCACCAAGCCTATGGTGCGTGTTCCCAGTCCAGCCCGGCCTGTTCCTGCTCCCCGCACCAAGCCAATGGTGCGTGTTCCCAACCCGGTCCGGCCTGTTCCTGTCCCTCGCACCAAGCCTGTGGTGCGCGTCGCCAGCCCGGTCCGGCCTGTTCCTGCCCCTCGCACCAAGCCAGTGGTGCGCGTCGCCAGCCCGGTCCAGCCTGTTCCTGCTCCCCGCACCAAGCTAGTGGTGCGCGTCGTCAGCCCGGTCCGGCCCGTTCCTGCTCCCGCACCAAGCCAGTGGTGCGCGTCGTCAGCCCGGTCCGGCCCATTCCTGCTCCCCGCACCAAGCCAGTAGTGCGCGTCGTCAGTCCGGCACAGCCCGTGCCTGTTTCACCGGGTGCCTGGTCAGGTACCGGTCAGCTGCTCCACACCGGAGCCCTAAGCAATCCGCTCCACCGATGTCCAGTCCAGCTCCAGCCAGCGGGACCAGACCAGGGGCACTACGGGGGTAGTTAGAGAGTGGTGGTCACGCCCGAGCCGGATCCGCCTCCGAGGCGGAATGCCCACCCAGCCCCTCCCCTGTTGGGTTTAGTTGGCGCGGTCGCAGTCCGCGCCTTTGGGGGGGGGTACTGTCACGCCCTGGCTCTGGGGACTCTTATATGTTGAGCCAGGGTGTTCGTTTCTATGTGTAGTGTCTATGTTTTGTTTTCTATGTGTTCTTTTCTAGATCGTGTATTTCTGTGTTGGCGGGGGTGGTTCCCAATCGGAGGCAGCTGTGTCTTGTTGTCTCTGATTGGGAACCATACTTAGGCAGCCTGTTGTGCACTTGTCATTTGTGGGATCTTGTTCCGTAAGTTTGTTTTGGATTAACCTAGGACTTCACGTATCGTTTGGTTTATTGTTTTGTTCGTGTGTGTACTAAATAAAAGATGTACGCATATCACGCTGCGCCTTGGTCCGCTTCCTCTAACGATCGTGACAGAAGATCCCACCAAAGGAGGACCAAGCAGCGTGTCCAGGAACAGACAGCCTGGACTTGGGAGGAGATCCTGGACGGGAAGGGATCCTGGACTTGGGAAGAGATCCAGGCCGGAATGGATCGCCGTCCTTGGGAGGAGACTGTGGAGGCGCGCTACAGAGAGGAGCAGCGGCAACGCAGTGGGTACCGGCCGAGGAGGAAGCCCGAGAGACAGCCCCAATAATTTTTTTTGGGGGGGCTAAAAGGGCAGGCTCCGTGTTATGCGGAGCCACGTACTGTGCCGCGAGTGTTCCGGCACAGTCCTGTACGTCCTGTGCTAGCACCACGCACGTGTCGTGCTAAGGTGGGCATGCAGCCAGGACGGAGTGTGCCGGCTCAACGCTCGTGGCCTCCAGTACCCCTCCTCGGTCCCGTATATCCTGCGCCAGTGCCACGTGCTGTAGCACCAGTACGAGTGCACAGCCCTGTACGTCCTGTGCTGATGCCTCACACATATTGTGTGGAAGTAGGCATTCAGCCAGGACGGGTTGTGTCAGCTCTCCGCTCCAGACCTCCAGTCCGCCTCCACAGTCCGGCCTGGCCCGTTCCGGCTCCCCGCACCAAGCCTATGGTGCGTGTTCCCAGTCCAGCCCGGCCCGTTCCGGCTCCCCGCACCAAGCCTATGGTGCGTGTTCCCAGTCCAGCCCGGCCTGTTCCTGCTCCCCGCACCAAGCCAATGGTGCGTGTTCCCAGCCCGGTCCGGCCTGTTCCTGTCCCTCGCACCAAGCCTGTGGTGCGCGTCGCCAGCCCGGTCCGGCCTGTTCCTGCCCCTCGCACCAAGCCAGTGGTGCGCGTCGCCAGCCCGGTCCAGCCTGTTCCTGCTCCCCGCACCAAGCTAGTGGTGCGCGTCGTCAGCCCGGTCCGGCCCGTTCCTGCTCCCCGCACCAAGCCAGTGGTGCGCGTCGTCAGCCCGGTCCGGCCCATTCCTGCTCCCCGCACCAAGCCAGTGGTGCGCGTCGTCAGTCCGGCACAGCCCGTGCCTGTTTCACCGGTGCCTGGTCAGGTACCGGTCAGCTGCTCCACACCGGAGCCTAAGCAATCCGCTCCACCGATGTCCAGTCCAGCTCCAGCCAGCGGGACCAGACCAGGGGCACTACGGGGGGTAGTTAGAGAGTGGTGGTCACGCCCGGAGCCGGATCCGCCTCCGAGGCGGAATGCCCACCCAGCCCCTCCCCTGTTGGGTTTAGTTGGCGCGGTCGCAGTCCGCGCCTTTGGGGGGGTACTGTCACGCCCTGGCTCTGGGGACTCTTATATGTTGAGCCAGGGTGTTCGTTTCTATGTGTAGTGTCTATGTTTTGTTTTCTATGTGTTCTTTTCTAGATCGTGTATTTCTGTGTTGGCCGGGGTGGTTCCCAATCGGAGGCAGCTGTGTCTTGTTGTCTCTGATTGGGAACCATACTTAGGCAGCCTGTTGTGCACTTGTCATTTGTGGGATCTTGTTCCGTAAGGTTTGTTTTGGATTAACCTAGGACTTCACGTATCGTTTGGTTTATTGTTTTG
Source organism: Coregonus clupeaformis (assembly GCF_020615455.1). NCBI lineage: Eukaryota > Metazoa > Chordata > Actinopteri > Salmoniformes > Salmonidae > Coregonus > Coregonus clupeaformis. The sequence continues at coordinate 21,054,623 of NC_059220.1, forward strand.
TTCGTGTGTGTACTAAATAAAAGATGTACGCATATCACGCTGCGCTAGAACAGCTTCAATGCACCATGTCATATATTCTGCAAGTGTCTGGAACTCTATTGGAGGGATGTGACAACATTCTTCCACGAGAAATTCCATCATTTGGTGTTTTGTTAAAAATGGTGGAAAACGCTGTCTCAGGCGCCGCTCCAGAATCTCCCATAATAAGTGTTCAATTGGGTTGAGATCTGGTGACTGAAACACACACACACACACACAAACCACCCATGCTCCTTTGAGACCCCTCTTTCAAAGTCACTGAGATCTCTTCTTCTAGCCATGGTAGCCAAAATAATGGGCAACTGGGCATTTTATACATGACCCTAAGCATGATGGGATGTTAATTGCTTAATTAACTCAGGAACCAGACCTGTATGGAAGCACCTGCTTTCAATATACTTTGTATCCCTCATTTACTCAAGTGTTTATTTTATTTTGGCAGTTACCTGTAGGTCTGACTGGGTTGTGTTTGGTCAGGGGTTGAGCAGGCCTGGTCAGTTGGACTGAATAGTCACTCCTCCTTTGTTCCCTCCACGGGGTTCAGTGTGGTAGTGACACATCGGTCAGGGCTTTGGAGCCTCTCTATTGGAGCAGGAGGTATGATTGAGAGAGCGGGAGAGAAAGAGAGAGGGAATGGAGCTTGTGCCTCCACACAAGGCCCCTCACACACCCTCCATCTGGCTCGTGCCTCAACAGATGCTCCTATAGAGTCCTGTCGCCCCCCAACAGACACACACCCTCACACCCCCATGGCAGCAGGCCGCTCCCTTTCAAACCTCCATAAGTCAATCAGTCCCTTCCTCGCCAGCCAAGTAAAGCAATTAAACCTATTCAGTCTGTTCCCCCAAAAAATGTCCCCTGCCTCTCGATTGTGCCCCCCTCCCCCTTCTGCAGGCATTATCAAAGACTAACAAAAGGCACCTTGCACAGCTAGGCCCCAGGGACATGCCTAACCATTGTGTCCACACACACTTTCGTAGCATTCCTGCACACACACACACTCACACACATACTGTGGCTTTTACTTGTGTGGTTTTGAGTTCATGTTTTTGTGCCAGTATGTTTGTGTGAGTGAGTGACTGTGAGAAAATGTCACAACGCAGCCTTTCTTTGACTGTGAGTACATTAGCTGCTGTAGCAGGGGAGTTATGTGCTGAGCATTAAAATGCAGGAGGCCTTGAAAGTTTGAGCGGAGAGTGAAACACAGTCGCAGGCAGCAGTAGCTCTGAACAGGGTTGTCACTAGTTACCACATCCACAAAGTCAAAATTGGCAATATTGTAAATGTTCATGATTTTTTGAGTGGCTTTTTTGGTCTTAATTTAAGGTTAGGCATACGGTTAGAAGTGTGGTTAAGGTTAAGGTTAGGTTTAAAATCAGATTTTAAGAAGATAAATTGCAGTGGTGGAAAAAGTACTCAATTGTCATACTTGAGTAAAAGTAAAGATACCTTAATAGAAAATTACTCAAGTAAAAGTGAAAGTCACCCAATAAAATACTACTTGAGTAAAAGTCTAAAAGTATTTGGTTTTAAATATACTTAAGTATTAAAAGTAAATGGAATTGCTAAAATGTTCTTAAGTATCAAAAGTAAAAGTAAAAGTATAAACCATTTCAAATTCCTTATTTTAAGCAAACCAGACAGCACAATCTTCTTGGTTTTTTAATTTACGGATAGCCAGGGGCACACTCCAACACTCAGACATAATTTACAAATGAAGCTGCCAGATCAGAGGCAGTAGGGATGACCAGGGATGTTCTCTTGATAAGTGTGTGAATTGGACCATTTTCCTGTCAAAATGTAACAAGTACTTTTGGGTGTCAGGGAAAATGTATGGAGTAAAAAGTACATTATTTTCTTTAGGAATGTAGTGAAGTAAAAGTAAAAGTTGGCAAAATATAAATAGTAAAGTAAAGTACAGACACCCAAAAAAACTACTTAAGTAGTACTTTAAAGTATTTTTACTTAAGTACTTTACATCATTGATAAATTGTAGAAATAGGCGGGGTTTAGCCATTATTATGACTTTGTGGATGTGGTAACTAGTGACGACCTCTGAACAGGGTCATTCTCTGACCCACTTCTCGCATCTTATTGTCTAAAACATTTAATCAGCTCAGTGCTGGCACCATACCTGCAGCGATGGGGGGCACTGAATAATTTATTTTAAAATTTGAGGTAGTACTATGCTTTCTTTCTCTTCCATCTCATTATCCGAAGAACAGAGCATGACAGTGGAGAAATTCATGCTGACACACAGTAACGGCTGAGCAGACAACACAATCACATCTCTCCCTTTATTCTGGGACAGATTAGGAACTCTGAACGCAGCTTCAAAATTGATCTAAAGAACTACAAAAATGTATCTAAAGAACTACAGTTTCACTATGTATAGTTCTACCTCTATGGTAGAATAGAGAGTTTTTTCCAGAGGTATAGATGCTGGGCGGTTGACTGCTCCTGAGAAAATTGTTAGTGTGTTTGGGCCCAGTGTGAGGCCTGTGTGAGTGGGGCTTCTCTATGGGAGCCAGACAGGCAGGCGTCAGTCACAGGGACTATAGCTACAGTGGGGAAAAAAAGTATTTAGTCAGCCACCAATTGTGCAAGTTCTCCCACTTAAAAAGATGAGAGAGGCCTGTAATTTTCATCATAGGTACACGTCAACTATGACAGACAAAATGAGGGAAAAAAATCCAGAAAATCACATTGTAGGATTTCTTATGAATTTATTTGCAAATTATGGTGGAAAATAAGTATTTGGTCAATAACAAAAGTTTCTCAATACTTTGTTATATACCCTTTGTTGGCAATGACACAGGTCAAACGTTTTCTGTAAGTCTTCACAAGGTTTTCACACACTGTTGCTGGTATTTTGGCCCATTCCTCCATGCAGATCTCCTCTAGAGCAGTGATGTTTTGGGGCTGTCGCTGGGCAACACGGACTTTCAACTCCCTCCAAAGATTTTTTATGGGGTTGAGATCTGGAGACTGGCTAGGCCACTCCAGGACCTTGAAATGCTTCTTACGAAGCCACTCCTTCGTTGCCCTGGCGGTGTGTTTGGGATCATTGTCATGCTGAAAGACCCAGCCACGTTTCATCTTCAATGCCCTTGCTGATGGAAGGAGGTTTTCACTCAAAATCTCACGATACATGGCCCCATTCATTCTTTCCTTTACACGGATCAGTCGTCCTGGTCCCTTTGTAGAAAAACAGCCCCAAAGCATGATGTTTCCACCCCCATGCTTCACAGTAGGTATGGTGTTCTTTGGATGCAACTCAGCATTCTTTGTCCTCCAAACACGACGAGTTGAGTTTTTACCAAAAAGTTCTATTTTGGTTTCATCTGACCTTTCTCCCAATCCTCTTCTGGATCATCCAAATGCACTCTAGCAAACTTCAGACGGGCCTGGACATGTACTGGCTTAAGCAGGGGGACACGTCTGGCACTGCAGGATTTGAGTCCCTGGCGGCGTAGTGTGTTACTGATGGTAGGCTTTGTTACTTTGGTCCCAGCTCTCTGCAGGTCATTCACTAGGTCCCCCCGTGTGGTTCTGGGATTTTTGCTCACCGTTCTTGTGATCATTTTGACCCCACGGGGTGAGATCTTGCGTGGAGCCCCAGATCGAGGGAGATTATCAGTGGTCTTGTATGTCTTCCATTTCCTAATAATTGCTCCCACAGTTGATTTCTTCAAACCAAGCTGCTTACCTATTGCAGATTCAGTCTTCCCAGCCTGGTGCAGGTCTACAATTTTGTTTCTGGTGTCCTTTGACAGCTCTTTGGTCTTGGCCATAGTGGAGTTTGGAGTGTGACTGTTTGAGGTTGTGGACAGGTGTCTTTTATACTGATAACAAGTTCAAACAGGTGCCATTAATACAGGTAATGAGTGGAGGACAGAGGAGCCTCTTAAAGAAGAAGTTACACGTCTGTGAGAGACAGAAATCTTGTTTGTTTGTAGGTGACCAAATACTTATTTTCCACCATAATTAGCAAATAAATTCATTAAAAATCCTACAATGTGATTTGCTGGATTTTTTTTCCTCAATTTGTCTGTCATAGTTGACATGTACCTATGATGAAAATTACAGGCCTCTCTCATCTTTTTAAGTGGGAGAACTTGCACAATTGGTGGCTGACTAAATACTTTTTTTCCCCACTGTACCTCTCCACAGGGTGTGGCTCTAGTCTGGACCAGCCTGCCTGTCATCATCACCGCACAGCCCTGCTCTATCAGCCCTCTGCACATGCTCAGCGAAGGGGAACATGGAAACAGCAGGGTCTGACAGACTACCGTTCGGGGGACCTGTTACTGAGGGATATTCCTATTCGTGTGGGTGTGTTTGGGATAGGGGTGTAAGAGCACCCTGTTCCTCTCACAATGAGCTATAAATTCTGGACCCAAAGCCCTGGGATGAGGCCCCCAACATACACTTAGCTAGCCATAACTCCTCACCCCACTGACACGCTCACAAAACTGCCATTCCATAAAGCAAGGAATGCTTTTCACATTTCCTTTCAGGTTGTGTGTGGATAATTCTGTGGGCAAGCGGCTCCTTTTACGGTTTAGCTCTGGCTTTTTGATTTTGGTGGGATTATGATGATTATTTCTGGTCTGTTCTACTTTACATAATATTCTAGTCTTGGCACTAGTGCTCTGTTGTACCCTATCTGTACTGTACATGCAGCCTATATCTTGGACTATTTATTTTCTACTGTCATCTCCTATGCACACAGAGCTGCTGATGGCTAATGCTATTGTAATCTTCATGACAGGCGGATATCTCACTCACGTAGCCACAACACACACACACACACACACACACACACAAATACTACATTAGAAAAACACACATATACGTGTTCCACATAAATATGCACTTACACAAAGTACACACTGCCGCAAGGAATACGCATGGATTACAGCATAGTCGGTGATGTGTGAGGCAGATGTGCTAACCACTCACCTTGTTGTGAGGGCATATCGCCTCATATACACTGACTACACTACAGCAGGAGAACAGGGAGCTTTTGGTAATGTGGCTATGGGATTTCTTTATCTGTTCTGTGCACAGAGTACAGAGTGGTTGTAGTTGTTATATGTTCGAGAGGACCATTGTGGTATTATTTGATGAAGTAGCCCTTCTGGGGGTTAATGACCTAAAATCCACCATCTTCTAAATCTCCTTAAGATGAAAGGAGACATTGTTTACATCCATCCGTCTTCAAAGGGACAGGCTCTGAAATTAGAACCAGTTAGTCAAACATTATACACATGCAGATCAGAGGATCATATTATACTGGGCTCACCTCCGTCCACACTTCACACTGATGAATGATTCAGAGGAGAACTGGGTCAAGGTGTTGTGGTCAGATGAGACCAAAATTGAGCTCTTTGGCATCAACTCAACTCGCCGTGTTTGGAGGATGAGGAATGCTGCCTATGACCCAAAGAACACCATCCCCACCGTCAAACATGGAGGTGGAAACATTATGCTTTGGGGGTGTTTTTCTGCCATGTACCGTCAAATCTTGGGTGAGAACCTCCTTCCCTCAGCCAGGGTATTCAAAATGGGTCATAGATGGGTATTCCAGCATGACAATGACCTAAAACACACCGCCAAGGCAACAAAGGAGTGGCTCAAGAAGTAGCACATTAAGGTCCTGAAGTGGCCTAGCCAGTCTCCAGACCTTAATTCCATAGAAAATCTGTGGAGGGAGCTGAAGGTTCGAGTTGCCAAACGTCAGCCTCGAAACCTTAATGACTTGGAGAAGATCTGCAAAAAGGAGTGGGACAAAATCCCTCGTGAGATGTGTGCAAACCTGGTGGCCAACTACAAGAAACGTCTGACCTCTGTGATTGCCAACAAGGGTTTTGCCACCAAGTACTAAGTAATGTTTTGCAGAGGGGTCAAATACTTATTTCCCTCATTAAAATGCAAATCAATTTATACCATTTTTGACATGCGTTTTTCTGGATTTTTTTGTTGTTATTCTGTCTCTCACTGTTCAAATAAACCTACCATTAAAATTATAGACTGATCATTTCTTTGTCAGTGGGCAAACGTACAAAATCAGCAGGGGATCAAATACTTTTTTCCCTTACTGTATCTTTCATTACTCATCTCATATGTATATACTGTATTCGATACTATTCTACTGTATCTTAGTCTATGCCGTTCTGACATTGCTCGTCCATATATTTATATATTCTTAATTCCATTGCTTTACTTAGATTTGTGTGTTTTGGCTATATGTTGTGAAATTGTTAGATATTACTTGTTAGATATTACTGCACTGCCGGAGCTAGAAACACAAGCATTTTGCTACACCTGCAATAACACGTGTATGTGACCAATACAATTTGATTTGATTTGATTTTGATTGTGTACACATTTTTGTGTGTTTGTATTTGCATGTGTGTGTTTTGCTCAGACTCCTGAAAGGGGGCCAGCGAGGGGACATCAACAGTCCCATCCATCCTGCTCCTCTCCCTCCCCCTCACGGCCCATCCAAGGCTCCACTGGTAACAAGCGTGACCAGGGTTCCAATGAGCCCCCAGTGGGCGGACAGTCTGCCCTTTTGTCACCTCCCAGAACCCCACATGCCTCTGGGGCTCCCTCCTTCCCTCTTCTCCCCCATTGGTATGACCACATTGGCATCAACGGAATGGACATGGAATTATTTTGTTTCCATCTGCTCACTATGGCTGGGAACGATTAATATATCATCTGGCACTTCACAGGGCAGCCCGATAGACAGCCAGGGGTCCTTAGTCATCAGTCACATGGACACATGTACATGGTAGCAGATTGAACTCTACTCATGTTTGATTAATGCCCATGTTGATGCTGTGGTGGTGGTTGATCACGTGGTCTGAGTGTGTAAACAAGATAACATGGCTCCATAAAGGAAGAGGTGTTGGTGACATCCCAGAGATATACAATAATTTTCACATATTTAGAGAGATTTACTGTAGGTGTACAAAAATGACACATAATGGTTAACAAATAACATCTGATTAACACATTATTAATGTGTTTTGTGCAACCAAGACATATGTTCTACATATATGTATAAAGGATACAAACCTGACTAATGTGTTATTGTTATATCCCTGTTGTTTTTAATGTGATATCATATGAGGTGGTGGTGGTGCTGTGGGTGTGAGCAGGGCAGGACTACAACTGAGCATATGTTTGGGGGAAAAGGGTTACAGTAGTGGTCAAGTAGTGACACCTGCTGGACATCGTTTCAGTTTCTTTCTCTGTCTGCCTAAATTTATCTTTGTCCATTTCTCTTTCTCTCTTTTTGATTTCTCTCTCCTTCTGGGAAGTGAGTGAGAGTATTCTAATCTAAAATGCTTTCCTCACTACTTGACTTTCCTGACCCGTTAACATCTAGCCCCACCATTCAATTTGTTCATGAATTCATTAGGAGCACTGCGGGCTACAGCCAAAACACAGTACACTGAAAAAGCCAAATTCATCAAAAACACTAACAAGTTCCTCCCTGCCGGGGAAGAGGCGAGAGGTTTTACTTAGGCCAAAAGCTGTCCATGAAAATAAGCCCACGAAGTGAGGAATGTTTGTATGGTGGTCATTGAGAGTGTCGAATTTGGTCAACAAAAAATGTAATTGCGCATTTGCTAAGTGAGGCTAATTTGATCTAATATAAGTTTCGTAATGGTTAGATTGTTACCAATGCACTGCTATAAGTGGACGCATGTGGCATTTCGGCAACTTTGAAAAAAACTACTTTATATCAGAGTTCTGCCTACTGTCATTGAGAGAGATAGAGGACTCATCATGGATATAACCTGTTTTAGCATGGACATTGCCATTGAGGGCTTCCATCATTTTAAAGTAGTCAACTAGGTGGGGATTCCTATGAGTTGGGAACAATCAGCCAATGAAGAAGAAGAAAATGGACTACTTTAAAATGGAGATAGCCTCAATGGTGCGGCCAATACTGTCACAGACGCTATAATGGCACAGATACAAATAAGAGTCCTCTATCTATCGTTATGGCCTGTTGTTCACACACATATCTGCCCTCTCATTGGCTAGAATGGTCCCACCTGATCTCGCCTCCTCCCGCCTGCCTTCCATCTTTGAGGACATGTATTTCTATCGTTAGAGCGGTCACGTCTTTCTTGTCAGTATAATAGACAATCTTTGTCTCAGCTCCTGAAAGCAGGGTGGAGAGCTCATGCATAAAGAAACGTGATCCATGTGATCGTTAGTCAGGTGAGGGGAGGATCACTCTTTTGGCGGTGCTTATTAAGAGACGGTTGACTAGGCCCTGGGGGGCCCTGGGGGGCTCTCGGAGAGAGACGAAAGAGAAGACGGCCATTATAAGGGTTAATGAGTCCTCCCTGTTTCCTCAGATAGCAGTTGGTGAACCTGCCACTGTATATACAGTATGGGCCAGTTCTGTTTGAATATACAGGATTTCACATTGGGTGGTGTTGTAAACTCGTAAGGTTGCATTATTCGTGATTGTTTGTAAAACATTTTGAGAAGTGGCATTTTACTTCCTTAACCTCCACCTCCAGCAATGTGGTGCTGGCTGGGCTGGGGGATGAAGGGACTTGAGGAGTTTACATAGAGTTTACAAAAAATGTTTTTTGAGAGCTCCCAGCGCTCCCAGTCTCTCTCAGAGTGCATGCTGGGTAGATTGACAGTGCTGAGTTTCCCCCACCAGATGCTCCATCTATCACTGTTTTCATTTCCATATTCACTCTTCAATGGATTTGTATTTTTCCTTCCCTTTCTTCTGTGTGGCATCAATGTCATTAAAATTCATATTCATGCAGTTTATGCATATGTTTCTTCCCAGTGTGTCCCTGATTATCTGCTGCTGCCTTCCCCCCCATCTCTAAACCTTTAGATTTCTCCTCCTTTATCTCTCTATGCAGATGCTGCTAGCAGATTCCAAGAAGACACCCTCATCCAATTTGAAATGCTTTACTGACTGTAGTTAAAAGATGGTGTTATTGTATTACCCATGCCCTCATAGAGCTCTGCCTGAAAATTACCATGAGGAATCAGCCTGATGAAAGTAGAGGACAGTGTGTTAGATCTCGAAACAGATGCTATTTACAGGGCCTAAAGATGATCACTGTATGGCTGCATCCCTCCCTGAGTGTCTGGTTGAACTTCCTCTATGGTCATACACTACATGGCCAAAAGTATGTGCACACCTGCTCGTCGAACATCTCATTCCAAAATCATGGGCATTAATATGGAGTCCCCCCTTTGCTGCTATAACAGCCTCCACTCTTCTGGGAAGGCTTTCCACTAGATGTTGGAACACTGCTGCAGGGACTTGCTTCGATTCAGCCACAAGAGCTTTAGTGAGGTCGGGTACTGATGTTGGGCGATTAGGCCTGGCTCGCAGTCGGCGTTCCAATTCCTCTCAAAGATGTTTGATGGGGTTGAGGTCAGGCCTCTGTGCAGGCCAGTCAAGTTCTTCCACACCGATCTCGACAAACCATTTCTGTATGGACCTCGCTTTGTGCAGGACCTCGCTCGCACTGCTCCAGAGTCCAATGGTGGCGAGCTTTACACCACTCCAGCCGACACTTGGCATTGCGCATGGTGATCTTAGGCTTGTGTGCGGCTGCGCGGCCATGGAAACCCATTTCATGAAGCTCCCGACTAACAGTTATTGTGCTGACGTTGCTTCCAGAGGCAGTTTGGAACTCGGTAGTGAGGACAGGAGCTACGCGCTTCAGCACTTGGCAGTCCCGTTCTGTGAGCTTGTGTGACCTACCACTTCGCGGCTGAGCCATTGTTGCTCCTAGACATTTCCACTTCACAATAACAGCATGTACAGTTGACCGGGCAGCTCTAGCAGGGCAGAAATTTGACTAACTGACTTGTTGGAAATGTGGCATCCTATGACGGTGCCACGTTGAAAGTCACTGAGCTCTTTAGTAAGGCCATTCTACTGCCTGTGTTTGTCTATGAAGATGGCATGGCTGTGTGCTCGATTGTATACACCTGTCAGTAATGGATGTGGCTGAAATACCCGAATCCACTAATTTGAAGGGGTGTCCACATACTTTTGTATATATAGTGTACCTCTAATGTAATGGCTTTGTATTTCACTGCCTGCCATTCTGAACAGTTACAGTAAATGGGTTTATGTGTGCGTGTAGGAGAGTGCTTTCTGAGCCAGAGGCTACATTTTTCTTGTGAAATCTCCTTTTGAATTCATGACAATTGACACTGAAACATTATAGCGGTTACTGTAGCTTTACACTCCTCCCCAGCAGGAAGTCACAGTGCCAAAGAAGGGAACCCAATGCCAAGCCTGTACAGTACATCCTCCTTCTAGCCGTATTGGTTTTACTGAGGTCACTAAGAAGAGGAGAAGAGGATGGGCAGACGACACACATCCGTATCCTATCCACTCCCCAGCTCCATTGTCTCCAATGTCTCTTTGTGTACAATGCTGCCCAGAACAACAAGCAACAAGCAACAGGGCCCATCTCATCTAGGATCTAATCTAGGCTTCATCCAATTAACCACACCTACACCGGTTCAGCTGATTCAGGAAAGGAAAAACCGAGGGCACCATGAAAAGACCCCAATGTTTTGCTTGATGTCCTCTGCTAACATCATAATGTGAAGAATTAGGTTATTTGCGTAATCAAAACAAGTAATCTAGCCCCTCCCAGTGGTAAAAAGGGGTGCTGTGCTGAGAAATAAATAGCTTACTTTTCCCTTCTTTATTGTAGATATTCAGTCAATATCTCTGCTCTGCAGATCAAGATGCTGAGTGTGTCTTCATTGGTCCTGGTCCTGTGATCTCAGTAGCAAGGGAAATACGTGGTCAGCCAACACTCTCAACACTCTCCTACCCAGGCTAACGCAATTTCAGCTATAATCTGATCAGTAAAGTGTCTGCCAGACTCCTCTCTTCCTGTCTGCAGGCTGCTAATGGGCCTCCTGACTGGGGTTGTGAGGATGAAGGGGAGGCTCTGTGACGGGACAGGACACGGGGGGATTGACGTGACCTTCACAGACCTGAGAGAAGAAGAAGACAGGAGTTCCAGGAAGGAGATGAAGAGAGCACATACATAGGGAGGAGATCAGAGTCACATGCTGCTGCCTCAAAGTAAACGAGGGGTCTTCCTCAATTAGAGCTGTCAATTAACGAGATTATAGGAGATTATGAGTGTGGTGCCTTAAGATTCTACAGGGGATGTGGAGAGGAGGGTGTACGTTCGTTCTATGTCTGGTGATTTCGTATGTTCACAGTGGTAGCACTGATGATGGTTTACTGAGCCAAAGCATGTAGTCAGCACTTCATCTAGGTGCAGACTTCTAATTTTACACATTGTCACAATGTTATCCATTTGCTTTTTCATCTGTTATTCTTTTCTCTCTTTTGCTATATCTCCATCAGGTGGCGCTGTGGTACAAGTCAATGTTTTTATCCACCACCATTAATTCAGTTCCCAAGTCAGACCATCCAACCTGGTCTCAGAGCATTTGGTATTATTCTGTACATAAATGGGAGACGCTCCATTTAGTAATATATGTTACGTTTTGTATGCTATGTATTAATTTGTGGATGTCCATCACCCATGTTGTATGATATATTATGAATTACAATTCATATTATGTTACGAATTTGCAAAACATATGATATCTTACGAATTCTAACTAGTTGGCTAGGTGGCTAATGTTAGCTAGGCTAAGAGGTAGGATTAGGGGTTAGGGTTCAGGTTAGGGTTACATTTAGGAGTTAGGTTAAAGGGTTGGGGTTAGGGTTAAGTTTAGGAGTTAGGTGAAAGGGTTAGGAGAAGGTTTAGCTAAAAGGGTTAAGGTTAGGGTTAAGGTTAAGGTTATGGGAAAGGGTTAGCTAACATGCTAAGTAGTTGCAAAGTAGCTCAAAAGTAGTAAGTAGTTGGAAAGTTGCTAATTAGCAAAAATTCTAAAGTTGTCAGAGATGAGATTCGAACTTGGATTCCTAGACATTTGCATTATACGCCTACTCAACCACCCTACTTTCCTTTTTACCTTAAGTAACCATCTGTCCTATTTAACCATACCAAACGTAACATATCATACTAATTTGAACGTTCCGGATTTACATTTACTATGTTACGTCTAGTGTATGAGACCAGGCTGGACCACCAGGCACTCCTACATCCATGTCATCAGAGATCAAATCAAATCAAATCAAATTGTATTGGCCACATGCGCCGAATACAACAGGTGCAGACATTACAGTGAAATGCTTACTTACAGCCTTTAACCAACAGTGCATTTATTTTAAATAAAAAAGTAGAATAAAACAACAAAAAAAGTGTTGAGAAAAAAAGAGCAGAAGTAAAATAAAATAACAGTAGGGAGGCTATATATACAGGGGGTACCGGTGCAGAGTCAATGTGCGGGGGCACCGGCTAGTTGAGGTAGTTGAAGTAATATGTACATGTGGGTAGAGTTAAAGTGACTATGCATAAATAATTAACAGAGTAGCAGCAGCGTAAAAAGATGGGGTGGGGGGGCAGTGCAAATAGTCCGGGTAGCCATGATTAGCTATTCAGGAGTCTTATGGCTTGGGGGTAGAAGCTGTTGAGAAGTCTTTTGGACCTAGACTTGGCACTCTGGTACCGCTTGCCGTGCAGTAGCAGAGAGAACAGTCTATGACTAGGGTGGCTGGAGTCTTTGACAATTTTGAGGGCCTTCCTCTGACACCGCCTGGTATAGAGGTCCTGGATGGCAGGAAGCTTGGCCCCAGTGATGTACTGGGCCGTAAGCACTACCCTCTGTAGTGCCTTGCGGTCGGAGGCCAAGCAGTTGCCATACCAGGCGGTGATGCAACCAGTCAGGATGCTCTCGATGGTGCAGCTGTAGAATTTTTTGAGGATCTGAGGACCCATGCCAAATCTTTTCAGTCTCCTGAGAGGGAATAGGCTTTGTCGTGCCCTCTTCACGACTGTCTTGGTGTGTTTGGACCATGATAGTTCGTTGGTGATGTGGACACCAAGGAACTTGAAGCTCTCAACCTGTTCCACTACAGCCCCGTCGATGAGAATGGGGGCGTGCTCAGTCCTCTTTTTTTTCCTGTAGTCCACAATCATCTCCTTTGTCTTGGTCACGTTGAGGGAGAGGTTGTTATCCTGGCACCACACGGCCAGGTCTCTGACCTCCTCCCTATATGCTGTCTCATCGTTGTCGGTGATCAGGCCTACCACTGTTGTATCGTCGGCAAACTTAATGATGGTGTTGGAGTCGTGCCTGGCCATGCAGTCATGGGTGAACAGGGAGTACAGGAGGGGACTGAGCACGCACCCCTGAGGGGCCCCCGTGTTGAGGATCAGTGTGGCAGATGTGTTGTTACCTACCCTTACCACCTGGGGGCGGCACGTCAGGAAGTCCAGGATCCAGTTGCAGAGGGAGGTGTTTAGTCCCAGGATCCTTAGCTTAGTGATGAGCTTTGAGGGGACTATGGTGTTGAATGCTGAGCTGTAGTCAATGAATAGCATTCTCACGTAGGTGTTCCTCTTGTCCAGGTGGGAAAGGGCAGTGTGGAGTGCAATAGAGATTGCATCATCTGTGGATCTGTTGGGGCGGTATGCAAATTGGAGTGGGTCTAGGGTTTCTGGGATAATGGTGTTGATGTGAGCCATGACCAGCCTTTCAAAGCACTTCATGGCTACAGACGTCAGTGCTATGGGTCGGTAGTCATTTAGGCAGGTTATCTTAGAGTCCTTGGGCACGGGGACTATGGTGGTCTGCTTGAAACATGTTGGTATTACAGACTCAGTCAGGGACATGTTGAAAATGTTAGTGAAGACACTTGCCAGTTGGTCAGCACATGCTCGGAGTACATGTCCTGGTAATCCGTCTGGCCCTGTGGCCTTGTGAATGTTGACCTGCTTAAAAGTCTTACTCACATTGGCTACGGAGAGCGTGATCACATAGTCATCCGGAACAGCTGGTGCTCTCGTGCATGCTTCAGTGTTGCTTGCCTCGAAGCGAGCATAGAAGTGGTTTAGCTCGTCTGGAAGTCTTGTGTCACTGGGCAGCTCGCGGCTGTGCTTCCCTTTGTAGTCTGTAATAGTTTTCAAGCCCTGCCACATCCGACGAGCGTCAGAGCCGGTGTAGTACGATTCAGTTCAGTCTGTCACAACACAGCAGCCATTCATCTCAGAGCTTCTCTGGATAAATACTGTATAGTCCTGGATTTTACTTCATGTCTGCGATAGTGATAAAATGGAGTGCTGGAGCGACCCGATGATAGGCTCTAACTTTCTTAATTTGAGTTTTTAATATACTACCTGCACAGCTAAATGGAAATTAAAGGAAAGGAGGGAATAGAAGAGAAAATGAGGGAAGTGGAGAGAAGGGGAGGAGGTAGAGGAGAGAGTAGTAGAGTGGGGGAGGAGGTATGTACTCCTGTAGGGAACCTGTTCAGCTTAATGTTTAATAAGCCACTGGTCACAGAGTCAGGGTGACTAAATACTCTCAGGAGACAAATGGTATGTGTTTCTCTGTGTACATTTCTTACGTGTGTATGCATGTATGTATATGATTCTATGGCAGGTGTAAATTAGCTGCTCCTATACAGCCCTGGTGTTCAAGTCATTAAGTCCCTCCACCACACGGTCTCTGAGAAGGCGAAAGTGATAATGAATGTTACCTCGTCAGTGGTAGTTTGACACATTTTTTCACATGATTCATTACTGCCGCTCCTCCTGTCTCTCAGAGGTGTTAAGATGATTTATCATATAGCAGTGAATGCAAATACATGGGTTGAATACTGTCAAATAGTTGAGTTGTGTTTGGTTTAGTTTGATCGGTACAATGGAACAATTCCAAAAGTGCAAACTCCAAGCCATGTGTCTGTATGAGAAATGTGAAAGTATTTCACCCAGGTCTGTCAGATATTACATTTACGTCATTTAGCAGACACTCTTATCCAGAGTGCATACATAATTTCTTATACTGGCCCCCGTGGGAATCGAACCCACAACCCTGGCGTTGCAAACGCCAAGCTACATCCCTGCCGGCCATTCCCTCCCCACCCTGGGCCAATTGTGCGCCACCCCATGGGTCTCCCGATCACGGCCAGCTACGACAGAGCCTGGATTCGAACCAGGATCACTAGTGGCACAGCTAGCACTGCGATGCAGTGCCTTAGACCACTGCGCCACTTGGGAGACTATCTCTCTAGAGATATCTCTCTAGTTAACTTTTGAATCCCAGTTTAGAACTCTGTGTGACCTATACAGAGAATAAAGGCTTAATGTAGGTGGTGTATTCAGTCAAATCCAATCATGTCCAAGTGTATTTGCTCAACAACCCCTCAGTACATGTCTGCTCCTGCCTTGGAGGCATTGAGCAGTGCTTTGGATTAGATCAAAATATCTAATTGTTAGATATACATACTTGGTTATTACACACCATGTCATCAGTTGTTCCTCAGATTGAGGTTATGTACAGTTGAAGTCGGAAGTTTACATACACCTTAGCCAAATACATTTAAACTCAGTTTTTCACAATTCCTGACATTTAATCCTAGTACAAATTCCCTATTTTAGGTCAGTTAGGATCACCACTTTATTTTAAGAATGTGAAATGTCAGAATAATAGTAGAGAGAATTATTTCTTTCAGCTTTTATTTCTTTCATCACATTCCCAGTGGGTCAGAAGTTTACATACACTCAATTCACATTTGGTAGCATTGCCTTTAAATGGTTTAACTTGGGTCAAATGTTTCGGGTAGCCTTCCACAAGCGTCCCACAATAAGTTGGGTGAATTTTGGCCCTTTCCTCCTGACAGAGCTGGTGTAACTGAGTCAGGTTTGTAGGCCTCCTTGCTCGCACACGCTTTTTCAGTTCTGCCCACAAATGTTCTATAAGCTTGAGGTCAGGGCTTTGTGATGGCCACTCCAATACCTTGACTTTGTTGTCCTTAAGCCATTTTGCCACAACTTTGGAAGTATGCTTGGGGTCATTGTCCATTTGGAAGACCCATTTGCGATCAAGCTTTAACTTCCTGACTGATGTCTTGAGATGTTGCTTCAATATATCCACATAATTTTCCTTCCTCATGATGCCATCTATTTTGTGAAGTGCACCAGTCCCTCCTGCAGCAAAGCACCCCCACAGCATGATGCTGCCACCCCCGTGCTTCACTGTTGGGATGTTGTTATTCGGCTTGCAAGCGTCCCCTTTTTCCTCCAAACATAATGATGGTCATTATGGCCAAACAGTTCTATTTTTGTTTCATCAGACCAGAGGACATTTCTCCAAAAAGTACGATCTTTGTCCCCATGTGCAGTTGCAAACCGTAGTCTGGCTTTTTTATGGCGGTTTTGGAGCAGTGGCTTCTTCCTTGCTGAGCGGCCTTTCAGGTTATGTCGATATAGGACTCGTTTTACTGTGGATATAGATACTTTTGTACCGGTTTCCTCCAGCATCTTCACAAGGTCATTTGCTGTTCTGGGATTGATTTGCACTTTTCGCACCAAAGTACGTTCATCTCTAGGAGACAGAACGCGTCTCCTTCCTGAGCGGTATGACGGCTGCGTGGTCCCATGGTGTTTATACTTGTGTACTATTGTTTGTACAGATGAACGTGGTACCTTCAGGCGTTTGGAAATTGCTCCCAAGGATGAACCAGACTTGTGGATGTCTACAATTATTCTTCTGAGGTCTTGGCTGATTTCTTTTGATTTTCCCATGATGTCAAGCAAAGAGGCACTGAGTTTGAAGGTTGGCCTTGAAATACATCAACAGGTACACCTCCAATTGACTCAAATGATGTCAATTGGCCTATCAGAAGCTTCTAAATCCATGACATCATTTTCTGGAATTTTCCAAGCTGTTTAAAGGCACAGTCAACTTAGTGTATGTAAACTTCAGACCCACTGGAATTGTGATACAGTGAATTATAAGTGAAATAATCTGTCTGTAAACAATTGTTGGAAAAATTACTTGTGTCATGCACAAAGTAGATGTCCTAACCGACTTGCCAAAACTATAGTTTGTTAACAAGAAATTTGTGGAGTGGTTGAAAAACGAGTTTTAATGACTCCAACCTAAGTGTATGTAAACTTCCGACTTCAAATGTATATATCTTTGGTCTTTACTCCTCAGGGGTCCTGCTGTCTCAATGGCTATTCTCCCTCTTAGTCACGTGATCATCTGGCTGGTACCTCTGGCCCTGCCTCCTGTGCCACAGATTGAGTTACAGGCCTGCTAAAGCATCTGATCTATAATTCATCTACTCATGTCAGATATAACATAGAAATAGGGTGGGGTGGGGTGACCTTATGTACGACTGCACTGGGGTCAATAAGTGTTCACTCGACACACGCATGCGTGTCCACGCACACACGCATAAGCACGCAGACAGGCACGTACGCACACACACACACACACACACATATGTACACACACAAAATGGTTACATAAGATTAGGGAGTGACTTTATCCCTGGCGGTGCACTTGTCACAGCTTTCTCACCCTTTCTCTGCCTTAAATACTTTTTTAACATAACATAATATGCTTTTGTGCCTCCCTGTTGTATTTCACAGGCACCACAAGAGCTACCATGGTCATTCCATTGGATTAACAGCATGTAGCAGAAGTTGAGAATCCATCTGAAGTAAAGGGGGCCCACGCAGTGTTCAAACCGTGTGAGACCTGAAATTAGCCATGAGTCTGTGCGTGATACATCACTCTATACCACAGCATGTGGAGGAGGGGGACAGGAGGTTTCAGAATGACCCTGTCCACACACACAAAGCCTAGGGGTATGAGAGGGGTATGAGAGCAAAAGCCCTTCCTAAAAATAAAAGGGGCAAAATGACAGTGGATGATTCCATTACAAAGAGCTCCTTTGGACAAATAGGAGGGCCAGCACTTTGAAGAGCGCTCACAAAAGACGACCACATCCCCCCTCTCTGATTAGGTTCCCATTATTCACAGGCCACATGGTAGAGATGGCAGGAGGGGTTTGAAGCAGTGGAGGCTCCTCAGAGGAGGACCATCCTCCTCAGTGAAATTTCATAAAAATAAAAATAGTGAAACACTAAAAAAGTTATCCTTTTTAGATATAACTATACTAAATAAGCTTGGTGAGTTGGTGACAGTATTGGATATAGATTGGAAAGTGAAACATATTATTCAATTCAATTAGTTTCTTCAAATTACAGGAGAGGGAGGAGGTAGATTATAAATAGTTTTCTTGGTTTTATAACTTTATTTTTCTGTCCAGTTAGTGGAATTTATTTCAATTTACCTTGCTAACTTCAGTAGCAGCTCGAGTGTGCAGTTTTCGCCGCCAACACTACCGCACTTTTTGTTGAAGAACCCCTCCCTTTCATTCTCTGGGGTACACGGAAAAGGTGTGAATTAAAACCGAGGGTCGACCTCTGCCTGAGATCAGTTTCATGATGAAGGATGAAAAGGTGAGGGCGTTCAATACCAATTGGTATCAAAAGTAGCATGTAAATCCCCACATCAGATTCAAGCTTCTGGGAAAAGCCGCAACGATCATGACGAAGGTCTGCGCATTCAAACTGCGCAACACAACGAGAAAATAGGAAGAAACAGGGATGTCCTCAAGTGGCTCATCAGCACAACTGCGTTTTTGGGCATGCAATAATTGGCTTTTATAGGACAAGACGAGAAGGAAAGTTCCGCTAACAAGTGCAACTACAAGGAGCTTGCAGCGGTAATTGCACGTTACGATGCTTTACTTGCTGAACATATGGAACTTTCTACTGTCTTTTCTGGGATGTCGAAATCAATTCAGAATGATTTGATAGCTTCCATCGCATCATCCATTAAAAGTTAGATTAAAGAGAGAGGTTAACGCAGCAAATTTTTTCGCGCTCGCTCAAGTAGGCTTTCCACTTTCCTCCGGTATTTATTTAGCAAAGATAACACATAATCACTCCGGACAGACATAAGCAAAAACTCATTACATAAGTGTTGCAGCAGCCTAGGCTACACCTAAACATTAGAGATCTGACATGCTGTATGGGATGAAAACAATACCATTTTTCTGGAGGCTAATAATAAGAGCAGCTGCATACAGCCTATGTGCGCTGTCCATCTGGCCAGGGTAACTAATTGGTAACGTTATGTATTTATAGTCCATTTGTGTGTCAGGAGAAAATGTGAATGTGATCAAATTTGGTTTATATTCAAAATTGGGCTGGCTAGGCTGCCTATACGTTTTCAATCCAAAATTATTAACTAGAATTAATCAATCAACATAATAGCGATGACAGATATGAGTAAATTTTTTACAAGGCCTACAGTTGCACTCGTGTCACTGGGCAGCTCGCGGCTGTGCTTCCCTTTTTTATCTGTAATAGTTTGCAAGCCCTGCCACATCCGACGAGTGTCGGAGCCGGTGTAGTACGATTCGATCTTAGTCCTGTATTGACGCTTTGCCTGTTTGATGGTTCGTCGGAGGGCATAGCGGGATTTCTTATAAGCTTCCGGGTTAGAGTCTCGCTCCTTGAAAGCGGCAGCTCTACCCTTTAGCTCAGTGCGGATGTTGCCTGTAATCCATGGCTTCTGGTTGGGGTATGTACGTACAGTCACTGTGGGGACGACGTCATCGATGCACTTATTGATGAAGCCAGTGACTGATGTGGTGTACTCCTCAATGCTATCTGAAGAATCCCGGAACATGTTCCAGTCTGTGCTAGCAAAACAGTCCTGTAGCTTAGCATCTGCTTCATCTGACCACTTTTTTATTGACCGAGTCACTGGTGCTTCCTGCTTTAGTTTTTGCTTGTAAGCAGGAATCAGGAGGATAGAATTATGGTCAGATTTGCCAAATGGAGGGCGAGGGAGAGCTTTGTACACGTCTCTGTGTGTGGAGTAAAGGTGGTCTACAGTTTTTTTCCCTCTGGTTGCACATTTAACATGCTGGTAGAAATTAGGTAAAACGGATTTAAGTTTCCCTGCATTAAAGTCCCCGGCCACTAGAAGTGCCGCCTCTGGATGAGCGTTTTCCTGTTTGCTTATGGCCGTATACAGTTCATTGAGTGCGGTCTTAGTGCCAGCATTGGTTTGTGGTGGTAAATAGACAGCTACGAATAATATAGATGAAAACTCTCTTGGTAGTGTCACGATCGTCGTACGGAATAGACCAAGGTGCAGCGTGATGAACGAACATCTTTATTTATCTATAGTGATAAATACTGACAATGAACAAAACAACAAACGACTCGTAACGTCCTAGGTAACATAGACCAACACGAAACAAGAACCCACAAACACAAAGGGAAAAACAGACAGTTTAAATATGGCTCCCAATCAGAGACAACCAGCCACAGCTGACACTCGTTGCCTCTGATTGGGAGTCACTCAGGCCAACATAGAAACAGAACAACTAGAACCCCCAACATAGAAATATAACACATAGAATGAACACACCCTGGCTCAACATATAGAGTCCCAGCGCCAGGGTGTGACAGGTAGATAGTGTGGTCTACATCTTATCATGAGATACTCTAGCTGAGGTGAGCAAAACCTTGAGACTTCATTTACATTTTTTAACATTTACGTCATTTAGCAGACGCTCTTATCCAGAGCGACTTACAAATTGGTGCATTCACCTTATAGCCAGTGGGATAACCACTTTACAATGTTTTTTTTTTTTTTTTTGGGGGATAGAAGGATTACTTTATCCTATCCCAGGTATTCCTTAAAGAGGTGGGGTTTCAAATGTCTCCGGAAGGTGGTGAGTGACTCCGCTGTCCTGGCGTCGTGAGGGAGCTTGTTCCACCATTGGGGTGCCATAGCAGCGAACAGTTTTGACTGGGCTGAGCGGGAACTATGCTTCCGCAGAGGTAGGGGAGCCAGCAGGCCAGAGGTGGATGAACGCAATGCCCTCGTTTGGGTGTAGGGACTGATCAGAGCCTGAAGGTACGGAGGTGCCGTTCCCCTCACAGCTCCGTAGGCAAGCACCATGGTCTTGTAGCAGATGCGAGCTTCAACTGGAAGCCAGTGGAGTGTACGGAGGAGCGGGGTGATGTGAGAGAACTTGGGAAGGTTGAACACCAGACGGGCTGCGGCATTCTGGATGAGTTGTAGGGGTTTAATGGCACAGGCAGGGAGCCCAGCCAACAGCGAGTTGCAGTAATCCAGACGGGAGATGACAAGTGCCTGGATTAGGACCTGTGCCGCTTCCTGTGTAAGGCAGGGTCGTACTCTCCGAATGCTGTAGAGCATGAACCTACAGGATCGGGTCACCGCCTTGATGTTAGCGGAGAACGACAGGGTGTTGTCCAGGGTCACGCCAAGGCTCTTCGCAGGAGGAGGACACAACGGAGTTGTCAACCGTGATGGCGAGATCATGGAACAGGCAGTCCTTCCCCGGGAGGAAGAGCAGCTCCGTCTTGCCAAGGTTCAGCTTGAGGTGGTGATCCGTCATCCATACTGATATGTCTGCCAGACATGCAGAGATGCGATTCGCCACCTGGTTATCAGAAGGGGGAAAGGAGAAGATTAGTTGTGTGTCGTCTGCGTAGCAATGATAGGAGAGGCCATGTGAGGATATGACAGAACCAAGTGACTTGGTGTATAGTGAGAATAGGAGAGGGCCTAGAACTGAGCCCTGGGGGACACCAGTGGTGAGAGCACGTGGTGCGGAGACAGCTTCTCGCCACGCCACTTGGTAGGAGCAACCGGTCAGGTAGGACGTAATCCAAGAGTGAGCCGCGCCGGAGATGCCCAGCTTGGAGAGGGTGGAGAGGAGGATCTGATGGTTCACAAATATACATAGACCGCCACCCCTTACTTTACCAGAGGCTGCTGTTCTATCCTGCCGATACAGTGTATAACCCGCCAGCAGTATGGTATTCATGTCTTCGTTCAGCCACGACTCTGTGAAACATAAGATATTATAGTTTTTAATGTCCCGTTGGTAGGATATACGTGCTTGTAGTTCGTCCACTTTATTATCAAGAGATTGTAAGTTGACCAATTGTATCGATGGCAAAGGCAGATTAGCCACTCGTTGCCGGCTCCTTACCAGGCACCCCGATCTCCTTCCGCGATATCTCCTTTTCTTTCTACTGCGAATGACGGGGATGAGGAACATTATGTACAAAATAAGTTACAAGCAATGCGAAAAAACACACAAAATAGCACAGTTGGTTAAGTGTCCATAAAACGGCAGCCATCCCCTCTGGCGCCATTCTTAACCCTAAACCCGCTAGAAAAAGCATTTGACCTTTTTTGTCCCCAGTTGGTCAGATTTTTCTTGGTTTACTATTATTTTTGGGACTTCTGGTCCCTACAAGTATAGTTAAACACGTCCACACACACACACACACACTATTCCTTAGGCAGATTCCTTAGGCAGATACACTACATTACCAAAAGTATGTGAAGACCTGCTCGTCGAACATCTCATTCCAAAATCATGGGCATTAAGGAAATGACAGCTCCACTCCACTACCATTGTCAACTCTCTCCTGACATGAACTGAAGCCACGTCTCATGTGCCCGCTCATCCACTGGCACATTGAATGTTTCCTCTCCAAGCACTGTGAGTACCCCTATCAATTTTCTCTCATTACTGTATGTAGGGTCAATCACATACACAAACACAATCACATTACTACACATCAATGATTTTACTCCTTGCTTGGACTAACTCATTCTGAGGTATTTTGTCTAACTGTGTAGTGTTATTGTTTTTTGTCTTCCCTGTAAAATCCTGTCCTGCACTGAAGTCAAGCCTCTGAACACCTCAACTCATGCCTCATACCCTCATTCAATCACTGCTGTGATCCCTTCCCAAAATGGTGTAAGTAGCCCTCTCATTTCCATTCCCCATAATGTTGGACAATACATATCTTTATTAAATGCTTTAGGTTAAAATAATTACTCTTTGACGATTTTTGAAACACACTTTGACGTCTCTGTGCGTTCAGCGCCTATTCCGTGGGTCTCCCATCCTCCTCAATTATTCAAGTCACCAGCCTCCACTGGTTTAAAGTGCCAATCAGAAGCTACTCAAGTGGGTGTCCTGGCTGTTCGACCCATCCCAGCAGTATGCTGCATGAAACACACACACACACACACACACACACACACACACACACACAAACACACACACACTATTCCTTAGGCAGATTCCTTAGGCAGATACACTACATGACCAAAAGTATGTGGAGACCTGCTCGTCGAACATCTCTTTCCAAAATCATGGGCATTAATTTGCTGCTATAACAGCCTCCACTCTTCTGGGAAGGCTTTCCACTAGATGTTGGAACATTGCTGTGGGGACTTGCTTCCATTCAGCCACTTAGTTCACTGAAACTAAGGGGCCTAGCCTGAACCATGAAAAACAGCCCCAGACCATTATTCCTCCTCCACCAAACTTTACAGTTGGCACTATGCATTCGGGCAGGTAGTGTTCTCCTGGCATCCACCAAACCCAGATTTGTACGTCGGACTGCCAGATGGTGAAGCGTGATTCATCACTCCAGAGAACGCGTTTCTACTGGACCAGAGTCCAATGGCGGTGAGCTTTACACCACTCCAGCCGATGCTTGGCATTGCGCATGGGGATCTTAGGCTTGTGTGCGGCTGCTCGGCCATGGAAACCCATTTCATGAAGCTCCTGACAAACAGTTATTGTGTTGAAGTTGCTTCCAGAGGCAGTTTGGAACTCGGCGTTCCCCTTTCTGTGAGCTTGTGTGGCCTACCACTTTGCGGCTGAGCCGTTGTTGCTCCTAGACGTTTCCACTTCACAATAATAAATAAATAAATAAATAAATTGGTCATTTAGCAGACGCTCTTATCCAGAGCGACTTACAGGAGCAATTAGGGTTAAGTGCCTTGCTCAAGGGCACATCGACAGGTTTTTCACCTAGTCGGCTCGGGGATTAGAACCAGCGACCTTTCGGTTACTGGCACAACGCTCTTAACCACTAAGCTACCTGCCGCCCACAATAACAGCACTTACAGTTGACCGGGGCAAACTGACTTGTTGGAAAGGTGGCATCCTATGACGGTGCCAGGTTGAAAGTCACTGAGCTCCTCAGTACAGCCATTCTACTGCCAATGTTTGTCTATGGAGATTGCATGGCGGTGTGCTCGATTTTATACACCTTTCAGCAACGGGTGTGGCTGAAATAGCCGAATGCACTAATTTGAAGGCGTGTCCAAATACTTTTGTATATACAGTTCCATTCAAAAGTTTGGACACACCTACTCATTCAAGGGTTTTCTTTATTTTAACTATTTTCTACATTGTAGAATAATAGTGAAGACATCAAAACTATGAAATAACACATATGGAATCATGTAGTAACCAAAAAAGTGTTAAACAAAATATATTTTATATTTGAGATTCTTCGAAGCAGCCACCCTTTGCCTTGATGACAGCTTTGCACACTCTTGGCATTCTCTCAACCAGCTTCATGAGGTAGTCACCTGGAATGCATTTCAGTTAACAGGTGTGCCTTGTTAAAAGTTAATTTGTGCAATTTCTTTCCTTCTTAATGCGTTTGAGCCAATCAGTTGTGTTTTGACAAGGTAGTGATGGTATACAGAAGATAGATCTATTTGGTAAAAGACCAAGTCCATATTATGGCAAGAACAGCTCAAACAAGCAAAGAGAAATGACAGTCCATCATTACTTTAAGACATGAAGGTCAGTCAATCTTGAACATTTCAAGAACTTTGAAAGTTTCTTCAAGTGCAGTCGCAAAAACCATCAAGCACTATGATGAAACTGGCTCTGATGAGGACAGCCACAGGAAAGGAAGACCCAGAGTTACCTCTGCTGCAGAGGATAAGTTCATTAGAGTTACCAGCCTCAGAAATTGCAGCCCAAATACCTGCTTCACAGTTCTCAACATCACCTGTTCAGAGGAGACTGCATGAATCAGGCCTTCATGGTCGAATTGCTGCAAAGAAACCACTACTAAAGGACACCAATATGAAGAAGAGACTTGCTTGGGCCAAGAAACACGAGCAATGGACATTATACCGGTGGAAATCTGTCCTTTGGTCTTATGAGTCCAAATTTGAGATTTTTGGTTCCAACCGCCGTGTCTTTGTGAGACGCAGAGTAGGTGAACAGATGATCTCCGCATGTGTGGTTCCCACCGTGAAGCATGGAGGAGGTGGTGTGATTGTGTGGGGGTGCTTTGCTGGTTACACTGTCAGTGATTTATTTAGAATTCAAGGCACACTTAACCAGCATGGCTACCACAGCATTCTACAGCGATACGCCATCCCATCTGGTTTGTGCTTAGTGGGACTATCATTTGTTTTTCAACAGGACAATGACCCAACACACCTCCAGGCTACGTAAGGTCTATTTTACCAAGAAGGAGAGTGATGGAGTGCTGCATCAGATGACCTGGCCTCCACAATCACCCGACCTCAACCCAATTGAGATGGTTTGGGATGAGTTGGACCGCAGAGTGAAGGAAAAGCAAGTGCTCAGCATATGTGGGAACTGCTTCAAGACTGTTGGAAAAACATTCCTCATGAAGCTGGTTGAGAGAATGCCAAGAGTGTGCAAAGCTGTCATCAAGGCAAAGGGTGGCTACTTTGAAGAATCTATAATATAAAATATATTTTGATTTGTTTAACACTTTTTTTGGTTACTACATGATTATTTCATCGTTTTGATGTCTTCACTATTATTCTACCTTGTAGAAAATAGTAAAAATAAAGAAAAACCCTTGAATGAGTAGGTGTGTCCAAACTTTTGAACGGTACTGTATAGTGTATGCACTACATAACAAAAGTATTCTAAGCAACAAAATTGGTCTCAAAATTGGTGTTTGTGCATGTACGTGTGTATGAAGGACAGTGGAGTACCCCCTGTCTCATCCTAGTGTCCTGTCCAGGCATGTTGCTGTCCCATCTTTGTCTGTGTGTGTTGTCCCACAGATGGCCTCTGCAATTTGTATCTGTAAGGGTAATGACCGTGGTGCTGGACGTCCATATGGCTCATAGGTAGCAACTCCCCTCTGCCCCCGTCCCCCACCCTCCCACCTCATATCTGCATCCTGGGTGGGTATTGTAGCCAGGTCTTACACAGTGGCCTTTAAGAGAGTGGTCCTCCACCGAAGGTAACTCATACTCTTTCCATTTTAACAATCTTTTTTAGATTTGAACAGTAATCCAATGAGCGTTTCAGCACCTCCAGTAAAGTCCCTGACTCCCTGGAGGATATAGGCTTCAGTGATATCATCCAGGGTGGGTGGCTGGGTGTTACCCAGAACAATGGTTCTGTTGTGGTCCCTCCTGTGCTGCAGCACGGCAGGTGCTAATCAGAGCCTCCAGCCCTCCAGACCACTCCTTTACTCAGAACCAGCCCCAGGAGGAGAACCTACCCAGCCCAGCACCGGTCCCGGTCCGTTTCAACACCACATTGTTATGTCTGGAAGTGCTCTGTCAGATTGAGATTTGCAGTAAAAAGTGTCATTTCCTTAACCCACTTCAGCCTCTACCACCTAGTTCACAGTGTACATTTCCACCCAATCACTCAATGCAACACAAATGTCCCTGTATTAACAATGCTATTTCTGATGAGATCTCAGAACACGATAACACTGGGCCTTGCCTTTTTGACCTTCAGGCCTCAGAAAGTGTTCCCATATCCTATTAAGTGTATGCTATACTGTACTGTGTGTTGGGAGGATACTGGGTGGCAGTGAGTTCATATGTTATCAGTGGAATTGACCTGTATCTGGATACCCTCTCCCAGTGTGGAGATATTTCTTGTTCATGTGACTAATGGATGTAATGTAGTCTAATTTAAAGGCTTGAGGGGTATCAAATCCTTCTACACAAAGACATTAAAGACTTGCTTTAGGAGGGCAGGGGTTTCTGATCCCCACTGCCCCCCATGGGACCCACAGTCATTATGCCCTCAATACCAAAGTCTGGGCTAGAACCTGAGTGACTGGTGTATGGAAGCTGTGCTGTATTGTCTATACTGATATTAACACAGTCGTCTGTTGTTCATCTATCTACAGTGGGGAGAACAAGTATTTGATACACTGCCGATTTTGCAGGTTTTCCTACTTACAAAGCATGTAGAGGTCTGTAATATTTATCATAGGTACACTTCAACTGTGAGAGACGGAATTTAAAACAAAAATCCAGAAAATCACATTGTATGATTTTTAAGTAATTAATTTGCATTTTATTGCATGACATAAGTATTTGATACATCAGAAAAGCAGAACTTAATATTAGTAAAAGTAAAGTAAATAATTTGCATTTTATTGCATGACATAAGTATTTGATCACCTACCAACCAGTAAGAATTCCGGCTCTCACAGACCTGTTAGTTTTTCTTTAAGAAGCCCTCCTGTTCTCCACTCATTACCTGTATTAACTGCACCTGTTTGAACTCGTTACCTGTATAAAAG
This sequence comes from Coregonus clupeaformis, assembly GCF_020615455.1. Taxonomy (NCBI): domain Eukaryota; kingdom Metazoa; phylum Chordata; class Actinopteri; order Salmoniformes; family Salmonidae; genus Coregonus; species Coregonus clupeaformis. Next base: position 21,082,066 of record NC_059220.1, read on the forward strand.
ACACCTGTCCACACACTCAATCAAACAGACTCCAACCTCTCCACAATGGCCAAGACCAGAGAGCTGTGTAAGGACATCAGGGATAAAATTGTAGACCTGCACAAGGCTGGGATGGGCTACAGGACAATAGGCAAGCAGCTTGGTGAGAAGGCAACAACTGTTGGCGCAATTATTAGAAAATGGAAGAAGTTCAAGATGATGGTCAATCACCCTCGGTCTGGGGCTCCATGCAAGATCTCACCTCGTGGGGCATCAATGATCATGAGGAAGGTGAGGGATCAGCCCAGAACTACACGGCAGGACCTGGTCAATGACCTGAAGAGAGCTGGGACCACAGTCTCAAAGAAAACCATTAGTAACACATTACGCCGTCATGAATTAAAATCCTGCAGCGCACGCAAGGTCCCCCTGCTCAAGCCAGCGCATGTCCAGGCCCGTCTGAAGTTTGCCAATGACCATCTGGATGATCCAGAGGAGGAATGGGAGAAGGTCATGTGGTCTGATTAGACAAAAATAGAGCTTTTTGGTCTAAACTCCACTCGCCGTGTTTGGAGGAAGAAGAAGGATGAGTACAGCCCCAAGAACACCATCTGAACCGTGAAGCATGGAGGTGGAAACATCATTCTTTGGGGATGCTTTTCTGCAAAGGGGACAGGACGACTGCACCGTATTGAGGGGAGGATGGATGGGGCCATGTATCGCGAGATCTTGGCCAACAACCTCCTTACCTCAGTAAGAGCATTGAAGATGGGTCGTGGCTGGGTCTTCCAGCATGACAACTACCTGAAACACACAGCCAGGGCAACTAAGGAGTGGCTCCGTAAGAAGCATCTCAAGGTCCTGGATTGGCCTAGCCAGTCTCCAGACCTGAACCCAATAGAAAATCTTTGGAGGGAGCTGAAAGTCCGTATTGCCCAGCGACAGCCCCGAAACCTGAAGGATCTGGAGAAGGTCTGTATGGAGGAGTGGGCCAAAATCCCTGCTACAGTGTGTTTAAACCTGGTCAAGACCTACAGGAAACGTATGATCTCTGTAATTGCAAACAAAGGTTTCTGTACCAAATATTAAGTTCTGCTTTTCTGATGTATCAAATACTTACAGTGGGGAAAAAAAGTATTTAGTCAGCCACCAATTGTGCAAGTTCTCCCACTTAAAAAGATGAGAGAGGCCTGTAATTTTCATCATAGGTACACGTCAACTATGACAGACAAATTGAGAGAAAAAAATCCAGAAAATCACATTGTAGGATTTTTTATGAATTTATTTGCAAATTATGGTGGAAAATAAGTATTTGGTCACCTACAAACAAGCAAGATTTCTGGCTCTCACAGACCTGTAACTTCTTCTTTAAGAGGCTCCTCTGTCCTCCACTCGTTACCTGTATTAATGGCACCTGTTTGAACTTGTTATCAGTATAAAAGACACCTGTCCACAACCTCAAACAGTCACACTCCAAACTCCACTATGGCCAAGACCAAAGAGCTGTCAAAGGACACCAGAAAGAAAATTGTAGACCTGCACCAGGCTGGGAAGACTGAATCTGCAATAGGTAAGCAGCTTGGTTTGAAGAAATCAACTGTGGGAGCAATTATTAGGAAATGGAAGACATACAAGACCACTGATAATCTCCCTCGATCTGGGGCTCCATGCAAGATCTCACCCCGTGGGGTCAAAATTATCACAAGAACGGTGAGCAAAAATCCCAGAACCACACGGGGGGGACCTAGTGAATGACCTGCAGAGAGCTGGGACCAAAGTAACAAAGCTACCATCAGTAACACACTATGCCGCCAGGGACTCAAATCCTGCAGTTCCAGACGTGTCCCCCTGCTTAAGCCAGTACATGTCCAGGCCCGTCTGAAGTTTGCTAGAGTGCATTTGGATGATCCAGAAGAGGATTGGGAGAATGTCATATGGTCAGATGAAACCAAAATAGAACTTTTTGGTCAAAACTCAACTCGTCGTGTTCGAAGGACGAAGAATGCTGAGTTGCATCCAAAGAACACCATACCTACTGTGAAGCATGTGGGGGTGTTTTTCTGCAAAGGGACCAGGACGACTGATCCATGTAAAGGAAAGAATGAATGGGGCCATGTATCGTGAGATTTTGAGTGAAAACCTCCTTCCATCAGCAAGGGCATTGAAGATGAAACGTGGCTGGGTCTTTCAACATGACAATGATCCCAAACACACCGCCCGGGCAACAAAGGAGTGGCTTCGTAAGAAGCATTTCAAGGTCCTGGAGTGGCCTAGCCAGTCTCCAGATCTCAACCCCATAGAAAATCTTTGGAGGGAGTTGAAAGTCCGTGTTGCCCAGCGACAGCCCCAAAACATCACTGCTCTAGAGGAGATCTGCATGGAGGAATGGGCCAAAATACCAGCAACAGTGTGTGAAAACCTGGTGTAGACTTACAGAAAACGTTTGACCTGTGTCATTGCCAACAAAATGTATATAACAAAGTATTGAGAAACTTTTGTTATTGACCAAATACTTATTTTCCACCATAATTTGCAAATAAATTCATAAAAAATCCTACAATGTGATTTTCTGGATTATTTTTTCTCATTTTGTCTGTCATAGTTGACGTGTACCTATGATGAAAATTACAGGCCTCTCTCATCTTTTTAAGTGGGAGAACTTGCACATTTGGTGACTGACTAAATACTTTTTTCCCCCACTGTATGTCATGCAATAAAATGCAAATTAATTACTTAAAAATCATACAGTTGAAGTGTACCTATGCTAAAAATTACAGACCTCTACATGCTTTGTAAGTAGGAAAACCTGCAAAATCGGCAGTGTATCAAATACTTGTTCTCCCCACTGTATTAGGTCCTGCGGATTCAGCTATGCTGCATTATGACAACGGATCAGAACCAGTGGCGTGTATTCATTGATACCAAGGGAAGCCAGGCTTCCCCAAAACATTGACCAAGAAAAAAAGAAAAGAACATACAAAATAATTGATATTTCGTCTCTCTGTGTTTCATCAATTTCCTTCAATTCACAAGAACTGAATGTATCTCACTGGAGAAAGCATCCAAGCGAGCAAAACAGCTCCCCTCTGTGCAAAATAGCTCCCCTCTGTCTCAGTATGTGTAACGTATCTATCTGATGCTGTCTGGTCAGAAAGAGTATGACATTGTTGCCGCCCGTAGCATTGAATACAAGGGAAGCCAGCGAGCATTTGGCCTCCTTTGATAAAAACAATTAAAATAATAAAAACCAATCAGCGTTGAGCTAAACTGAGTGAGCTCTGCTGTGAATGGTCCTTGCACAGCAAAAAAAATTGTCAAGGGATGCCAGTATGGCTTCATTAAGTCTAATCACATCAGAAGCCAAACGTCATTATTGACAGAAGAAAACTTGAATTGTTGCATCTCGTTGTGTTGTTGTTCTCCGGTGGCTAGCTAGCTAGCTAAAATTGTCCCTTTCCTAAATTAGCCATGGACAGAGATAGGGATTTGGACTTGTAGTTTTACTTAATTCTCCATACTGGCCATTGATTATATCGTCGATTCTGATCCAACCATAAATTCATACATTGTGCCCCTGGCCTGAGAGGATGGAAGTTCAACATGTTGCTAGATGTAGTATGCGAATGTTAACTAGCTGGCCTGGCGTGTCGTTGCCCTTGAAAGGAAGTTAGGCTTGCGAGCAAATATTTTAGCCAGGTAGCCTAGGACAACAAAAAATAAGTGTGTACTGTATGACAGAGTCATAGACCATTTAGGCAACATGAAAGAGGAGGATGGCGTTGGCAACATGAAAGAGGAAGATGGCATTGGCGTTTCTCTACAAGTAGGGTAAGTCAACATGTTTTTTCTACTTGCACACACACACACACACACACAGAAATCAGTACCATGGACAGCCACATCATATTTAGCTTACGTTGATTGGACTAAATCGTTTTTGGTATCTTTTAGTTGCCACTGTATTAGACTAAGCATAGGTGATTAGATTATGTTGAAATGTTGAAGTTGAAAGGATGCTGGAATAGTGGAGGCAGATCCTGTTTTCTTTGCGACTTGCGGTAACTCTCCGTGGTTCTAAATCAATATTTTTTTAGTAGTCCGAAAATGTCTGAAACATTACCTTGCTTGACCATGCTGTAGGTCATGTAACTGTTTGTTACATGCAACATGTTTAGTGGACTTTACCGGACAGATGTTGCTCCCTGCTTTTGTAATGAAACAAATGTGTGGTTGAATGTATTCTGCCACTGTGTCTTCTTATTGTCTAGGCCTTAGGCCTATATATCATGGTGTCAAGGCATATGAACTAACAGGTTATAGAGCAAATAATGCAATTATCACAACACATACGTGTCACCTCTCCTCCCGTTGCTCCCCTCCGGCGCTCTGATTTGCCGGTCTACTGAGCCACCGGTCTGAGCGCACCACCTCGGCAACACCGGAATGGAAACCCAACGCACCATAATCACATCACCACCCCTATATAGCTCTGGACTGTTCAGTGTTGTGTTGTGTGTGATTGTTAGTGTCTTGTCGTGTACTCGCTCTTTGTTGTTCTCTTGCTCAGTGTTAAGTAAACATTTACATTGTTGATTCCTGCATCTGCGTCCTGCCTCTTCGTATCCTCAGTACTCGTCACAGAATCACACACCAATCACGAAGATGGATGCAGCAGGTAATCCTCCTGGAGTTTCCCAGCACCTCGACCAGCACCAGCAGCAGATTGCCCAGCTGAACGCCGCCATGCAAGAAGTGCTTCAAACGCTGCATAAACTGACCATCGCTCCAATTCCACCTCAGGGAGCGGCGAGTGCACCCAGTCCACCTCCTCCCGTGCTATCACCAATGTCTGAGGGACCCCTCGCCCTGCCGGAGAGCTATGACGGGAAAACGGGCAAATGTAGAGGCTTCCTGCTACAGGTTTCACTGTATCTGCCGCGTCAGCGTGGGGCATCTCCATCAGGCCAGGATAGCGCTGGTGATTTCTCTACTGAAGGGAAAGGCGCTGGATTGGGCCACAGCAGTCTGGGAAGGAGGTGAGGCCGCGGCGCTTCCCTACTCCACCTTCCTCGCTCGGTTCAGGGCGGTGTTCGATCATCCCACGGAGGGAAAGGACGGGGGTGAGCGTCTCCTCCGGCTACAACAGGGAGAGGGGCCGCGTTCGAGTACGCCCTGAGCTTTTGTACGGTGGCGGCGTCTTCCCGGCTCGAATGAGCGTGCTTTGCGCACTGCCTTCAGGAGAGGCTTACGGGAGGACATCACGATGGAACTCGCATGTTGGAACGACGAGATGGACCTTGATACCCTCATCGCCACGTCCATTCGTCTTGACGACATGTTGAGAGACCGACGGCGTTCCACACCTCCCCGAGCCTCGACGCTCACCCCATCGGAGCTATGGAAGCCGCCCTGCCTCCGAGTCCTCACCCATGGAGGTGGGCAGCACCCCCTACACCACCACGGACCACAGATCTCCTGGCGGCTCCCCATCTAGGCGGTATGACTCCCGTCGCCACTCCGTGAGTGTTCCGTCATCACCTGTCACCAAACCTTTGTTTTTAGTTCCCCTAATGGTGAATGGTTCTTCCTTCTCTTCGCTTTCCATGGCAATGATAGATTCCGGATCAGCGGGGAACCTTATAGATAGGGATCTGGTCTCTGAATGGGGGTTGCCCACCGTGCCACTGCCTTCTCCGCTACACGTCATCTTGCTGGACAATAAACCACTTGGATCAGGCACCATTACGCACGTCACTCTCCCCATCACCATCACCATTCCCACACTATCGGAGCACCACGAGGAGCTGTCCTTCCACATCATCACATCAACCCTTCACCGGATCGTCTTGGGATTGCCCTGGCTCAGACTACACAACCCCATCATCAATTGGATCAAAAAGAGGATCACAGCCTGGTCCCCCTCATGCCGGAGGACCTGCCTGCCGGTGGTTTGTTGTTCCACGTCAGTGGAGAGTCCGGAGTCCGCCCTCCAGCCCAACATTCCACGTGAGTACGCAGATCTCTCCGATGTCTTCTCTGCCTCCAAGGCTAAGTGTCTCCCTCCTCACAGGCCCTGGGACTGCGCCATTGACTTGCTGGAGGGGCAACACCCCCTGAAGAGTCACATTTACTCCCTCTCCATAGCGGAGACTGAGGCCATGGAGAAGTATGTGGCGGAGACCCTGAAACAGGGGTTCATCAGACGCTCTACCACTCCTGCCTCCGCCAGCATCTTCTTCGTGGCCAAAAAGACAGAGGATTGAGGCCGTGCATTGACTACCGGGGGCTGAATGCAGTCACCACCAAGTACCGGTACCCCCTCCCTCTGGTTCCATCGTCCATCGAGCAGCTGCGAGGGGCCCGGTACTTTACCAAGTTGGACCTGAGGAGTGCCTACAACCTGATCCGAATCCGGGAAGGAAACGAGTGGAAGACGGCATTCAGCACTACCTCAGGCCGCTGTGAATACTGCGTCATGCCCTACAGCCTCGCCAACGCAACCTCCATGTTCCAGTCCTTCGTCAATGACGTGTTCCGAGACATGCTGAGTAGACAGGTGGTGGTGTACATCGACGATATCCTGATCTACTCGGCTACGTTCGAGGAGCACGTCAGGGACGTCAGAGCGGTCCTACTCCACCTCCGGGAACACAGCCTGTTGGTGAAGGGGGAGAAATGTGAATTCCACCAACAGGCCATCTCCTTCCTGGGATACAGGATCAGTCCTCCGGGGGTGTTCATGGAAAGAGTGAAGACGGACGCTATCAGGTCATGGCCAGTCCCCACCACCATCAAGGGCCTACAGAGCTTCCTGGGCTTCGCAGATTTCTACCGCGTTTCATCAGGTCCTTCAGCTCCATAGCCATCCCGCTCACCTCTCTCCATAAGTGGGGGCCTCAGAAGCTGGCCTGGAACCCTGAGGCTGACGCTGCCTTCAAGAGGCTGAAGGAGAGGTTCACCACAGAGCCCCTCCTAAAACACCCAGATCCAGCTCATCCTTTCATCCTGGAGGTGGACGCATCTGAGGAGGGCGTGGGTGGGGTCCTCTCCCAGCGGCAAGGTAAGCCAGAGAAAATGTATCCCTGTGCCTTTTTTTCAAAAAAGCTTACCCTTGCAGAGAGGAACTATGGAGTTGGAGACAGGGAGCTGTTGGCGGTGGTCCTCGCTCTGGAGGAATGGAGACACTGGCTGGAGGGTGCAGTCCATCCATTCCGGATTCTCACTGACCACTGGAATTTGGAGCACATACGGGCAGCGAAACGGATGAACTCTCGTCAAGCCAGGTGGGCCCAATTTCTTACTCGCTTTCAGTTTTTTCTGTCCTACCGCCCAGGATCCCAGAATGCTCCTTCCCCCTCACTACCGTGTCTTACCCACTTTTCATGTGTCTCTCCTCAGGCCGGTGGTTCCTGGTCCTCTGGCGGATGCCGCCCCCCGGGGTACGCCCCTTCCGCCCCTGGACATTGACGGGAGTCCGGCATATGCGGTGAGGAACCTGCTGGACTCCAGGTTCTGTGGGGGATGGCTCCGTTACCTGGTGGACTAGGAGGGGTATGGTCCTGAGGAGAGGAGCTGGGTTCCGGCTGGGGACGTTCTGGACCCCAACCTAATTCAGGACTTCCACCGTCGCCGCCCTGACCAGCCCGCTCCTCGTCCTCAGGGTCGTCCTCCAGACTGGCTACATCCTGCGGCGGGAGCCGTGCGTCCGTGGGGGGGGGTTCTGTCACGTCTCCTCCCGTTGCTCCCCTCCGGTCTACTGAGCCACCGGTCTGAATGCACCACCTCGGCAACACCGGAACTCTAATCACCTCCAGCGCACCTGCACCTCATCATCTCATCACCACCCCTATATAGCTCTGGACTGTTCAGTGTTTTGTTGTGTGTGATTGTTAGTGTCTTGTCGTGTACTCGCTTTTTGTTGTTCTCTTGCTCAGTGTTATTACATTTACATTTACGTCATTTAGCAGACGCTCTTATCCAGAGCGACTTACAAATTGGTGCATTCACCTTATAGCCAGTGGGATAACCACTTTACAATTATAATTATTATTACTATTTTTTTGGGGGGGGTTAGAAAGATTACTTTATCCTATCCCAGGTGTTCCTTAAAGAGGTGGGGTTTCAAATGTCTCCGGAAGGTGGTGAGTGACTCCGCTGTCCTGGCGTCGTGAGGGAGCTTTTTCCACCATTGGGGTGCCAGAGCAGCGAACAGTTTTGACTGGGCTGAGCGGGAACTGTGCTTCAGCAGAGGTAGGGGAGCCAGCAGGCCAGAGGTGGATGAACGCAATGCCCTCGTTTGGGTGTAGGGACTGATCAGAGCCTGAAGGTACGGAGGTGCCGTTCCCCTCACAGCTCCGTAGGCAAGCACCATGGTCTTGTAGCAGATGCGAGCTTCAACTGGAAGCCAGTGTAGTGTGCGGAGGAGTGTAAACCTTTACATTGTTGATTCCGTACCTTCAGGCTCTGTCTGTGTCCTGCCTCTTTGTATCCTCAGTACTTGTCACAATAGGTTGGAATATGGCTTTTTTTTCTGGATAGGCTTCCCCAGGGATTTTACCCACGCACCAATACTGATCAGAACATCTCCAGTAATGTAGTTTAGAGAGAAAGTGAAACAAGAAACTGTAATGGAAAATAAAGTATAGTATTAGTGCTTTGTAGTCATAGAAAGTAGTTCACCTGGTTCCTATATCTTCAGGCCTGGTCATAAAATGGAAACAATCATTAATCAACATGCCCAGGATCAAGTTCAATATCTGACACATTCATTTGACAATATAACTGTATACAGTAGACTTTTCATTGGATTACAGATAAGGCCTACTATTCTGTATACTGTGGTTTGTGTCGTTATTATTTTATTGCTTTATTATTCTGACTGTTACTGTTTTGTGCACCCCTGCTGTCAACGGCAACACACCCGCTGCATGTGCACTAGCATATTTTCTCAGGTGGGGGGCACCTGCTTTAGTTTCCGTAGCAATTGTTTCCAGGGCCTGTGCCTATGACCTTGACATTTTTGTGCTGAGGTCATGTTTCCTTGCTTTAATAGGGTGAGTAGCTGCCTGTCCATTGTGCTCCATGTTAGCTCCACGCTGAATCATAAGAGAGAAGACCGGACCTCGACAGAAGGAGGGGAATTCCGGGGAATTCCTGTAGCATTCCGATTGTCTTCCCAGTTTGACTATTAATAATCAGTGTAGGAAAAGCTCAGTGCCATGGAGTCAAGGGCATGTCACATCTCTGGTGATTGTACTCCACACCGCCATGTTTACATTACCAGTTGTAAAGCTTTCAATAACTCTATGTGTTTACTGTTCAGAGGAACAACTGATGTTCTATAGGAAGAGTCCCCAGAGAAACACATTCTCAGAGCCTAGGACCCTGTTTTTGTGAGCCTCCAATGATGAGGCAACTTGTAATTCATTTTCATATTCTTTCACTCTTAACAATTAACACTTTCCCTTTTTGCCTCTCCTGAAGAAAAGCCATAAAGAAGAGCGAGGGTTCCTGACGGATTGGGTTTCAGCACGTTTTAGGAAAGAATCTCAGACAACGTGTCAAAAAGTACTGCTCCTCGGGATCTTATGAACAAAGAAAAAAATACAAATAAACCAATGTGGGCTAAAATGCCTCTTATCTGTGTTTATAGTTACAGAGTACTGGGAGAGCAGATGGGAACAGCTAAAGAGCTCCAGTCTAAGTTATATTAGAATGAGTTGATTCTTGATGATGGAAAGATGATTAAGTAAGTGGCTCTGTTTACTGTGGGGTTGCTTGATTTGGCCTGGATGCCTTAGATCAGTGATGGGCAATTGGCAGCCCCCTTTTGTAGGCCCGAGGATAAATTTCCCCCCAAAATGAATATATATATATACACACTGAGGATACCAAACATTAAGAACACCCCATAATGACAAACGAAAACAGGTTTTTAGAAATGTTTGCAAATTTATAAAAAATGAAAAACAGAAATACCTTATTTACATAAGTATTCAGACCCTTTGCTATGAGACTCGAAACAGCTCATGTGCATCCTGTTTCCATTGATCATCCTTGAGATGTTTCTACAACTTGATTGGAGTCCACCTGTAGTAAATTCAATTGATTGGACATGATTTGGAACGGCACACACCTGTCTATATAACGTCCCACAGTTGACAGTGCATATCAGAAAAAAAAACCAAGCCATGAGGTCGAAGGAATTGTCCGTAGAGCTCCGAGACAGGATTGTGTCGAGACACAGATGTGGGGAAGGGTACCAAAAAAATTTCTGCAGCATTGAAGGTCCCCAAGAACACAGTGGCCTCCATCATTCTTAAATGGAAGAAGTTTGGAAGCACCAAGACTCTTCCTAAAGCTGCCCGCCCGACCAAACTGAGCAATTGGGGGAGAAGGGCCTTGGTCAGGGAGGTGACCAAGAACCTGATGGTCACTCTGACAGAGCTCCAGAGTTCCTCTGTGGAGATGGGAGAACCTTCCAGAAGGACAACCATCTCTGCAGCACTCCACCAATCAGGCCTTTATGGTAGAGTGGCCAGACGGAAGCCACTCCTCAGTAAAAGGCACATGACATCCCGCTTAGAGTTTGCCAAAAGGCACCTAAAGGACTCTCAGACCATGAGAAACAAGATTATCTGGTCTGATGAAACCAAGATTGAACTCTTTGGCCTGAATGCCAAGTGTCTTGTCTGGAGGAAACCTGGCACCGCTCATCACCTGGCCAATACCATCCCTACGGTGAAGCATGGTGGTGGCAGCATCATGCTGTGGGGATGTTTTTCAGCGGCAGGGACTGGGAGACTAGTCAGGATCGAGGCAAAGATTAACAGAGAAAAGTACAGAGCGATCCTTGATGAAAACCTGCTCCAGAGTGCTCAGGACCTCAGACTAGGGCAACGGTTCACCTTTCAACAGGACAACGACCCTAAACACACAGGCAAGACAATGCTGGAGTGGCTTCGGGACAAGTCTCTGAATGTCCTTGAGTGGCCCAGCCAGAGCCTGGACTTGAACCCGATCTAACATCTCTGGAGAGACCTGAAAATAGCTGTGCAGCGACGCTCCCCATCCAACCTGACAGAGCTTGAGAGGATCTGCAGAGAAGAATGGGAGAAACTCCCCAACAACAGGTGTGCCAAGCTTGTAGCGTCATACCCAAGAATACTTGAGGCTGTCATCGCTGCCAAAGGTGCTTCAACAAAGTACTGAGTAAAGGGTCAGTTTTACATTTTTTATAAATTAGCAGAAATGTCTAGAAACCTGTTTTTGCTTTGTCATTATGGGGTATTGTGTGTAGATTGATGAGGGTGGAAAAAAACAATTTAATCAATTTTAGAATAAGGCTGTAACCTAACAAAATGTGGAAAAAGTCAAGGGTTCTGAATACTTTCAGAAAAAGTATTTGATCCCCTGCTGATTTTGTACGTTTGCCCACTGACAAAGAAATGATCAGTCTATAATTTTAATGGTAGATTTATTTGAACAGTGAGAGACAGAATAACAACAAAAAAATGTCAAAAATGTTATAAATTGATTTGCATTTTAATGAAGGAAATAAGTATTTGACCCCCTCTCATTCAGAGAGATTTCTGGCTCCCAGGTGTCTTTTATACAGGTAACGAGCTGAGATTAGGAGCACACTCTTAAAGGGAGTGCTCCTAATCTCAGTTTGTTACCTGTATAAAAGACACCTGTCCACAGAAGCAATCAATCAATCAGATTCCAAACTCTCCACCATGGCCAAGACCAAAGAGCTCTCCAAGGATGTCAGGGACAAGATTGTAGACCTACACAAGAATGGAATGGGCTACAAGACCATCGCCAAGCAGCTTAGTGAGAAGGTGACAACAGTTAGTGCGATTATTCGCAAATGGAAGAAACACAAAATAACTGTCAATCTGGCATGGGGCATGGGGCTCCATGCAAGATCTCACCTCGTGGCGTTGCAATGATCATGAGAACGGTGAGGAATCAGCCCAGAACTACACGGGAGGATCTTGTCAATGATCTCAAGGCAGCTGGGACCATAGTCACCAAGAAAACAATTGGTAACACACTACGCCGTGAAGGACTGAAATCCTGCAGCGCCCGCAAGGTCCCCCTGTTCAAGAAAGCACATATACAGGCCCGTCTGAAGTTTGCCAATGAACATCAGAATGATTCAGAGGAGAACTGGGTGAAAGTGTTGTGGTCAGATGAGACCAAAATGGAGCTCTTTGGCATCAACTCAACTTGCCGTGTTTGGAGGAGGAGGAATGCTGCCTATGACCCCAAGAACACCATCCCCACCGTCAAACATGGAGGTGGAAACATTAAGCTTTGGGGGTGTTTTTCTGCTAAGGGGACAGGACAACTTCACCGCATCAAAGGGACGATGGACAGGGCCATGTACCGTCAAATCTTGGGTGAGAACCTCCTTCCCTCAGCCAGGGCATTGAAAATGGGTCGTGGATGGGTATTCCAGCATGACAATGACCCAAAACACACGGCCAAGGCAACAAAGGAGTGGCTCAAGAAGAGGCACATTAAGGTCCCGGAGTGGCCTAGCCAGTCTCCAGACCTTAATCCCATAGAAAATCTGTGGAGGGAGCTGAAGGTTCGAGTTGCCAAACGTCAGGCTCGAAACCTAATGACTTGGAGAAGATCTGCAAAGAGGAGTGGGACAAAATCCCTCCTGAGATGTGTGCAAACCTGGTGGCACTCAGATATCATATTAAAAACTGTAAACATTTCTCTCCACCCTATGGCAGAATGTGTAGAAATGCAGGAAATTAGCTATAAAACTTTTTTTCCCCCTCCACTGTGAAGAGTGGGGGTTTTGCTCGCAAGGTGAAGGGAGGGCCCCCCAACCAAATTTAGCCAGATTTTAGCCAAAAGACTGCATGTGTGGGTATGGATGTAGGTACGCAGACCCGCGAGCCACTGCGTCCCCTCATGATTAGTTTAGATTTTTTTGTGGCCCTCACCCTTTTCAAAGTTGACCATCCCTGCCTTAGATCCGTGAAGGTGCCTGGTTTTACCCATTGTCTGTGGAGCCTGATATCAACTTCCCTTTAATTCATGTTTTCATATGGCGGTTATGGGTTTATACTTCTCTAATTGGGCCTGTGTTACTTGTCAGCACCAGTAGCTATTTCCACCACAGTAGTAGTAGACATTTTCAAGCCTATGTGTGTGTTTGTATGTGTGTGCGTACATGACGTATGTGTGTGTGTGTGTGGTTATGGGGAGTACGGTGGGGAGGCTGGGTGTTTCAGAGCACATACTAAAAATGTCCCACTGCTTGTGGAGCCACAGTTCTGTTGTCTGGGTTAGGCAGCCACATTGGGCATTGTATTTGTGTCCTGTGTATCACTTCCTTAGTGAGATTGTGGATTGTTAAGGGAACAATGGTGTGTTTCGCCTTGAAAGGACACTTCAATCACTCTCTATGCTGTAAACCAGACGTATACAGTCGTTCTGAGACTAAAATGAATTTTCCCAATGTTATCATTTGAATGCAGCTCATACAACAATCATCAAAAATGAATCATAATGTATATATGTAATAGATATAGATTTGGATGTCACCCAACAATTAGTAGTCATAATTGTGACCCGTTTCAGAAAGCTAGGCATATGTCGCATGTCACTACTTCACAGGAGAGGCATTTTAACGTCTTTAAAAAATATTGCCTTCTGGAACATGTGAACTTTCATGTGCCTTAATAACAAACTTTTATTTCATCTGTAAATACGAATACAATTGCTAAATTACGAGCCTAGTTGGTTTAGCCACGGAAAAAGACAGGAACCTTCCCGCTAGCCATGATTGGCTGAGATAATGGATGGGCTGGACATGCCGGTAGATGAGTTTGGATTGGTCTGACATGTAGCATGCTTCTGTCTATAACTTGTTGATAATCCTTTCTACCGCAACTTTTTTGAAAGATATAACATTAGCTATCGAGAACTACAAAAGTTTTGCTACATTTTCTCAACAACATTGATACCCTGAATTTAACAGGAGCTATCGACAGATGTATAATTATTTCATTAATTACTGGAATTGATTTGGCCTAGTGCAACTGCGCATTCTGTTCAGTGCACTCTTTGTTTAGCAGCGGTGTCTCTGTGACAAACTGTGGCTGGCTAGGCTGGCTTACCTGGTTGACATTTTCAGAAAGCTCAATGAGCTTAACACAAGCCTCCAGGGCAAGGAATCAACCATTTTTGAGCTTGAAGATGGCATCAGAGGATTCACTGCACGCCTGGGATTGTGGCAGTCACAACTGAATGCTGCAGCATATGGCATGTTCCCTGTTATGTTAGCTCATCTTCAGCAGATAGATTCACCCCTGTGTGAAGCTGTGAAGAAGAACATGGCTGAGCACATGGCCAGCCTGCAGCAGAACTTTGACCGGTACTTCCCTAACCCACAGAGATCTCAAATACTTGAATGGGTGAGGTATGCCTTTCAAGCAGTGTCCTCATCAGACCTAGGACCAGAGATGGAGGCTTTAGTGACACTGCAAGCAAGCAATGGCAACAATATGCTTTTTGAGGCAAACACACTCACACAGTTCTGGGTTGCTCATCTACAGTAGGAAGCGGTCTCCCTCCTGGCTGAGAAGGCAGTAGATGTTCTGGTCCAGTTTGGCACCACATACCTATGCGAGTCAGGGTTCTCAACTCTAGCATACTTAAAAAACAATTACAGAAACAGACTCAATGCTGAGCATGACCTCAGGGTTGCACTGTCCAAAATTGAGCCCAGAATAGACCTGCTTGTTGAAAACTTCAACCAGCCACACACCTCTCATTAGGACTATGTGTGTGTGTGTTTTCTGGTCTACATCTGTGTGATGTGATCAATCAGTTTATTCCAGTTCAGAATAAAAATGATTTATTGTATTTTAACAGCAACAGTTCCAAAATATACTTTTTTTCAACAATAATTTCTACAGTAAGGCCTGATCATTTTTCATCTGTACTGTTACTTAGGGTTGCACTATCAAAAACTGAGCCTGTGTGTGTGTTCTGTTATACATCTGTGTGATGTGATCAATCAGTTGATTCCTGTTCAGAATGAAAATGATTATATTTATATGGGTATTTCACTGTTATTTGTTTTTGTCTATATTGCATTTGTTTTAGGCATAGGGGCAATGAAATGTACCGATATTTACATGTAATTGCATGTTTTCATAAGCTTGGGTCCCTGGAAAACACAGAATTTCTAATTTGGGTCCCAGGTTGAAAAAGTTTAAGAACCCCTGGTCTAAACAATAGTAACCCATTCACTTAGCTAGATGTGGCTGGGGGTGGGGTTATAGCATTTATTTCACATGACCCATCGATTTAGACAAGTGTGTCTGGGTAAGCGTAATCTAATAATGATAAAATATTTATTTATAAAATATTTTTATCTGGACACTTTCTGTTTTTGATATTGCTACTATGCAAATACTGTATGCAAGTAACCATTTCACTGTATCGTTTACACCATTGTATCCTGTGCATGTGACAAATAACTTAGATTTTATTTGATATAGTGTGCGTTTACCAGAGACAGTAATGTGAAGAACAACATGACCTGCACCAAAGTCAGATTAGGATATAGACCAAGGGCTAGATAAAGTGTATTTTTACCTGGAGTTTTTCCTTATTGTAGGCTACTACTTTTACCACTTTTAGTCTTGCAATCTTTGGTTGTTTACTACACTACTCACACTGTTTAGCACATGGCCTCACATGTGAATCCTTAAAGAGATGGGTGGGACTAAGGCTTAAGAGGGTGTGAACGATGCTGAATGGGTATAGACAAAGAAGAGCTCTTCACTAGCTTTGAGTCTCTACTTTTATCCAATGTGAAAGGCACAATTTCAAATTTTGCTACATAGGACCGAATCCAGGTGGTGGTTCACAATTTGCAATGACTTACATCGAGATAGAATCGATTAAGACGTGGGTTCAAATTTTTTATTGCAGCCACCTTAGCTCACTCTGCCAAGTTTTTCATCCCCCAAAAGTATGTGGGGGGGAAAAAATCAAGTTTCGGCAGATAAAAGTTTACAACATCAGATTGTCTTCCTGACGATCAGTACTTAAAAAAGCTGCTTTGATCTCTTCTGTTCTCTGGTAAAAATGTGTCATAGTCACAAATGATATTCGGTAGAGAACCCAATCCTCTGAAGCAACACCTACCTACGCTAGACTACACTACCTTAGCTGCTCCCTCCTGCCAACACAAACATGCCCACCTCCACAACTATGCAGGCAAGCACACACTTGTTGCTCTCGCAGTAACCCACCCCCCTTTAAACAAAATGTTATGTATTTCCCACCAACACTAAAAACCATTGGAATGGGCAAAACAGAGGGATAGTGCTGGCTGTCCTCCCACCATCTCTTAACACATGAAACATAATCAGATATACAATACCAGTCAAAAGTTTGGACACACCTACTCATTCAAGGGTTTTTCTTTTTTTACATTGTAGAATAATAGTGAAGACATCAAAACTATGAAATAACACATGGAATCATGTAGTAACCAAAAAAGTGTTAAACAAATAAAAACATATTTTATATTATAGATTCTTCAAAGTAGCCACCCTTTGCCTTGATGACAGCTTTGAACACTCTTGGCATTCTCTCAACCAGCTTCACCTGGAATGCTTTTCCAACAGCCTTGAAGGAGTTCCCACATATGCTGAGCACTTGTTGACTGCTTTTCCTTCACTCTGCGGTCCAACTCATCCCAAACCATCTCAAATGGGTTGAGGTCGGGTGATTGTGGAGGCCAGGTCAGCTGATGCAGCACTCCATCACTCTCCTTCTTGGTAAAATAGACCTTACGTAGCCTGGAGGTGTATTGGGTCATTATCCTGTTGAAAAACAAATGATAGTCCCACTAAGCGCAAATCAGATGGGATGGCGTATCGCTGCAGAATGCTGTGGTAGCCATGCTGGTTAAATGTGCCTTGAATTCTAAATAAATCACTGACAGTGTAACCAGCAAAGCACCCCCACACCATCACACCACCTCCTCCATGCTTCACGGTGGGAACCACACATGCGGAGATCATCTGTTCACCTACTCTGCGTCTCACAAAGACAAGGCGGTTGGAACCAAAAATCTCAAATTTGGACTCATCAGACCAAAGGACAGATTTCCACCGGTATAATGTCCGTTGCTTATGTTTCTTGGCCCAAGCAAGTCTCTTCTTCTTATTGATGTCCTTTAGCAGTGGCTTCTTTGCAGCAATTCCACCATGAAAGCCTGATTCATGCAGTCTCCTCTGAACAGTTGATGTTGAGATATATTGTTACTTGAACTCTGTGAAGCAGTTATTTGGCTGCAATTTATGAGGCTGGTAACTCTAATGAACTTATCCTCTGCAGCAGAGGTAACTCTGGGTCTTCCTTTCCTGTGGCGGTCCTAATCAGAGCCAGTTTCATCATAGCGCTTGATAGTTTTTGCGACTGCACTTGAAGAACCTTTCAAAGTTCTTGAAATGTTCCGTATTGACTGACCTTCATGTCTTAAAGTAATGATGGACTGTCATTTCTCTTTGCTTGTTTGAGCTGTTCTTGCCATAATATGGACTTGGTCTTTTACCAAATAGGGCTATCTTCTGTACACCAACCCTACCTTGTCACAACACAACTGATTGGCTCAAACTCATTAAGAAGGAAAGAAATTCCACAAATTAACTTTTAACAAGGCACACCTGTTAAAACTTGAAATGCATTCCAGGTGACTACCTCATGACGCTGGTTGAGAGAATGCCAAGAGTGTGCAAAGCTGTCATCAAGGCAAAGGGTGTCTACTTTGAAGAATCTCAAATATAAAATATATTTTGATTTGTTTAACACTTTTTTGGTTACTACATGATTCCATATGTGTTATTTCATAGTTTTGATGTCTTCACTATTATTCTATAATGTAGAAAATAGTACAAATTAAGAAAAACCCTAGAATTCATAGGTATGTCCATACTCTTGACTGGTACTGTACATCTCAACAGCCCTTTGTAGGTAACAAGGGAAGACATGAAATGGCAATGATTACTTTATGGTCTCAATGTAATTGAGATCATTTCAGAAAGGAAACACCACGTGTATGTTTAACCATTTACTAGAAAATATTACAATGCATATTCTTGGCGTTAAGGCTCTGCTCCTTCAGGGTAGCTCACTGCCAGAGCGAAGCGCCATATGAATATGATAATATAGCTACAGGCAGTGAGCACGATATGCTATATCAAATCCCCTCAAGGAAGAAACACAGAACCCAGACAGGTGGAGGCTGGGGTGGTTGTGGGATATCAGAAACAGCAAGCATAGCGAGTAACAGCTAGCTACAGCAGAAACGCAGCAAGAGACACCAACGCATGCATGCGTGTGACATCCGGCGTTAAGGAAGCATGTGTATAACTGGTCAACTTAAATAGATCGCATGTAAGTAGAGTGTGAATCCAATTGGTGCAATATCCGCTGATGCGATCAACTGATGCCACTCCACTCGGGTTTCCGTTCTGAACTGCCTCCACTTTATTTCAGAAAGGAAACACCACATGTACAGTACATCAGGGTTTCCGTTAGCCGGCAATTACACTGGACAAGCAAGAAGCTTCAAAGTTTGAAACTATTTTAAGGCAGTCTGACAAACCTCTAAAGTTGGTTTCCAAACTGTATCAAGGGTTGATATAGGCTTTTCCTGATGACACAAAACATGTAAAACAAAAATGTGAGGAAGACCTGGGAGACGCTATTGATGATGATGAATGGATACAGATGTTAGAATGTCCAGTCATGTTCATATAAACTCAGACATAAATTACTGCAGTTTAAGACCATCCATAGAACATACTGAATGCCAGTGAAACTAAATATCATGCACTCAGAAATGTAATTCTTCTGTTGGAGGTGTAAAACATAAAAGGGCACATATTTGCATATGTTATGGTCTTGTGAAGGCTGGCTGAATTCTGGCAAAGAGTATGTTCTTTTATCTCAGCATGTCTACAGATTCTCCCTTCTCCCTGTTTTTGTTTGCTTGGAAATGTTAATACTGGAGACTGTTATCAGAAGAAACTGTGTAACCTAGCATTTATAGCGGCTAAGAAATGCATTGCCATTAATTGGAAGGTTGGTTATCGTCCCACAATGGATGGAAGAAATGTCAAGTTACAGTTGAAGTCGGAAGTTTACATACACCTTAGCCAAATACATTTAAACTCAGTTTTTCACAATTCCTGACATTTAATCCTAGTACAAATTCCCTATTTTAGGTCAGTTAGGATCACCACTTTATTTTAAGAATGTGAAATGTCAGAATAATAGTAGAGAAAATTATTTCTTTCAGCTTTTATTTCTTTCATCACATTCCCAGTGGGTCAGAAGTTTACATACACTCAATTCACATTTGGTAGCATTGCCTTTAAATTGTTTAACTTGGGTCAAACGTTTCGGGTAGCCTTCCACAAACTTCCCACAATAAGTTGGGTGAATTTTGGCCCATTCCTCCTGACAGAGCTGGTGTAACTGAGTCAGGTTTGTAGGCCTCCTTGCTCGCACACGCTTTTTCAGTTCTGCCCACAAATGTTCTATAAGCTTGAGGTCAGGGCTTTGTGATGGCCACTCCAATACCTTGACTTTGTTGTCCTTAAGCCATTTTGCCACAACTTTGGATGTATGCTTGGGGTCATTGTCCATTTGGAAGACCCATTTGCGACCAAGCTTTAACTTCCTGACTGATGTCTTGAGATGTTGCTTCAATATATCCACATAATTTTCCTTCCTCATGATGCCATCTGTTTTGTGAAGTGCACCAGTCCCTCCTGCAGCAAAGCACCCCCACAGCATGATGCTGCCACCCCCGTGCTTCACGGTTGGGATGGTGTTATTCGGCTTGCAAGCAACCCCCTTTTTCCTCCAAACATAACGATGGTCAAATAGTTTTATTTTTGTTTCATCAGACCAGAGGACATTTCTCCAAAAAGTACGATCTTTGTCCCCATGTGCAGTTGCAAACCGTAGTCTGGCTTTTTTATGGCGGTTTTGGAGCAGTGGCATCTTCCTTGCTGAGCGGCCTTTCAGGTTATGTCGATATCAGACTCGTTTTACTGTGGATATAAATACTTTTGTACCTGCTTCCTCCAGCATCTTCACAAGGTCCTTTGCTGTTGTTCTGGGATTGATTTGCACTTTTCGCACCAAAGTACGTTCATCTCTAGGAGACAGAATGCGTCTCCTTTCTGAGCGGTATGACGGCTACGTGCGTGGTCTCATGGTTTTTATACTTGTGTACTATTGTTTGTACAGATGAACGTGGTACCTTCAGGTGTTTGGAAATTGCTCCCAAGGATGAACCAGACTTGTGGAGGTCTACAATTTTTTTTCTGAGGTCTTGGCTGATTTCTTTTGATTTTCCCATGATGTCAAGCAAAGAAGCACTGACTTTGAAGGTAGGCCTTGAAATACATCCACAGGTACACCTCCAATTGACTCAAATGATGTCAATTGGCCTATCAGAAGCTTCTAAATCCATGACATCATTTTCTGGAATTTTCCAAGCTGTTTAAAGGCACAGTAAACTTAGTGTATGTAAACTTCTGACCCACTGGAATTGTGATAGAGTGAATTATAAGTGAATTAATCTGTCTGTAAACAATTGTTGGAAAAATTACTTGTGTCATGCACAAAGTAGATGTCAAAACTATAGTTTGTTAACAAGGAATTTGTGTAGTGATTGAAAAACAAGTTTTCATGACTCCAACCTAATTGTATGTAAACTTCCGACTTCAACTGTATGCTTAGTGATGGAAAGACCCATTAAGATTTAGCCGGCGACAGACTGACACCATCTGGGTTGCACAAGATATCACGCTGCTCGACTGCTGGACAGCGCATGTAGCGGCCCACAGCATTTGTGCCAGCACGATGGTGGTAAATATGAGTCACGCTCAGGTAAAATGACTGTAGCATAGTGAGCTGCATCAGGGTATAAGATGCCCTGCATACACACTATGTACACGCATGCATGATAACGAGCGTAAACTTGTTACTACTATCCTAATATAGTATACTCCTAAAATATGCCTAACCTGATGCTTCATGATCACTACGGTGAGAATGAAAGATGACAGAACTAATTAATATATAACTGTCAGAATGGAAGTTTTATCCTGTAAGGGCAATCTGGGATAAACCAAGAACGATTATACCACCACTATTGGGTACTAGCTGGGGAGAAGCCAGAGAAGTGACTACTTAATGTAAAAGACAGCTATGGATGACAGTAAAACCTGATAATGCATAAGTAAATAAGATAAGATAGTACTATAAATCCCCCAAAGGGGAATTTTGATTGCACCAGCAAATAATACATCACAATAAATACAAAACACACGACAACACAGACACTAAAGCAGCACATCGTCATGAATGTACACTACATGTTCATGTAAAGCCTTATAGCATGTGGGTGAAGAATCTACGAAAACATCCTGTTTGCACCTGGGTAAAATAATTATGTCTGCCATTGTACTCTGATGCTCCAAGCAGATGCTGTGGGAGAGGTGGCTAGTATTGGCCAATATGTCACCATGACCTCACCGTGCTCTTGGCAATAGCAATAATAGCCGCCATGCCATAACGACTGTGCAGATGATACAGGACACAACAGACAATGCATGAATAAGCACGAGCATCACCTCGGCAAGGTGATGGATACAGAGCCTAAACATGCGCATGCTCGCATAAAAGCAATACCGGGAGCCATGCCATAATGCAATACTGTGTGCAGATAATGAAGCGAAGAATATTAGCTAACACCTGAATGTGCGAGCATTCACCACAGCATTAAGAGTTGCAGCATGAAACACATTATAGAACCATGTAAGACATAAAGATAACAAATGCAAGCAGAAGATTAATTTATAACAGGAGGTAATACATGATGACTCCAATTAGTGATCACTACAATAGCATACAATACAATAGCATATGATAGAATAAGAATAGAGTCACTATGCTGTCACTAGAATAATACTACTAGAACGCAAAGATGGACCGACAGTGATGGACTACCTATGTAAAATGCATGACGCGTGATAGAACTGCCTAATAAATGTGACCGACCACCTCGATTCGGTCTTACAGTACCAGTCAAAAGTTTGGACACACCTACTCATTCAAGGGTTTTTCTTTATTTTTACTATTTTCTACATTGTATAACAATAGTGAAGACTTTTCCAACTGTCTTGAAGGTGTTCCCACATATGCTGAGCACTTGTTGGCTGCTTTTCCTTCACTCTGCCATCCGACTCATCCCAAACCATCTCAATTGGGTTGAGGTCGGGGTATTGTGGAGGCCAGGTCATCTGATGCAGCACTCCATCACTCTCCTTCTTGGTAAAATAGCCCTTACACAGCCTGGAGGTGTGTTGGGTCATTGTCCTGTTGAAAAACAAATGATAGTCCCACTAAGCCCAAACCATATGGGATGGCATATCGCTGCAGAATGCTGTGGTAGCCATACAGGTTAAGTGTGCATTGAATTCTAAATAAATCACAGACAGTGTCACCAGCAAAGCACCCCCACACTATAACACCTCCTCCTCCATGCTTTACTGTGGGAACTACACATGCAGAGATCATCCGTTCACCCACACAGCATCTCACAAAGACACGGCGGTTGGAACCAAAAATCTCAAATTTGGACTCGACCAAAGGACAAATTTCCACCGGTCTAATGTCCGTTGCTCGTGTTTCTTGGCCCAAGCAGGTCTCTTCTTCTTATTGGTGTCCTTTAGTAGTGGTTTCTTTGCAGCAATTCGACCATGAAGGCCTGATTCACACAGTCCCCTCTGAACAGTTGATGTTGAGATGTGTCTGTGACTTGAACTCTGTGAAGCATTTATTTGGGCTGCCATTTCTGAGGCTGGTAACTCTAATGAACTTATCCTCTGCAGCAGAAGTAACTCTGGGTCTTCATTCCTGTGGCGGTCCTCATGAGAGCCAGTTTTATCATAGTGCTTGATGGTTTTTGCGACTGCACTTGAAGAAACTTTCAAAGTTCTTGAAATGTTCCGTATTCACTGACCTTCATGTCTTAAAGTAATGATTGACTGTCGTTTCTCTTTGCTTATTTGAGCTGCTCTTGCCATAATATGCACTTGGTCTTTTACCAAATAGGTCTATCTTCTGTATACCCCCCCTACCTTGTCACAACACAACTAATTGGCTCAATCACATTAAGAAGGAAAGAAATTCCACAAATTAACTTTTAAGAAGGCACACCTGTTAACTGAAATGTATTCCAGGTGACTACCTCATGAAGCTGGTTGAGAGAATGCCAAGAGTGTGCAAAGCTGTCATCAAGGCAAAGGGTGGCTATTTGAAGAATCTCAAATATAAAATATATTTGGATTTGTTTAAATTTTTTTTGGTTACTACATGATTCCATATGTGTTATTTCATAGTTTTGATGTCTTCACTTATATTCTACAATGTAAAAAATATTACTAATAAAGAAAAACCCTTGAATGAGTAGGTGTGTCCAATCTTTTGACTGGTAGTGTATGTTTCAACATTTGAAATGGTGTTTTTTACATTGGATAAAAGTAGAGACAGAGTTAGAAATTGCAGTTGAGGAACAATGGGAAAGTAATTCTGCTTTGAAAGTTGATAAACTTGTAACCCCACTTGAATGTTTTGGTACACATACTGGAGAGCTCTTCTTTGTCTACACGTATTCAGCATCGTTCACACCCTCTTAAGCCTAAGCCCCACCCATCTCTTTAAGGATTCACATGTGAGTCCATGTGCTAAACAGATTGAGGAAGGTAGTGTAGTAAACAACCAAAGATTTCAAGACTAAAAGTGGTCTCCTGAGTGGCGCAGTGGTCTAAGGCACTGCATCGCAGTGCTAACTGTGCCACTAGAGATCCTGGTTCGAATCCAGGCTCTGTCGCAGCCGGCCGCGACCGGGAGACTCATGGGCGGCGCACAATTGGTCCAGGGTAGGGGAGGGAATGGGTCGTCCAGGGTAGGGGAGGGAATGGCCGGCAGGGATGTAGCTCAGTTGATAGAGCATGGCGTATGCAACGCCAGGGTTGTGGGTTTGATTCCCATGGGGGGCCAGTATAAAAAAAAGATGTATTCACTAACTGTAAGTCGCTCTGGATAAGAGCGTCTGCTAAATGACTAAAATGTAAATGTTAAAGTAGTAGCCTATAATAAGGAATTACTCCAGGTAAAAATAGACTTAATCTAGTTCTTGACCTATATCCTAATCTGACTTTTGTGCAGGTCATGTTGTTCTTCACATTATTACGGCCATCTATTGCAGGGTTTCCCAAACTCGGTCCTAGGTTAGAAGGATTACTTTATCCTATCCCAGGTGTTCCTTAAAGAGGTGGGGTTTCAAATGTCTCCGGAAGGTGGTGAGTGACTCCGCTGTCCTGGCGTCGTGAGGGAGCTTTTTCCACCATTGGGGTGCCAGAGCAGCGAACAGTTTTGACTGGGCTGAGCGGGAACTATGCTTCCGCAGAGGAAGGGGAGCCAGCAGGCCAGAGGTGGATGAACGCAATGCCCTCGTTTGGGTGTAGGGATCAGAGCCTGAAGGTACGGAGGTGCAGCTGTTGAGAGCAGTAGCAACGCTTTTGCAGTTCTCCATGGCTAACGTTATATCTTTCAAAAAAGCAGCGGTAGCAAGGATTATCTACACATACTGAGCAGCTCATGTTATAGACAGAAGCATGCTACAAGGTTCCTGTCTTTTTCCGTGGCTAAACCAACGCCTAGCTTCCTGACATGACTCACAAATCAGCCTAAACCTACTGCTGCAGATAAGAATGAAGTAATATACAGTGCATTCGGAAAGTATTTTCACATTGTAGTGTATTAAGATTATGACTTTCTTAATGGGTTTAAGTGGAACCTTTGAGGATGTTTATTTTAGTATCAAGAGGGAATGTTTTAGTGTAACGCCACATACAACAGACAGGAAGTGTGTGTTGTAGACAGGGGATTGGACAGTAGAGGGAGCCACCCACATCTTGGGAAGATTATATATACTGGGTAAAAAGCGAAGAAGAGGTTAGAGTGGCCATTGCAATTCGGGGGATGCCGTTCTCCTGGTGATCTTGACACCTGTAACTCATGCTGAAACCTTGTGATATGAATAAACCTTATGATCAAAGTTCAGTATGAGCGGACTCCTTTGTTTATCAGCAATAATTGCCAGCATTTACTCGATACTACAAATGGCGTCACGAAAAGGGAAGGACTGCATCTCTTCTTTGTTCCATTCAGCCGCCAAGCTAACTCGTTCTGAAGTCATGGCCAGATATGGGTGAGTTTTTCCTCACCGCTTTGGGAGTTTGTTAGTTTGGATGCTATTTGAGTGTGTACTGGAGAGATGTACCGTTAGGACCGATGTGCTTAGTGTTGCTTTATTGCTGAGAACTGGGGGTCTGGCTAATCATTATAATTTTTTTGCACTGGTAAACAGCGCAAAAGGGGGGAGAGCCTATAGATTGGCTATAGAGATATGTTGCTTGAATAGGAAGTCAAGAACAATCGATGGAAGTGAATAAGGCTAAGATATGTATACAAGTTAGAACATTGTGGATTTGATAAGCCCTCGGAACGAACGAGGCGACCATAGGGTGGGCCATAAAAATCCTAATAACGCATTCGGTGTGATTAGGTGTGTTCTGGGAACTCGGGTTTGGAATATACATTCTATTGATGTTACCTCTCAGCTGGTGGTTGACGAAGCATTTGTCTGAAGTAACCTCTCATAGAATATCCATAACTCACGGCAGCCTAAAGTTAGTGAAAAGGAAAAAGTAATTTAAGGCGCAATGTCGGGTACATTGTTTTCATGCTACATGGTGCATACAGGCTAATGCTAAATGCTAATATGCTGCATGCTAACATGTGACCTTAGAGGTCCACTGCAATGGAATAAAGCCTCTTAAATTATGTTTGTGTGTGTGTGGAATTCAGGTTCTATGTTTTGTGAGCGCTGTTAAATGTTGTTTGACTATGAGGGGAAAACTGAGGTACAGCAGGACTGTTAACTGTCTGTTTGGGTTGGGGAGACAGCTGAGAAGCTGCCTTCCACGGTGAAATCGTATGGTTAAATGTAATGCGCATGCGTGTGATTTTACTAAACTACAACACGTTTGATTTTACTACACTAGGTTACGACACGGGGGATTTTACGGCACTAGATTATGACACGTTTGATTTTACGGCACTACACTACAACACGAGGGATTTTACTAAAACTACAACAAGGGGGATTTTGGGTAAATGGGTCATACTTCTGTTACACTGCAGGGGGAGACAGAGACACAGACGAGGGAACAAAGAGGAGAGATTTTAACACGAATGGAATCTTCTAGTTGTTACATCGGCTGTTGGTTAAAGATGAAACTGTTTTTGTGACCTATTGAATTGATAAATGAGAGAGAGATGTTGACGGATTAAAAATTAAAAATAATTAAATAAATAAATAAAATAAAAATGTTATTGAGCTATTTGAATGCGATTCCTGAGTTGATTCTTAGAGCGAATGTGACTGGAGGAATATTGAATGCTGGAAATAACTCAGTGAATGTATAAACTTTAAATTCTTGTCTGTTTCTATGCTCTTTTGTCATATGAGAGGAACGATAGGACGAGAGGAGAGAGAGAGAAAGAGAGGAGGGGCTGGCGTGTACGTCACGTGACAAGGATCGAGTCAAAAAGGTTTTGGTACTGTTCTGTTTACAAAATCTTCCCCTACAGGATATTTGATGTTATGACAATTTCACAGAGGCTTGGCAAATACTGATTCATTAAAAATATGCATTTTGGAGTTTCTGTGCATCACTTGGGTTGATTGGAGTTGTGTTTGGAATCGAGTACTGACATTATTCTGTAAAATTAAGATAATTGGGTGCTTATAAAGCAAGGGGGTTTATGGGTATTGTAGTCTGAAGTTGACTACTTGCATTTACTTTCCGGATGGGTTGTGGTAAGATAGCCACTAATTGATAAATTGGTAAAATAGGAATAATAGGAATATAGAAATAAAATTTTTTTTTTTTTTTTTATTGTTTATTTTATTTTTTTTTATTAAATGTTTTTTTGAATAAATTTTTGAATAGAATTTGTTAATATTCATATTTTTGTTGATTGATAAAAAAAATAAAAAAATATTATTATTATTATTATTATTATTTTTTTTTTGGTTATATTAATAATTAAAGGGGGGAAGCCATAGGCTATATAGTCTAAAATAAAATAATTCACAATAAAGGAATATAAAAGGGTTGGTACAATGGGAAAAAGATATCAGGACTATGAAGGTAATTACACCTGTTGATATAGTTGAAAATATTAAACGTTGCAATACTATTAACTAAAGGGTATCTGGCAAATGAAACAAAAGTTGGCCTGACATTGAACAAACCATAGCTAGTAGAGGGAATCTTAACCCTGACGTCATCAACATAATGAAAGTGCTTCTGTCAATTCATAAAGTAGATCAAAAGAAGGGAAAAAAGGGAACTACGTAAAGAAAAGAGACAGAGAGCTGGGTGTTCTTAAGTTGCCCTTCATTCTCAAACAAAAACTGATAAAAGATTCCAGCGATAAGATAAACAAAGGAATAGAGAAAATGCTAAAGGAAGAGAAGGCAACAGAAAAACTAATGGCAGAAGTTAGTACACCTTTCTCACATACGGATTCAGCAAAAAGACCCCCACCTTATGAGAAGGAAGTAGAGCTTAGGGATGTTTATCCTCAGCTTCCAGTGATCATCCAGGAGGGTGATTATTGCATCAGAGATGAAGATGAACGAATAATAGAGAGAGGACAAGCAGAAACGACCAGAAAGATGAATCCAAAACTCCAGAAGTAAGAAAAAACTGAGATGTCTGGAAACTAAGAGAAGAATGAGGTTCGGAAAGATGAAGATGAAGATACAGAAGAGAAGAAAAACTGCTGAGAAAAGAATCCCAAGAATTGGAGGAGAAGAATACATTGAGGTCAAGGAAAAAGGCCACTAGTAAGAAGATGATGGAAGATGATATTTCGAGGACAGAACTTAGAATATAAGCTGTTGAAGAATCCTGATATGTCAACCACAAGAAAGAACAGGACGAAGAAACTCTCAAAAAACTCAATCATACAACTGGTGGAGAAGGAGAAGAGAAGCTTTGGTTATGAAGAATCAGAGTGAACCAAATCAACAATCACTGCTACAGCTTCAACTGAACAAGGCCAACCGCAATTGTACCAGCCACCAATGGCGGTACCAGTTGTTATCCATATCCACAGCCAGTTTCTGGACAGACACAGAATTGGAGAGGAAAAGGACGAGAAGGCTTAGAAGGAGGAGGAAGATTTCAGCCACACTTCCAGCAACTTTCAGAAGAGTGTTATAATTGTGGACAGGTTGGTCACTTTACCTGTGATTGCAATGCGTCAGGAGGAAACAACAGAGGAAATTTCTGAGGAAGATAAAGGAGCAAGTGAAGATCACCTGTTCTCCAGGTGAACCCTTAAAGGAGCAAGGATTCTAGATTGCCTAGAAGATCCGAAGGGGGGTGTCAGCTGGTAGCACCAATTAGGAAGAAAAATATCTAACAATTGAAGTGAAAATAAAAAGGACTATGAGAAGTGATAGTGAATAGTGGAAAAGCTTTTATCTGTGTTGAGCCTAAAGAGGTTAAACATCTCACTATGTAAAATTAACTAATTAGGATAGGGATTTGAGGGAGTAAAACAGTTGATTACTCGTAAGGAACCAATTGAGCTCTGCTATAAAAATCAAAGAGAAATTAAAATAGACATACTAATATTAGAACATATACCTATTGCATTGTTGGGAAGAGATGCATTGTGTAAATTGAACTGTACAATAAGATGTACACTAGACGGCTGTCTGGTAGAAGATTTTAAAAGAATAGGGTTTTTGGGAATCATATTTGCTTGAAAAGATAATATCATAGGAAGGATTATAATCTATTAGACTGCCTATTAGACAATCTGGCTGAAAAATAAAGTTAAAAGGGGTGACTGTTATTCTTGGATTACATTCCTACGCCAAGAGGGGAAAGAAATTTCAAACTAGGCTAAAAGGTGTTTGATCGTTTGCCAAGTCTGTGTGTAAAGAAGTCAGAAGCAGGTGGGGACTTCCCAATCACATATTCTAAAAATTGGTGGTAAAGGGATTTTGTGAATAAATCAGTGGAAAAAGGTTTTTAAAGGTTAGGAGAAAAGATTAGATTAAAAAGTTAAGAAAAATAAGATTGAAGGAACTCTAGGACAGTAAGCTAAGTTTCAAAGTTAGTAGTAAGAGAGAGAGAACAGTGGTGAAGGACATTTTAGAGTTTAGTGGGAAGACAGATATGGTAGGAGTTTAGATCTGTTAGGAGCAGATGCATTGAGAAAGTATGCGTTGCTGAATGATAAGAGAAGATTGAGGGTGATTGAGTATCTATATTTACAATTCCCAGCAGGAAGATCAAGGTAATTGTGGGTGTATTTTTTATAATCAAAAGTTTGAAAGTGAGGGATTAGAAGTAGGACTGAGAGTAAAAAAAAAAAAGTGACACTAGTGGTGATAGAGGGAAGTACAAGCAAAGAGTTCAAAGCTTTGGGGAAACTAGATGAAGTAACAATAATGACATTAACACTTCAGCATATTAAAACAACAGTGAGAAGCAATTTAACTATTTCAACATTGATAGTTATTAAAGCCATAAATATATCGCATTTGATTATAAGGGAACCAATAGCTCCAGCACCAATTTTAGGGGGAAAAAGACTGTTATTAGGGTTAGGATGGGGACGTTCCTCCACATGGAGAGATAATTATGAAGAAGAAGTATTGTTATCAGGACCAGATGTAGAAGCTGTTGCACCTAGTCAAAGGAGGTATAGTTTGTACAACGATATGAAGTGGAAGAGGGTTATGAGTGATTGTTCATTTATTTTGCGTAATGTTACAGAGAAAGATCAGGGAGAATATATGTGTACTTATCTAGTGCAAGCATTAAAATTTGTTCCGGTTAAGAATTATTGGTTATAAGGCTATGTAATTCGTAAAGTGACGCTTATAATGGAAGATTTGAAGTCTGTTGAAGCTTCCACAGTCACCGAAGGAGTTCAGGAGAAGTATATTACAGTAGCCACTCCAACAGTAAATAATACACAGAGGATATCGGTAGCTTTCCCACTAGAAGTAGTTAAGGGTGTTAATACATCAACTAAATCAACTGCTTTAATGGTAACTTTGGAAGGGATTAATGATGCGACGGCAGTGACAAATGGAGGAAGTATGACACCGACACAGACAACAACTTTTCTGATATTAAAGGGGGTAGCAAGAGGGACTCAGGAGTTTATGGTACGGATGGAGAGTGCTGTCAATGGTAGTAAGGATAGGGTTAAAATAGGAGAGCAGATAGTGGTAGAGAACAATATAGATTCATCTGAAATAGTGAAGGATACTATCATGGAGGTACAGGATGAGGTCTTTGATTTTAATGACAGACAAGGAGAGGTATCTGATCAGTACCGCTCGTTAGGGAAGAGAGAAACTAAATGGAAGGCATATGGGTTTGATTCTTCTGTTGTGAAAATTAAAGATGGATGGGCAGGTAGGAATCTTTGGTTCCAGCAGCTAGCTCATTCTGTAAGATCAGTGAGGAATCTTGAGGGTCCATGTCTGTTGAGAATTCCAGAACAGATAAAATAATGTCATTGTCAAAACATTTGTTTAAGCCTAGGTTTAAGTGTTCTTGGTTAAATGAATTACCCTATGTGAATTTGTTAGATGGGAAGGAGAATCAGGTAACAGCGAACCCTGATGCATTGGAGGTGAAACCATTGAGGGCTAAAAGTTGTTTTTGTTCTAATAAAACATATGATGTAAGGGGTATGTTTATGGGAATATCAGATTGTGATGATTATATGATAACTTTGGGTAAGCATGACCTTAAGGGTAGTAATGAGAAATATAATGTTACTTTTTATGTTCCAGTTAGTAAGAACAGCAGGACTTTGATGGTTAAAAGATTAGCTTTTGCCTGACAATGTGACTATTGGGAATTTTTGAGATATTTGGAGGGTTTGTGGTGATAAAGCATATATATTCTTACCCTATGGATGGACAGGATGTTGTTACATGTCAACGTTGAAGCTTCCATATGAGGTTTCTACCATTAAAAGAGGGGTAGCACCGGGCACAGATAAATCTGAATCTAGGTTTGGAAGTAGGGTGAAAAGGGACATGGCGACATTTCATAGTCTTGAAGCCTATCATTGGAGGATACGTCTAAGAGAGAAGGGGGGACTTTTTCCATGGTATGGTGTAACATTTTTGGCAGATCATATTGATAATATTACCTATACTTTGATCCAGATAGTTATAAATGCGTTGAAGAATATAAGGGATGCGTTTGGTAGATCTGAAGGAGCTGGATGGTCAGCGAAGACTTGGTTGCAAGATCAGTTAGGCCCAGTAGGAGCAGTGATGGTTCAGATTTAATAGCAGTTTTGATAGCACTGTGTGTGATGTTTGTAATTTGTTACTGACCTTTGTGAAAGCTATGATATTGAGATAGGTTGGAGTAGTGATGCCTGGAGACAACGCTCAGATGCCGTTGTTGACTGTTCCTGATCTGGATGAAGATGGACAAGTGGGTCTGGATGGAGTATTAATGGATAAATATCCTTTTTGATTATTTGATCATTTTTCCAATTTTTTTTTCAATATTAGTGTGATTTTAGTATGATGTTATGAATCAAAGGGGGGAAATAGGATGTGATTCATACATCATTTATACATAATTTTTATATTCTTAGTTGATATTGATGTTTAATTTGAAAGTGTTGTTTTGCAAAAGATACTGTTTGATCTTTTCTTTTCTTCCAGAAGCATTTGGGGGAATATGTAGAGATTGAAATACTCAAATAAGGACAATATGAAGGGACAATATGAAAGGAGAATGACTGGAGGAGATGGAACAGGGAAGGTGTGGAAATGTTCCCATTCCATCATCAACGATGCATTGGAAGAGGAGACTACGGGGGAGATGAAGTGTAGTGAACTACATTCCAGTGTCTGCAATGAAATATAGACATATTTGCATGTGTAATACATAATATGTGTCATATTCTTAGGTATTACTTTTTGTAGAATGATATTTGATGTTATTGGATACATGTGGGAATCTTAGATGTTTTTGTTTATTTCGTGAATGCTTAGGGACAGGGAGTCTAGGCAGGGAATAGAGATCCACCGTAGGGTCCGATGGGTTGACCAGCCTGAGAGTGGACATTTTTTGGATAGTATTTTGTTTGCAGGGGCTTACATGTGTATTTAATTGCATCATAGTTTCAAATGCATTGATAAAGATTTATGAATTCATCGGGAGTACCTAGGTGGTTGCCTGGGGCAGAGGGACCGTGAGAGAATTTTACTGTCTTGATTGATGGATGGATATTTGGAACGAAGGTTGCCAGACAGTTTTTCGCTCTCACACTTCATAAAGATTTGTTCATATTTCATAGTAATGTATTCACACTTCATAAACATTTGTTCATATTTCATAGAAAGGTATTTACACTCTAGAGGGAAATGTTTTTGGTTTAATGTTAAAGATACTCAATAAGATAAATTGTTACTTGTCATAATCCTATTCTGTTTGTTTTCGAGACTTTTAGTTCGTCTCGAAGGGGGGATATGTAGTGTATTAAGATTATGACTTTCTTAATGGGTTTAAGTGGAACCTTTGAGGATGTTTATTTTAGTATCAAGAGGGAATGTTTTAGTGTAACGCCACATACAACAGACAGGAAGTGTGTGTTGTAGACAGGGGATTGGACAGTAGAGGGAGCCACCCACATCTTGGGAAGATTATATATACTGGGTAAAAAGCGAAGAAGAGGTTAGAGCGGCCATTGCAATTCGGGGGATGCCGTTCTCCGGGTGATCTTGACACCTGTAACTCATGCTGAAACCTTGTGATATGAATAAACCTTATGATCAAAGTTCAGTATGAGCGGACTCCTTTGTTTATCAGCAATAATTGCCAGCATTTACTCGATACTACAACATTTTGTTTCATTACAGCCTTATTCTAAAATTGATTAAATTTACCAAAACATTTCTGCAGCATTGAAGGTCCCCAAGAACACAGTGGCCTCCATCATTCTTCAATGGAAGAAGTTTGGAACCACCAAGACTCTTCCTAGAGCTGGCCGATCGGCCAAATTGAGCAATCGGGGGAGAAGGGCCTTGGTCAGGGAGGTGATCAATAACCCTATGGTCACTCTGACAGAGCTCCAGAGTTCCTCTGTGGAGATGGGAGAACCTTCCAGAAGGACAGCCATCTCTGCAGCACTCAACCAATCAGGCCTTTATGGTAGAGTGGCCAGACGGAAGCCACTCCTCAGTAAAAGGCACATGACAGCCCACTTGGAGTTTGCCAAAAGGCACCTAAAGGACTCTCAGACCATGAGAAACAAGATTCTCTGGTCTGATGAAACCAAGACTGAACTCTTTGGCCTGAATGCCAAGCGTCACGTCTGGAGGAAACCTGGCACCATCCCTACGGTGAAGCGTGGTAGTGGCAGCATCATGCTGTGGGGATGTTTTTCAGTGGCAGGGACTGGGAGACTAGTCAGGACAGAGGGAAAGATGAACGGAGTAAAGTACAGAGAGATCCTTGATGAAAACCTGCTCCAGAGCGCTCAGGACCTCAGACTGGGGCGAAGGTTCACCTTCCAACAGGACAACCACCCGAAGCACACAGCCAAGACAACACAGGAGTGGCTTATAGACAAGTCTCTGAATGTCCTTGAGTTGCCCAGCCAGAACCCGGACTTGAACCCGATCGAACATCTCTGGAGAGACCTGAAAATAGCTGTGCAGCGACGCTCCCCATCCAACCTGACAGAGCTTGAGAGGATCTGCAGAGAAGAATGGGAGAAACTCCCCAAATACAGGTGTGCCAAGCTTGTAGCATCATACCCAAGAAGACTTGAGGCTGTAATCGCTGCCAATGGTGCTTCAACAAAGTACTGAGTAAAGGGTCTGAATACTTATGTAAATGTCATATTTCATTTTTTTGTATGCAAAAAAATACAGTTTTTGCTTTGTCATTATGGGGTATTGTGTGTAGATTGATGAGGGGTAAAAACAACAACAATTTAATCAATTTTAGAATAAGGCTGAAACGTAACAAAATGTGGAAAAAGTAAAGGGGTCTGAATACTTTCCCAATGCACTAACTACGTTGACTGAAATGATACCTTAAAATGTATGTAATAGTGTGAATTATTTCAACAGTACGTACTAATGAGCTTGCAAATACTCTGGTTGTGTGATGAGTGTGATAGGAGTCAGGCGCAGGAGGGTATATCACAGAATACAGAGTTTATTCCTTCGTACACAATTGCGCTGGATAGTGACAACAGAAAACAGGCACAGGGGAAACCATCTACCCTGGCAATACAAGGTACGGGTAGCTCCAACAATATACAGGCACAGGGGAAAAATCTACCCCGGCAATACAAGGTACGAGTAGCTTCACCGAGCTACACTACTCTCACAATAAACAATCACCCACAAGGACAAGGGGGCAGAGGGAACACTTATACACAGACTAATGAGGGGATAAGAACCAGGTGTGTGTAATTGACAAGACAAGACAAATGGAATGATGATATATGGAGCGGCAGTGGCTAGTAAGCCGGTGACGACGAATGCCGAAGCCTGCCCGAACAAACAGTAACCCCCCCCTTGACGCGCAGCTCCAGCATCGGGGACGGCCAGGAGGACGCGGAGCAGGGCGAGCCGGATGGCGACGGTGGAAATCCCGCAACAGAGAGGGATCGAGGATATCCCTCACCGGGACCCAGCACCGTTCCTCCGCACCGTACCCCACCCACTCCACAAGGTACTGAATGCCCCCCACCCGACGCCTCGAATCCAGGATGGAACGGACAGAGTACGCCGGGCCCCCTCAATGTCCAGAGGAGGTGCAGGAACCTCACGCACCTCAGACTCCTGGAGCGGACCTGCCACCACCGGCCTGAGGAGAAACACATGAAACGAGGGGTTAATACGGTAATCAGGGGGAAGTAATAACCTATAAGTGACCTCGTTGATTCTCCTCAGGACTTTGAACGGCCCCACAAACCACGGGCTCAGCTTCCGGCAGGGCGGGTGGAGGGGCAGATTCCGGGTCGAGATCCAGACCCGATCCCCCGGTTCTGGTGCCACGGCACCAGAACCGGTTGGTAACCTAAAACACATTGGAATGGCGTTAGGTTAGTAGAGGAGTGGCGGAGAGAGTTCTGGGCATATTCTGCCCATGGCAAGAACACAGACCTCTCCCCCAGCCGGTCCAGGCAGTAGGACCGCAGGAACCTACCCACATCCTGATTTACCCGTACCAACTGCCCATTAGACTCGGGGTGGAATCCAGAGGTCAGGCTGACGAGACCCCCAGACGTTCCATGAACGCCTTCCAGACCTTGGACGTGAACTGGGGACCTCGGTCGGACACTATATCCTCTGGTACCCCGTAGTGCCGGAAGACGTGAGTAAACAGGGCCTCCACAGTTTTCAGGGCCGTGGGGAGACCGGGCAGAGGAAGGAGGCGGCAGGACTTGGAAAAGCGATCCACAATGACCAGGATGGTGGTGTTACCTTGGGAGAGGGGAAGATCAGTCAAGAAATCAACACTTAGGTGAGACCATGGTCGTTGTGGAACTGGTAAAGGTTGTAACTTACCCGTTTGGAGGTGCCTAGGTGCCTTACTCTGGGCGCACACCGAGCAGGAGGAGACGTACACCCTCATGTCCTTAGCCAAGGTAGGCCACCAGTACTTTCCGGTCAGGCAGCGCACTGTACGACCGATATCTGGGTGACCAGAGGAGGGTGACGTGTGTGCCCAGTAGATCAGACGATCACGGATAAGAGCAGGCACGTACCACAGCCCAGCTGGACACTGAGGTGGAGATGGATCTGTGCGTAATGCCTGCTCTATATCCGCGTCCATCGCCCATACTACTGGCGCCACAATGCAGGAGGCCGGGAGTATGGGGGTGTTGTCTCTGGGCCTCTCCTCTGTGTCATACAGCCGGGACAGTGCGTCTGCCTTCACGCTCTTCGTACCCGGAAAGTATGACAGTGTAAAATCAAACCGGGTGAAGAATAGGGCCCACCTGGCCTGGCGAGGATTCAGCCTCCTTGCTGCCCGGATGTACTCCAGGTTACGGTGGTCCGTTCAGACGAGGAAAGGATGTTTCGCCCCTTCGAGCCAATTCCTCCACACGGTCAAAGCTCGGACAACAGCCAACAGCTCCCGATCACCAACGTCGTAGTTCTGCTCCGCCAGGCTGAGCTTCTTAGAGAAGAAGGCACAGGGGCGGAGCTTGGGTGGCGTGCCCGAGCGTTGAGATAGGACAGCGCCTATCCCTACCTCGGACGCATCCACCTCCACTATGAACGGTAGTGATGGATCGGGGTGGGCCAGTACCGGGGCTGAGGTGAACAGACCCTGCAGTTTACTGAAGACCAGGTCAGCCTCAGCAGACCAGCGGAGCCGGGATGGCCCACCCTTCAACAGGGATGTAATGGGAGCTGCGACCTTGCCAAAGCCCCGGATAAACCTCCGATAGTAGTTGGCGAAGCCAAGGAAGCACTGCACCTCCTTAACCGTGGTTGGAGTCGGCCAATTACGCACGGCTGAAATGCGATCTCCCTCCATCTCCACACCTGAGGTGGTAATGCGGTATCCAAGGAAGGAGACGGACTGCTGGAAAAACATACACTTCTCTGCCTTGGCATAAAGGTCATTTTCCAACAGTCGGGCCAGTACTTTGCGAATCA
Source organism: Coregonus clupeaformis (assembly GCF_020615455.1). Lineage (NCBI taxonomy): Eukaryota > Metazoa > Chordata > Actinopteri > Salmoniformes > Salmonidae > Coregonus > Coregonus clupeaformis. The sequence goes on from NC_059220.1 coordinate 21,118,946, forward strand.
GGGACACATGCTCGGCGCACGTGGCGGAATACACCAGGATGTCATCGATGTAGACCACTACGCGACCAAGCATGTCCCGAAACACCTCGTTCACAAAGTACTGGAAGACGGATGGAGCATTCATCAAACCGTAGGGCATCACCAGGTATTCATAATGCCCCGTGGTTGTGCTGAATGCTGTCTTCCACTCATCCCCCTCCCGACCATGCAACAGGTTGTATGCTCTCCTGAGATCTATTTTGGTGAAGAAGAGCTCCCCATGCATTGACTCAATCACTGAAGGAATGAGGGGGAGAGGATAACTAAATCTTATCGTCTCCTTGTTCAGTGATCGATAATCAATGCACGGGCGCAGACCGCCATCTTTCTTCTTCACAAAGAAGAAACTCGAGGAGGCGGGTAAAGTGGAGGGACGTATATCACTGGAAACAGAGTTTATTCCATCGTACACAATTGCGCTGGATAGCGACAACAGAAAACAGGCACAGGGGAAACCATCTACCCTGGCAATACAAGGTACGGGTAGCTCCAACAATATACAGGCACAGGGGAAAAATCTACCCCGGCAATACAAGGTACGAGTAGCTCCACCGAGCTACACTACTCTCACAATAAACAATCACCCACAAGGACAAGGGGGCAGAGGGAACACTTATACACAGACTAATGAGGGGATAAGAACCAGGTGTGTGTAATTGACAAGACAAGACACATGGAATTAGGATATATGGATCGGCAGTGGCTAGTAAGCCTGTGACGACGAATGCCGAAGCCTGCCCGAACAAGGAGGGGAGGCAGCCTCGGTGGAAGTCGTGACAGGTTGCTCACGCAGAAAAGCAGCAAGGTGTAGCTATACAAGTACACTAATCCAGACCAGTCTGCACGTTCATTGTTAAATGCGTTCTAGCTTAAACTGTGTAAGGGAATAGGGTTCCAAGATAATGAACATATGTCAGATAATTGTGAAAAATGTAAAGTGTAACTGCCGGCACAAGTCACATAACTAAAGTGCCTGAGGTGACACCATGAAATGTATCGTTGATAGTGTGCCTTGCAGCGGTCTCGTGAGCTGCGTGACACGCAGTGACAGCTACTATCAACATATAGATTGCTGCATAGAGACCGAAATACTATCAATGCACCATCTCCTTGCTCATGTCATCAAGAAAACATTGCTACTCACTGTATATCAATGCATAGGCCTGTATCGCTAGCCTAGTATAGGCTACTTCTTCCTTGTATAGGTGAGGGAGGATTCTCTGTGATGGGGTGTATGCTAGCGTACAGCTTGCTTCAAATCTGGCATTGGGAACAAAGAAATACAATAGGCTACTCCCAAGACTAATTCTACTTCGCTAGCTAGCTAGTTTGTAGCCGGCTATTGACTGACAACAGTAGGGCAGCAACATGGTTGATCCTCGCAATCAATGACATCCCCGCAGCAGACAAACATTGCAACATGAGCATATTGAATGACTTGAGCGAGGTTCAAACAGCTAGTGAGCATTCGCAAAGAAAGTACTTAGCAGAAACAGTAAGCATAGCGAGTAACAGCTAGTTACAGCAGCAAGAGACACCAGCGCATGCGTGTGCGTGAAATCCAGCATTGAGGAAGCATGTGTAGAACTGGTCAATTAAATAGACCGCATGTAAGTCGTGTGTCAATCCAATACTGGCAGTGCATAAAACTGGCGGCCCCATGCACTTACCACAAATTCCTTGTTTTGCTAAGTTCACCGTATTGTACATTGCTCTCCGTTACTCTTTTTTTGCATGGTCATTAGCACAGTATGCATGATCCCAATTTTAGCTTCAAGATGCCGGCAATTAAAAGTAGATGATGCTGATTTATTGGCACACTGAACTACGTCGCGCGCCGTAGTTTACAAACTCAGTGGATAGTGCTAAAACATTGAGGTCATATTTGATTTCTGCCATATTTATGCACGTTCGCCATTGGTGCAATATCCGCTAATGTGATCAACTGATGCCACCTCACTCGAGTTTCCCTTCTGAACTGGCTACGCTTTAGAACATTGATTGATCGATTGATTTATAATTTAATGTAGAATGAAATCGTTAACCTCGCCATTGAAGTGGGAATAGCTGTGCAATGCTTAACGAGTGGGATTGACACCAAACTATCGTCCAAATCCCTGGGAATGGATTATGCAAAGAAGGCCTAATATCAGGCCAGTCTGCTGGCTCTCCTAGCTAGGATGTGAGAGAGTTCAGATGGAATACTCTGCCCTGAGTGACATAAATAAAGAGCATGACAAAGGAACAGAAAAGAGGGGATGGATGGAGAGGACATGTGAATGTTGGCTACTGGAGGGTAATTAAATGGTTTAATAGGTTCATTATGGTGCATTCTTTGGCTGTAGATACATCATCACCCAGACCAAGGCTGTGTACTATTGATCCTCTTATCTTCCACCCCCTCATCTGCCACCTGCTAACACAATACACCAGGAGGAGCTCCTGGATCCTTTAGACCTGCATCTGTTTGAATCACGTGGCTCCAGACCTTTGGATCCCCCCAGCACTCTTTGGGGTGTTCCCTTAAAACTGAAGTATGTGTTCAGGGCAGGGTAGTGTTGTGGGCAGCACGCCTGTGAAACTGGGCTCTCATAGGTAGGGCCTTGGATGAGGTCAGGGTTCAGGCCAGGGCTCTTGCTCTGGGGTTGGGGTTAGTGGTGGGATAGTTTCGGAGCGCTCTCTTCTAGAGGGAATAAACTAGGTGGGAGAGGTTGTTGAGTGGAGTGTTCACCTCCAATGCCTTTGATACACTTAGCATAATGCTAGCTAGCGCTTAAAGCCCATCCAAACTCATGCATCCTTCACTGCCCTCTTGGTCATTGTGTCCAGTGTCCTCTCCCCACTGGAATCCCATCATAGTGAGACTCTTTGGAGCACAGTCACAAAGACTGGAGAAGCTAATCTGGCAACCCCCTCTGTTGCCCCTGTAACCCTTCCCAACCACCAATTATAAACAGTGCTGCACCGCAAACCTGTCTTTCAAAGAGTTGAAGTTGTGTATGGCGGTGTGTGCTTGTGTGCGGGTGCACGTACGTACTGGAGACGCAGCAAGAATTTCAGTCATATCTTTAAAAGCTTTTCACAGTGTACAGGAAAGACCCTGAGCCTGTGTGTGCTGTGTGGGTATTAATTTGAGGTGATTACCTTACCTTTACCTTCGCAGGGCCTCTGTGGTGGAGCAGCAGCTCCTGGGCTGGACCCTAGCTAGCAATCACTGCCTGGGGCTTAATTTACATGGTCTGTCTGTGGGGGGGATGCTTCTGTTTGTTCCTGGCTGCGTTTTATGGCAGCGTAGCCTCTCCACCCCAGTGCTTAATGAGATGTTTACATAGAGTAGGGTGTGGGAACGGGGCCCATATGCTCTAGTGTTAGATGACAGGGACAGGCTTTGTGTTAAGGGGTTTAACGAGTCAAATCAAAGCCCTCCGTTCGTACTGGTGATTCTCTTTAGAACTAGTCAGAAAGCCACCTTTTCTGTACTCATCATAGCCCTGGAGCTTCCATACACTTCTATTCTCCCCTCTCCTAGGATTCACCATGCTAACGTAATGTACATAATGGGAGGAAGGACTTCCGTTCAATGTAATAATTTTCTAGACAACCATACATTTCATATAAAACAATGGTATTCAACTTGGTTGGTCTAAAAATGTTTTTAGTTTTCATTGTATACTCTGTGGGTTAAATTGGGATTTTGTAGTTCATTTAAAATAAAAAATGTTGCTGCATTTTTTTAGGATACATGTGAAATAACAAATATTTTGCCAAATAATGTATACTTTTTTTGTTTAATACATTTGAAATACATTCCAACATATATTACAGAATGTATTTAAAATGTATATATAAATGTATGGAAAATGTATATCACAATAAATGTTAAATGCATGGGGAAATAATGTATTTTAGAATATATTGTCACATGTATTTATCGATATATTTGGTATTTTAAAATGTATTTGGAAATGCTTTATAAAATATATTTCAATATTCATTTAAATAATATATATATATTAAAATGTATGGTAAATCAAAACAAATTGGCCAAATCAAATTGTTACAAAATGGTCACCGTCTAATCAATGAAACTTTAGTAAGCTCTTTGATATCACATGCAGTTTTGTCAGTCTTATTAAGACTGCAGAACTGACAGCGTAGAGGTTAAGCTTTTTGTCATAGAACACAATATAAGATAACTGACATGATAATTAATCTCATGGGAAGCCAAAAAGCACTAATTTAGACAAAGCCACGCCCCCAATAAGCCACGCCTCCAAGTATTCTAATCGGCTGCCGCTGCTACAATATATTTAGCCAAAATGCATTTTTATTGTACTTGACACATACCAAATGACTACTAAAATGTCTGCAAACATGATACATTATGATGATACACTTTCATGTGAATATGACAAATAAACAAATCAACTTGACGAGAGCAATGCAACCAACTTCCAACGGGTAGAACTTAACATGTACTGGGTCATTCCACGAAATGAGTGTATTTTGCGTCCTCTTTCGATATGTTAAGTAGAGTGCCCTTTAATATAGACCACATGGAGAATTCAATTAATCAGATTTTCATTCTGAATAAAGACTTGCTAAAGTGCCAAAATTCAGCATTTTGACATGTCCCTTGGTGCACCCTCTGTGACTTCTAGGAAGATTTTAACCCACTAACCCCCAAAATACTCAAAGTTTTCACCATCATTGTAAAGCCCTAGTTATTTAGTTGCTTTGAAAAAGTTATTCCTGGAGATGATTATTTATTTCATGTGATTAGTGATTCATTTATGCCTGTCGCTCATTTTAAGGTCAACCTGGTATGTGAACTGAACTCTCGTTTTAATATGGTGAAACTATTCCTTTTTAAACATTTATTTCATAAGAAACATTGAACATCTAATAGTCAAATCATAGTGTAAAAGCAGGTGAGCTTTTACTGGTGTTTTGTGGTGAAAAACTGTTACTCATAGACAGACTAGAAATCTTTTAACAATTATATATATTTTTGCAAATCTTGCATTCAATTGCCCCTCCCTCCCACACAAAAAGCTTCCATTCTCCCTGTCACAAGGGGATTCATGGCTGAGGGCCGTTCGAGTGTCACACTCTGGCTCCGGGACTTGTATTTTGAGTCAGGGTGTGTTCGTTTTGTTGGGTTTTGGGTAGGTTATGTTGTGTTATTGGGTGTGTTTGGTTTTGTTGGTTTTGATTAGTCATGTGACTCCCAATCGGAGGTAACGAGTGTCAGCTGTCGGCTCGTTATCTCTGATTGGGAGCCATATTTAAACTGTGTGTTTTCACCTTGTGTTTGTGGGTTTTTGTTCCGTGTTCAGTCTTTGTACTGTTGGACTTCACGTTTCGTCGTTGTTTATTGTTTTTCGTGTTGCACTTTATTAATAAAGTCATGTTCACTTCAAACGCTGCGCTTTGGTCTACTCCCTTTGAAGACGGTCGTGACAGAAAAACCCACCACAAAAGGACCAAGCAGCGCGTCCAGGAGCAAAGGGTCTGGACATGGGAGGAACTGTTGGACGGTAAAGGGTCCTGGACTTGGGAGGAGATCCTGGATGGTATGGATCGCCGACCATGGAGCGAGACGGTGGAGAGGCGACGGCGAGAGGAGCAACGGCATCAGCAGGGCCATCGTCGGAAGGACGAGAGGCAACCCCAAAAAAAATTTGGGGGGGGGCACATGGCTTGGGCGCCTGGGCAGCAGGAGGCTGCCACAGGGAGATGTGGAGAGAAGGCTATCGGATTACGGGAGCCATTGGCGAGTAGAGGGAGGGAAGTTGTTGTGGCACGGCGTGAGAGACTGAGGTGTGTTACCAGTCCGGTCCGGCCCGTTCCTGATCCCCAGTTAAGGCCAGTGGTGTGTGTTCCCGGTACGGACCGGCCTGTTCCTACTCCACGCACCAGGTCCACGATGTGCGTCACCAGCCCAGCCCGGCCTGTTCCTGCTCCACGCACGAATCCTACGGGGTGCGTCACCAGTCCAGCCCGGCCTGTTCCTGCTCCACGCACGAAGCCTACGGGGTGCGTCGCCAGCCCAGCCCGGCCTGTTGCTGCTCCCCGCACTAGCCCTGAGATGCGTGTCCTCAGCCCGGGACCACCAGTTCCGGCCCCACGCATCAGGCCTACAGTGCGTCTCAGCCGGCCAGAGTCTGCCGTCTGCCCAACGGCGCCTGAACTGCCCGTCTGCCCAACGGCGCCTGAACTGCCCGTCTGCCCAACGGCGCCTGAACTGCCCGTCTGCCCAACGGCGCCTGAACTGCCCGTCTGCCCAACGGCGCCTGAACTGCCCGTCTGCCCAACGGCGCCTGAACTGCCCGTCTGCCCAACGGCGCCTGAACTGCCCGTCTGCCCAACGGCGCTTGAACTGCCCGTCTGCCCAACGGCGCTAAAGCCGCCCGTCTGTACTGAGCCTGCAAAGCCGCCCGTCTGCCATGAGCCTTCAGAGCCGTCCGCCAGACCGGAGCCGCTAGAGCCTTCCGCCAGACAGGAGCCGCTAGAGCCTTCCGCCAGACAGGATCAGCCAGAGCCTTCCGCCAGACAGGATCAGCCAGAGCCTTCCGCCAGACAGGATCAGCCAGAGCCTTCCGCCAGACAGGATCAGCCAGAGCCTTCCGCCAGACAGGATCAGCCAGAGCCTTCCGCCAGACAGGATCAGCCAGAGCCTTCCGCCAGCCATGAGCAGCCAGATCCGTCAGCCAGCCACGAGCAGCCAGATCCGTCAGCCAGCCATGAGCAGCCAGATCCGTCAGCCAGCCAGAGCAGCCAGATCCGTCAGCCAGCCATGAGCAGCCAGATCCGTCAGCCAGCCATGAGCAGCCAGATCCGTCAGCCAGCCATGAGCAGCCAGATCCGTCAGCCAGCCATGAGCAGCCAGATCCGTCAGCCAGCCATGAGCAGCCAGATCCGCCAGAGCCGTCCAGCCAGGATCCGCCAGAGCCGTCCAGCCAGGATCCGCCAGAGCCGTCCAGCCAGGATCCGCCAGAGCCGTCCAGCCAGGATCCGCCAGAGCCGTCCAGCCAGGATCCGCCAGAGCCGTCCAGCCAGGATCCGCCAGAGCCGTCTAGCCAGGGTCCGCCAGAGCCGTCCAGCCAGGGTCCGCCAGAGCCGTCCAGCCAGGATCCGCCAGAGCCGTCCAGCAAGGATCCGCCAGAGCCGTCCAGCCAGGATCCGCCAGAGCCGTCTAGCCAGGATCTGCCAGAGCCGTCCAGCCAGGATCCGCCAGCCAGCCAGGATCCGCCAGAGCCAGCCAGCCAGGATCCGCCATTCAGTCCGGTGCTGCCCCTTATCCTGGTGCTGCCTCTTATCCTGGTGCTGCCCCTTAGTCCGGTGCTACCCCTTAGTCCGGTGCTGCCCCTTAATCCAGGTGGGTTAAATTGGAGGGTGGTCATTTGGAGGAGGCTACGAGAGTGGGTAGTGACTATAGTGGGGTGGTGGTCAAGCCCGGAGCCGGAGCCGCCTCCGAGGAGCAACACCCACCCAGCCCTCCCCTATTGTGGGGTTGTGAGGCGCGGTCGCAGTCCGCGCCTTTAGGGGGTACTGTCACACTCTGGCTCCGGGACTTGTATTTTGAGTCAGGGTGTGTTCGTTTTGTTGGGTTTTGGGTAGGTTATGTTGTGTTATTGGGTGTGTTTGGTTTTGTTGGTTTTGATTAGTCATGTGACTCCCAATCGGAGGTAACGAGTGTCAGCTGTCGGCTCGTTATCTCTGATTGGGAGCCATATTTAAACTGTGTGTTTTCACCTTGTGTTTGTGGATTTTTGTTCCGTGTTCAGTCTTTGTACTGTTGGACTTCACGTTTCGTCGTTGTTTATTGTTTTTCGTGTTGCACTTTATTAATAAAGTCATGTTCACTTCAAACGCTGCGCTTTGGTCTACTCCCTTTGAAGACGGTCGTGACATCGAGTGAATTTTTCCCATATTTAGTAAATTCCCACTTAGTTAAAAACGCTCCATAACACTGCTAACCATCCACTGTAGAGCCATATAATACCACTCATTGGAAGCACAAGACCTAGACCTACAATTTGACATATTGTGGAGTGTTGTACGATGTATAGTTTTTGTTCAAACCGATCTTGGACACTATATTTTTTTCATTTTCATTATTTAATTAAGAGAGGCACTTATTATGGTATATATATATATATATTGAAATGGGAACACATGTTTTTTATGAAGTTGAACATGTGCTCTTTATGACAGAAAGTTAAAATTAGGTAAAATCTAAAGTTTATTTTTTTACTCACCATCACAATTTAAATGATGTCACTGCCAAAGTTTTGGCTTGGTGGACAAAACATTTTTCTACATTGATCAATGCGTAAAGAGTAATTAAGGTTAACCACTTTGGTAACCCTGTAGATTAGATGACATAGCCATGCATTTCTGGAATATTGTCAGGCATTACAGTGGCTTGCGAAAGTATTCATCCCCCTTGGCATTTTCCCTATTTTGTTGCCTTACAACCTGGAATTAAAATGGATTTTTGGGGGGTTTGTATCATTTGATTTACACAACATGCCTACCACTTTGAAGATGCAAAATATTTTTTGGTGTGAAACAAACAAGAAATAAGACAAAAAAACTGAAAGCTTGAGCGGGCATAACTATTCACCCCCCCCAAAGTCAATACTTTGTAGAGCCACCTTTTGCAGCAATTACATTCCTTCAATTCTGACCAGTTTCCCAGTCCCTGCCGATGAAAAACATCCATTGGTGTTCTCGGGGTGATGAGAGGTATTGGGTTTGCGCCAGACATAGCATTTTCCTTGATGGCCAAAAAGCTCCCACATGCATTTTGGTGAACACCAGCTGCTTATTTTTTTCTTTAAGCAATGGCTTTTTTTCTGGCCACTCTTCCGTAAAGCCCAGCTCTGTGGAGTGTACAACTTAAAATGGTCGTATGGACAGATACTCCAATCTCCGCTGTGGAGCTTTGCAGCTCCTTCAGGGTTATCTTTGGTCTCTTTGTTGCCTCTCTGATTAATGCCCTCCTTTGCCTGGTCCGTGAGTTTTGGTGGGCAGCCCTCTCTTGGCAGGCTTGTTGTGGTGCCATATTCTTTCAATTTTTTACTAATGGATTTAATGGTGCTCCGTGGGATGTTCAAAGTTTCTGATATTTTTTTATAACCCAACCCTGATCTGTACTTCTCCACAACTTTGCCCCTGGCCTGTTTGGAGAGCTCCTTGGTTTTCATGGTGCCCCTTGCTTGGTGGTGCCCCTTGCTTAGTGGTGTTGCAGACTCTGGGGCCTTTCAGAACAGGTGTATATATACTGAGATCATGTGACACTTAGATTGCACACAGGTGGACTTTATTTAACTAATTATGTGACTTCTGAAGGTAATTGGTTGCACCAGATCTTATTTAGGGGCTTCATAGCAAATACATATGCATGCACCACTTTTCCATTATTTATTTTGTAGAATTTTTTGAAACAAGTTATTTTTTTCATTTCACTTCACCAATTTGAACTATTTTGTGTATGTCCATTACATGAAATCCAAATAAAAGTCCATTTAAATTACAGGTTGTAACGCAACAAAATAGGGAAAACGCATTTGAGCAAAGATGCAAATGTATCTACATACATGTTTTTGAAATTCATTTTACGTGACATTAAATAATTGAAATGTATGGGGGAACTGATCCCTTTTGGTCGCATTTGAATTTGTTGTACAAATGTATAAAATTATCTGTGTTTTCCATCCTAGCTGGTTGAACTCTGTTTCACTCCAGTTCACCAAATGTCACCCTTATGAGTATGTATTCTATGGATTACATGATGGAAGTTTCAAAAGAGGAAGTAGGTTTGAATGAGAGCAGTGAATATTGGAGTCCTGGAAGTCTTTGATGTTCACACTACATTTACATGCCAGTCTAAACAAACATTAATACAGCAATCACCATGTCAATAATCATCTTCAGCGTCGCAGATTAGGTTCAGCCCAGATTCCAGTAGACTTGAGAAAGCAGATGGATTCCAGCATGGCCAGAGAGACAGGTGCAAACGCTGCTCTTATCAGTCCTAAACTATGTTGTGGGGCTATAAAGGCTATAAAGCCATAATGGGCTATTTCACACACCTTCGTGCAGGGCCACCTGCTGCTATTCACACACTGACCCTGTAGGACTGCCAGTGGTCTGCCAGCCACTCAACACCTGCTGTGTGTGCGTGGGTGTGTGCTCGTGGGTGTTTGTGTGTACAGTGTTGTGATAGCCTCCTATTTATCAGACATGTGGGGTGGGGTTGAGGTCAGGTAGTTTAGTTGGGATGGTTTAGGAGACATTCCAGCACAGAGATGCCTACTGCAGTAACTGCATCAATGCATTTACTTCACTTCCTCTGTGTGATTCACACTCACTTTACACAGGGATGTGGGTGTGCAGGTGTGTGGTGGTGTGGGGTGCTGTAAGTGTCTACAGTAGCAGGGTGGGCTCAGCTCGGTCAGCGGGCTGTCAGGTGATCAAACACTCAAGGTCCTCCAAAGGCGTCTGCACTCTTTAGCAGAGGTGAGATAAAGGTGCCAGTGAGAAAAATGCTCCCTCTCTCCTCTCTTCTCCTTCTCCTCTCCTCTCTCTGACCCGTGGTGGAATGGTATGTCATTGTCAGGCTCCAGTCACTGTTCTTATGGATGGCTATTTTATATGATCTCTCCACCACCTGTAGGAAAGACAACAAAGGCAAGCCACAACAAGACTGACTAAAGTTTACCCTTTTTTTAGGATGAGACCTCGGTTTGTATTCTTCAGGATTTAAGCCAGTTTGCTACAGCAGGAAAATAATCCTGCAGCAACAGGGAAGGTGAATTATTATTAATTTACATTTTTGTAGGACAAATCAAAGTGGAAATTACAAACTTTAGAAGCCTTTTTAAACCTCAAATACACTACAAATGTGAATTTCCTGCTGTAAGGCTATGCAAGATATGAACACAAAGAGAGGTAGAGGGACACAAAACACCAGTGAAAGGGTAGATCATAAGAGAAAGATTAAACAGGCTACTGGCATTACACATTTGGCTAAAAGATTACTGTAGCTCTGTTGGAATCACTTTTATAGATAACTTTGACACCTTCTGGAAACAGAAGATACTCTACAGGAATGACGGAGTCCATCTGAATCATCTTGGCTCCTGGACCCTGTCCACGCATTTCAAGGCTGCGTTGAGACAATGACTTATCAATGACCCAAGACCAGCTCAGTTAATCCCTACCATTGTGACAATGAGTCGTCAAAATGCTGCATCAAATGTACATTATCCCAGACACAACGTAAGTAACTTAATTTATGTCCCCCTAATTGCCCTGAATACTATTGTATGCAGTAATCATGTGCCAATGAACCAGAGTCACACCGTTAGCACTGAGGCGGTGTGCCCTAGTAGGAAGTCCACTGTGTGCAGCTCACCGTGCACTATCAGCTCCGATATAAATAACATGAGCAAGTCTACTTCTGATAAGCTTCCCAGTAAAGCATTAAAAACAATCAAGCAACCCAGAAAAGTGCTAAAAATAGCCCATATGAACATATGTAGCCTAAGAACCAAGGTTCATGAAGTCAATAACTTGCTTGTAACAGATGACATTCATATTCTGACTATCTCTGAAAATCACTTAGATAATATCTTTGTTGATACAGTGGTAGCAATACATGGTTATAACATCTACCGAAAAGACAGAAATGCCAACGGGGGCGATGTTGCGGTCTATATTCAGAACCACATTCCTGTAAAGCTTAGAGAGGATCTCATGTTAAATACTGTTGAAGTGATACGGCTACAGGTTCATCTGCCTCACCTAAAGCCCATTCTTGTGGGAAGCTGCTATAGACCACCAAGTGCTAACAGTCAGTATCTGGATAATATGTGTGAAATGCTTGATAATGTATGTGATATCAATAGAGAAGTATATTTTCTGGGTGATTTAAATATAGATTTTTCAAGCTGCCCACTCAAGAAAAAATGTCAAACTGTAACCAGTGCCTGCAACCTGGTTCAGGTTGTTAGTCAACCTACCAGGGTAGTTACAAATAGCACAGGAATGAAATCATCAACATGTATTGATCACATCTTTACTAATGCTACAGAAATTTGCTTTAAAGCAGTATCCAAATCCATAGGCTGTAGTGATCACAATATAGTAGCCATATCTAGGAGATTAGATGTAGCTAGCAATGCAAATGTGGCAATTAGTTTCCCAGAGCTCTACCAAGAGAACATTAATTGCTTAATGGTTAAAGTAATGTGGATGTGTGGAAAACTACTGTTCGGTAGTTTGGTCAGGTGCCACAAAGAGGGACTTAAGAAAATTGCAATCGGCTCAGAACAGGGCAGCACGGCTGGCCCTTAAAAGTACACGGAGAGCTAACATTATTGATATGCATGTAAATCTCTCATGGCTCAAAGTGGAAGAGAGATTGACTTCATCACTATTTGTTTTTGTAAGAAGTGTTGACAAGTTGAATGTACCGAGCTGTCTGTTTAAAATACTAGCACACAGCTCGGACACCAATGCATACCCCACAAGACATGCCACCAGAGGTCTCTTCACAATCCCCAAGTCCAGAACAGACTATGGGAGGCGCACAGTACTACATAGAGCCAAGACTACATGGAATTCTATTCCACATCAGGTAACTGATGCAAGCATTAGAATCAGATTTTTTTTTTAAAGGTAAAAATACACCTTATGGAACAGCGGGGACTGTGAAGAGACACACACAGAGGTGCAGACACACGCATTTGCATATGCATACATTGCAATATTGTTGTATGGTGGTATTATACATTTTGTATTGTACATTTTGTATTGTAGATATGTAGTAGTGTAATAATGTTGTATGATGTACTGTTTTATATTTAGTTTTATATGTAAGTGCTTTAATGTGTTTTGACCCCAGGAAGAGTAGCTGCTGCATTGGCAGCAGCTAATGGGGATCCCTAATAAATACAAATACAAACAGGTGTGATACAGGCAAGTGCAGTCAAAAATGTGATTTTCCTGTGTTTTATTATTATGAGGTTGGAATAATACTATGAAATTGAGAAAATTATGATAATGCCCTTTTAGTATAAGAGCTGTTTGAAAAGACTGCCTTTTGGTAGGATGGAGTTTTGGCCTGCCTGGTGACATCACCAGGCGGTAAATTAGTTAACAGACAAATAAGAAAGAGAGTTCCAAACCTCTCTGTCAATAACAGCTAGTGTTCAGTTTTCCCCTCCCCACTCAGACCACTCCCAGACAGTCCTGGCAAAATTCTTGCTTGAGAAATTGAACTTTGCTAAAAAGCTGTTTATGTTTCGTTTTGATCATTTTAATTGAAAACAATTATAAGAAGGTACTTAATTGTTACCCAGAAATTATTTGATATTGAGATGAAAACGTCTACATTGGACCTTTAAGGACCGGATGCATGAAGAAATCAACATGGCAATAAAAAAAAGAAAAGAGAGAGAGAAGGAGAAAGGTGACTCCTCCTGTGCAGGTACATACACGCCAGGCGTGTGTAGCAGTGTACATTCAGATACCTGATTTAGGGATTTTCAAAGCTGACCAAGGTGGTTAGAGACCGCCACTCATCCTTGAGCAATGCAGTAAACCCAAAGTGTTTCACATTGATGACAAATTAGTACTATTTCACAGTTACATTTGCTTGAACAAATAGATAGTATTGTGGCTGCATTGCACAACATCTCAGATCTTTAACACTGAAAGAGCAGCACATTACTGGGCCTATATGTGCAGACTTCAGTGGACAGATATGTAGATTTGTCTTTGTTCCGCATTAGAGCAGGCCAGAAATGCAAAGGAGACTTTATCTTGTTCTGTATTTCTTAATCCCTAAGACATTCAGCTTCACAAAACACGTTTTCAACAGTCGGTCAAGAAGGGTAGGTTTTGAGGACACTCTCCCCAGGTTTCTTTAGCAACTTAGACAGATACTTGTCTGTATAACAGCACCTCACATGGATTGTCAGGATAGCTGTAGTTGTGCATACCATAAGTGTTACTTAAAGTTGTAATTTTCCATAACCCACAGATCCTAGAGGAGTAAAGTTGTGTAACTTAGTCAAACAAATGGACCTCATTACTTAACCCAGTTTATCAGGACCACCAGTGTTTCCCATGGTTCTTTATCATGTGTGATAAGAGCCATCATAAAGGGCTGAACAGGGGAGAGCAGAGGAGAGGAGAGGGGTGTGGGGAGAGGAGAGGGGTATGGGGAGAGGAGAGTATAGTGGTGTGGGGAGAGGAGAGGAGAGGAGACACAGGGCAGCTGTCTGCGCCTGCTTCCCTGGCCGGAAGGGAGGAAACATTTGCTGGAGTGTGTCAGAAGCCACATGTTGGACTGTGTCCTGGTCCCGGCCTGGGGAGACACTGCAGCCTTTAGCTACTGAACTCTCCAGTCCACACTGCTGTTGGCTGGCTGGCTGGATAACTGCCCGAGTGCAGCCTGAGGAACAGAGTAGGACAGAGCTTCTTACTGTTAGGTTAAGCCTGGTCCTGGTTCTATCCAGTCACGGTTGAACCATCCAAAACACAGTCATCACTCAGCCTCCCTCGTTCCTCTGCTCCTCTCAGATGTGTGGTCTAAGGAGAACTGTTGAAGCTTTTGGAGATCCATACAGAGACCATGTGTCTTTGACTATGTAACCCCTGAGAGGCCTCTGCAGATATGAAATGTTTCCATAATTACCACATACATACAAATATACATATGTACGTAAATAAGTAATACATTATATGATATGCTTGTTTATACAATTTATACAAACTGGCTGCTTTTTCATCAGTCCCAAACAAAACTAAGGATGTAATCATAATGATACATAAAAAACTCAAAATCCCCTCCCTTGGTAAAGGCGAAGACCAAGAAGGCAGAATCACATTCCTTAAATGTATCCATATTGGAAAGAAAATTAACTCTATTAATGCTCCAAATTCAAATAATCTTACGTTTTTTGATTCTCTGAACAGCATACAGTGGGGGAAAAAAGTATTTAGTCAGCCACCAATTGTGCAAGTTCTCCCACTTAAAAAGATGAGAGAGGCCTGTAATTTTCATCATAGGTACACGTCAACTATGACAGACAAATTGAGAGAAAAAAATCCAGAAAATCACATTGTAGGATTTTTAATGAATTTATTTGCAAATTATGGTGGAAAATAAGTATTTGGTCACCTACAAACAAGCAAGATTTCTGGCTCTCACAGACCTGTAACTTCTTCTTTAAGAGGCTCCTCTGTCCTCCACTCGTTACCTGTATTAATGGCACCTGTTTGAACTTGTTATCAGTATAAAAGACACCTGTCCACAACCTCAAACAGTCACACTCCAAACTCCACTATGGCCAAGACCAAAGAGCTGTCAAAGGACACCAGAAACAAAATTGTAGACCTGCACCAGGCTGGGAAGACTGAATCTGCAATAGGTAAGCAGCTTGGTTTGAAGAAATCAACTGTGGGAGCAATTATTAGGAAATGGAAGACATACAAGACCACTGATAATCTCCCTCAATCTGGGGCTCCATGCAAGATCTCACCCTGTGGGGTCAAAATGATCACAAGAACGGTGAGCAAAAATCCCAGAACCACACGGGGGGACCTAGTGAATGACCTGCAGAGAGCTGGGACCAAAGTAACAAAGCCTACCATCATTAACACACTACGCCGCCAGGGACTCAAATCCTGCAGTGCAAGACGTGTCCCCCTGCTTAAGCCAGTACATGTCCAGGCCCGTCTGAAGTTTGCTAGAGTGCATTTGGATGATCCAGAAGAGGATTGGGAGAATGTCATATGGTCAGATGAAACCAAAATATAACTTTTTGGTAAAAACTCAACTCGTCGTGTTTGGAGGACAAAGAATGCTGAGTTGCATCCAAAGAACACCATACCTACTGTGAAGCATGGGGGTGGAAACATCATGCTTTGGGGCTGTTTTTCTGCAAAGGGACCAGGACGTCTGATCCGTGTAAAGGAAAGAATGAATGGGGCCATGTATCGTGAGATTTTGAGTGAAAACCTCCTTCCATCATCAAGGGCATTGAAGATGAAACATGGCTGGGTCTTTCAGCATGACAATGATCCCAAACACACCGCCCGGGCAACGAAGGAGTGGCTTCGTAAGAAGCATTTCAAGGTCCTGGAGTGGCCTAGCCAGTCTCCAGATCTCAACCCCATAGAAAATCTTTGTAGGGAGTTGAACGTCCGTGTTGCCCAGCGACAGCCTCAAAACATCACTGCTCTAGAGGAGATCTGCATGGAGGAATGGGCCAAAATACCAGCAACAGTGTGTGGAAACCTTGTGAAGACTTACAGAAAACGTTTGACCTGTTTCATTGCCAACAAAGGGTATATAACAAAGTATTGAGAAACTTTTGTTAATGACCAAATACTAATTTCCACCATAATTTGCAAATAAATTCATTAAAAATCCTACAATGTGATTTTCTGGATTTTTTTCTTCTCAATTTGTCTGTCATAGTTGACGTGTACCTATGATGAAAATTACAGGCCTCTCTCATCTTTTTAAGTGGGAGAACTTGCACAATTGGTGGCTGACTAAATACTTTTTTCCCCACTGTATTGTTAGAATTAACTGAATTCCAATTGGTGATCGGGACAGACATACATGTCATTCTTGGCATGCGGGACAAATCTAATAAGACCAACTACAATCTGGTCCTCTGTAGCTCAGCTTGTAGAGCACGGCGCCTGTAACGCCAAGGTAGTGGGTTCGATCCCCGGGACCACCCATACACAAAAATGTATGCACGCATGACTGTAAGTCGCTTTGGATAAAAGCGTCTGCTAAATGGCATATTATTATTATTATTATAATCTACAAGCAACATATATTATCTGATTACAACCCCATTGATGACTGGTGAACTCATAACCCTAAAGCAAAGGAGTACACTTTCTATTCAAACAGGCACAAAACATTATCTCGAATCGATTTCCTACTATTATCTACTCCTCTATTTTCTTTAATCTGACCATCATGCTTATTACTGCCAGATACAAATGTCAGAATCTCCTAAAAGCGCCACATGATGGCGCTTTACTGTTTCCTTACTACGAAATCCTACTTTCTGTGAACAATTTGAAATGAATGAATTTATAATGATTAACAAAAATTAAGTCGATGATCCTCGGATTTTAGAGGTTGGCATTAAAGGTTTTATTAAAAACAATGCAACTGCATTTGCATCTGGACTGAATAAATTACAATTAAAAAAGATAACAGAATTGGAAAACTTTTTTCAGACCAAGTAGCGACTACTCTCTTCAAAGTCAAAACAGAACTAAATCTATTGAAAAGACAGAGAGCAGAGTTTGCCATCCATCGAGTTAGACTCATAGATGGTAATCGACCCAGTTGTCTACTGGCTAACAAGCTTTGTAGTAATGATCAATTAGTGGATATTGTTACTATTGAATCTGAATCAGGTGAATAACTATCAGAACACAAATTAATCAACCAAAGAATCTCCCATTTCTATAAAGAATTGTACACCTCTGATTGTAAATCCACACCAAGTCAGATCGAGTCCTTTTTAAAAGATATAAGAACTCCCTTTTTCTCAACTAAGCCAGCTTACTGGGAGCCCAAATATCTCTCTATAAACTCAAAAGGGCATTGGATAACATGGTTGGGACAGTATTCCTCCTGAGGTCTATCTAAAATGTTGGAACCAATTAGGTCCACTGTTACTTGAAATAATGAACACAGCCGTTCACAAAGGTTCATTCGGAAGGGATGTAAATACAGCACTCATTTCGCTTTTATTAAAAAGGTAAGGACGCCACCCAGTGCTGTCATTATCGCCCGCTATCTTTGATAAACACAGATAAACTATTTTCAAAAAATCTTTCTTCCCGTCTCTGAACTTACTTACCCAAATTGGTACATCCGGACCAAAGCGGGTTTGTTAAAAATAATAACCTCCGTCGTCCATTAAATATAATATAATAATAATATGCCATTTAGCAGACGCTTTTATCCAAAGCGACTTACAGTGATGCGTGCATACATTTTTTGTGTATGGGTGGTCCCGGGGATCGAACCCACTACCCTGGCGTTACAAGCGCTGTGCTCTACCAGCTGAGCTACATGTCATATGCTTAATCAGAAACCAAAGCTCCTTGAGCAGTTCTATCTCTCAGTTCTATCTCTCGACCCAGAAAAAGCTTTTAATAGACTAGAATGGTCATATATTTGGTTGGTTTTGGAACATATGGTACTTGGCTCCAATTTAATTAATATGATTGAAAAAAACTATATGCCAAGCCCTCAGCCATAGTAATAACAGGTAATACCTGCTCTATTCCATTCAGAATAACTAGAAGTAGCAGGTAAGGTGATCCCATCTCACCTCTGCTATTTGTATTTTCTATGGAGCACCTTGCCTTGGCAAATCGACAATTGAAAGAAATTACACCAATATCTCTCATTATACGCCGACGATATCTTACTTTATCTATACAACGTATCTCAATCCCTCCTAAACGCTTTGAAGATCATAGACAAATTCAGCTCCATCTCAAGTTATAAAATAAATCTAACCAAATCTGCCCTACTGTAACGTATACACAGGGAGTCAGGAAGCAGGTGCAGAAGGTGAGTTAAATAATGACACGATACAAAAGAACAAACATGATCACCGTACTGAATGTGAGAGAAAACAATATTCCTGATGACTGAGGCTTACTGAGGGCTATATGAAGGGAGAGTAATCAGTGTGGCGATGAAGTCCAGGTGTGCTTAACGATGGGGAGTAGGTGTGCGCAAGGATGGTTGCCAGGTGTGCGCAATGTGGGTTGCTAGGACCGGTGGTTAGTAGACCGGCGACGTCGAGCGCCGGAGGGGGGAAGCAGGAGTAGGCTTGACACCTACTGCCTCTCAAGACCCCGATGGAGGACTCCATCTGTACTTATGGAATCCCAATCGTTTCCCATTTAAAATATTTCCTTCCTTAGATAAAACCATTGCCAGAAACTTTAACAGAATGCTCAAACCAATTAAATCCGCCCTCAGTAGATGGACTAATATCCCAGTTGCTTTAACCTGCAGAATATCTATTGTCAAAATGAATATATTTCCAGGGCTTAATTTCTGTAGTTCAATGCTTCCCTTTATTGTAAATAAGAATAGAATATGTTGCTAAACACCTACATTAATTTGGATGCTACCATGATTACAGATAATCCTCAATGAATTGTGAATAATGATGAGTGAGAAAGTTACAGATGCACAAATATCCTTCCCCCCCCCCACCAGAAATATATGCTAACCTCCCCTGTTATTGTAATGGTGAGAGGTTAGCATGTCTCGGGGGTATGATATTTGTGCGTCTGTAACTTTCTCACTCATCATTGTTTAGAATCATATTATTTTCTTATTTACAATAAAAGTGACTCCAAAATGACACAATACATGATTTACCATTAATTTCTATTGGGCACAAAATAATCTGAAACCAAAACCAAAACAATCAGCAAATGCATCCAAGTTTGTAGTCCAACGCTTGACGTAATCATTGCATGCGAGGAATATGGGACCAAATACTAAACTTTTGACTACTTTAATACATATATAATGAATTTGTCCCAATACTTTTGGTCCACTAAAATGGGGGGACTATGTACAGAAAGTGCTGTAATTTCTAAATGGGTTACCCGATATAGATTAAAATATCCACAAATTAAAGATGACAGTCTGCACTTTAACCTCATTGACATTGTTCATTTCAAGTGCTGGAGTACAGAGACAAAAAAAAAAAACACTGTCCCAATACACTACATGAACAAAAGTATATGGACGCCTGCTCGTCAAACATCTCATTCCAAATTCATGGGCATTAATATGGAGTTGGTCCCCTCTTTGCTACTATAACAGCCTCCACTCTTCTGGGAAGACTTTCCACTAGATGTTGGAACATTGCTGCGGGGACTTGCTTCCATTCAGCCACAAGAGCATTAGTGAGGTTGGGCACTGATGTTGGGTGATTAGGCCTGGCTCGCAGTCGGCGTTCCAATTCATCCCAAAGGTGTTGGATGGGGTTGAGGTCAGGCCTCTGTGCAGGCCAGTCAAGTTCTTCCACACCGATCTCGACAAACCATTTCTGTATGGACCTCACTTTGTGCACGGGGGCATTGTCATGCTGAAACAGGAAAGGGCCTTCCCCAAACTGTTGCCACAAAGTTGGACTGTCAGATAGTGAAGCGTGATTCATCACTCCAGAGAAAGCGTTTCCACTGCTCCAGAGTCCAATGTCGGCGAGCTTTACACCACTCCAGCCGACACTTGGCATTGTGCATGGTGATCTTAGGCTTGTGTGCGGCTACTCGGCCATGGAAACCCATTTCATAAAGTGAGTGTTGCAACCAAGGACAGACGACTTTTACGTGCTACGTGCATCAGAACTCGTCGGTCCCGCTCTGTGAGCTTGTGTGGCCTACCACTTCGCGGCTGAGCCGTTGTTGCTCCTAGACATTTCCACTTATATACTTGACTCTAAATAATAATCTCAGCTAAAGCCCAACACATACATACATAAAAAATCTATATATAATGCAGTGCATTCGGAAAGTATTCAGACCCCTTGACTTTTTCCACATTTTGTTACTTTACAGCCTTATTCTGAAATGGATTTTTTTTAAAATCCTCATCAATCTACACACAATACCCCATAATGACGAAGCAAAAACAGGTATTTAGAAATGTTTGCAAATGTATTAAAAATAAAAAACGGAAATATCACTTTTACATAAGTATTCAGACCCTTTACTCAGTACTTTGTTGAAGCACTTTTGGCAGAGATTACAGCCTCGAGTCTTCTTGGGTATGATGCTACAATCTTGGCACACCTGTATTTGGGGAGTTTCTCCCATTCTTCTCTGCAGATCCTCTCAAGCTCTGTCAGGTTGGATGGGGAGCATCGCTGCACAGTTATTTTCAGGTCTCTCCAGAGATGTTTGATCAGGTTCAAGTCCGGGCTCTGGCTGGGCCACTCAAGGACATTCAGAGACTTGTCCCGAAGCCACTCCTGCGTTGTCTTTTCATCAAGGATCTCTCTGTACTTTGTTCCGTTCATCTTTCCCTCGATCCTGACTAGTCTCCCATTCACTGCCGCTGAAAACATCCCCACAGCATGATGCTGCCACCACCATGCTTCACCATAGGGATGGTTCCAGGTATCCTCCAAACGTGACGCTTGGCATTCAGGCCAAAGAGTTCAATGTTGGTGTCATTAGACCACAGAATCTTGTTTCTCATGGTATGAGAGTCCATTAGGTGACTTTTGGCAAACTCAAAGCTTCAGTCATACAAAAGTTATACTTAAATCCAAACTGGTTCTCTAGCAAATTAGTAAGATTGTCTCACCCAATGTTCAAGAATGGCCCTTTTCCCTTTATTCAGATTACAACCTCTCACTTTCAGTAAATTTGAAAAGGAAATAATCTCCCAAATATCACTATTTCTAAAACAAGCCATAGAAAGTTGGTTGCAATTTCATTTTAATTCTCCAGAAATGACAGAACAAATAATGCAACAAATATTGTGGTTAAACTCAAATATTCTAATTGATAAAAAAACATTTTTTTTTGACAAAATGTTTAAAAAATTTATAATCTTCGTAAATTATATCATCGGTAGGACTGGTGGAGTTATGTTGCAAATGCAGCTAACAAAAACATATGGAAATGTCTGCTCTACCCAAAATTTCAACCAAATAATTGCAGCATTACCGCAAAAATGGAAGAGGAAGGTGGAAGGGGGAAAAAGTAAGGATCTTGTCTGTCGGCCTTGCATTAAAGAACATAATTGGTTAAAGAAAACTGTGATAAATAAAAAAGTAGGTAACAACACATCCGCCACGCTGATCCTCAACACGGGGGCCCCTCAGGGGTGCGTGCTCAGTCCCCTCCTGTACTCCCTGTTCACTCATGACTGCATGGCCAGGCACAACTCCAACACCATCATTAAGTTTGCAGATGACACAACAGTGGTAGGCCTGATCACCGACAATGACGAGACAGCCTATAGGGAGGAGGTCAGAAACCTGGCCGTGTGGTGCCAGTGCAACAACCTCTCCCTCAACGTGATCAAGACAAAGGAGATGATTGTGGACTACAGGAAAAAGAAGAGGACCGAGCAAGCCCCCATTCTCATCGACAGGGCTGTAGTGGAGCAGGTTGAGAGCTTCAAGTTCGTTGGTGTCCACATCATCAACAAACTAACATGGTCCAAAAACACCAAGACAGTCGTGAAGAGGAGACTGAAAAGATTTGGCATTGGTCCTCAGATCCTCAAAAGGTTCTACAGCTGCACCATCGAGAGCATCCTGACTGGTTGCATCACTGCCTGGTATGGCAACTGCTCGGCCTCCGACCGCAAGGCACTACAGAGGGTAGTGCGTAGGGCCAGGTACATCACTGGGGCCAAGCTTCCTGCCATCCAGGACATCTATACTAGACGGTGTCAAAGGAAGGCCTAAAAAATTGTCAAAGACTCCAGCCACCCAAGTCATAGACTGTTCTCTTTGCTACCGCATGGCAAGCGGTATTGGAGCGCCAAGTCTAGGTCAAAAAGGCTCCTTAACAGCTTCTACCCCCAAGCCATAAGACTGCTGAACAATGAATAAAATGGTTACCCAGACTATGTGCATTGTCCCCTCCCCTTGTTTTTACACTGCTGCTACTCACTGTTTATTATCTATGCATAGTCACTGTACTCCTACCTACATGTACATATTACCTCAATTACCTCAACTAACCTGTACCCCCGCACATTGACTCAGTACCGTTATCCCCTGTATATAGCCTCGTTATTGTTATTTTATTGTGTAACTTTTTTTTTACTTACGTTTATTTAGTAAATATTTTCTCAACTCTTATTTTCTTAAAAATGGTTAAGGGCTTGTAAGTAAGCATTTCACGATAAGGTCTACCTACACCTGTTGTATTCGGCGCATGCGACAAATACAATTTGATTTGATTTGATTTGAATGGGGAGAAAGCAAAAATCATCTTACTTTGTCACCTTTTCTTCAAGTCATTGCACATCAAGAATGCATGCAGAGTATGTGTGAACGGGGGTCAAAACATGAAATCAATGTTCTTCCTGGCTATTCTTTGGCAAGCTTGAACAATTTCATTAAGAGAGAACTGAGAAATGTACTTAAGGCACACAATAGAGTTCATGGGTACCTAATGGACATCTGAATGAGTAAGATTTTTTTGGGGCTGTTATTTCCAGTCTCTCTTTTCAAGTGTGTGCAGGACTTGTCATTAATTGTACAACAATACTATAAGTGTCTTCTGAGTGCCACGTGTGTGTATGGTCTTACTCTTGACCTATATGCAGGCTACTTAGTGTGTCCTCCTAATAAAACATAATAAGGTATATGAATTAATTGTGGGTGTAGAGCTAAACCCAGGGGTCCTGCAACATAAACAGTAGAGGGCGCTGATAGACATGTGTTTCTCTACTTACATGTAAGAGAAGATGCCTTCTCTGGTGTCCTGTACCTGTATCTTGGACCACTCTCCACATACTTTGGACAGCAATGTCTTGTAATTGTAAATATTGACAATTGAGTCAAGCCACTTATATCATGCCAGGCTATTTTTGCAACAATCAACAATTGCACTGTAACTTCAGGCTTTATTCTGTAGTAACATAAGCAAGCATTGTTCGTAAGAAATAGTCAGGTATAAAAACTGTGGACTGATCTTGAAAAGGAAAAACATACAAATATATGTGAAGACAAACTATGTTTTCTGATCATAAACTTATCAAACTCAGGCGTCATTTGTATGACACCCCGCCCCCCACCTCTATGGTTGGCTCGTGGCGGTTCCTCAACAACTGTTTGAGCCAAGAGTTTGCAAATGGTTTGTTTAGCTGTCAATCAAAGAGCTATACCCGGTCTTGGCTTCAGCAGTGAAACCTTGAGTGAAACGGATCGCTTGCCTTGCTGTTGAGTGATTCGAACGGTGGAGGAAAGTCGTTTTTCTGGTGTGGACCAGCAGTGCGCTGTCTCGGCTGTCCCTAGTAGTACGCATCTTATGTTTCTCCTTCATTCGGAGAGATAGTAGGAGGGATATATCACGCTTTCACATCGTGCATGCCAGGAGAAGAGGATACAATCACCAGTCAACGGCAGTTTCTTAGAAATAAAGACATTTTTTCCTAATGGTAGCCTACACTGATCAAACGGAGACATGTGGAATTGTATGGGGATTTCGAATTGTCTCTCAATAGTGTGTCTTCTCCTGATGGTGTGGACTGAGGTGAGAACTTTTTTCTTTTTATATTGACAGGTCAAACGAATTGATCAGCAGTTAGGCGAGTGGCTCATGTACACAACGAGGTCTCATTCAATTTGTGAATTTAATTTTTAGAATTCCATTCCTAATGAAATTACGTAGTTAAATCATGTGATCGTGGAATTCTACTTTAGAGCGTCCTTGTGGATGAATTCGTTTAGCATTCTTCTTGTCTTGGATCAAGGCATGTGGTATAGGCTAATCTAGGTATCCGTTTCCGTGGGTAAAAATCGGATGTTTAAAAAACATATTTTTTTTGTATAAATCATATAAAATAATTATCAATTAAAAACAAAAAATTGCCCAAAACCTCTCCACCTACTAGAAATATAATGTGCAAGTATGTCTAACACCACTAACATCACAAAAAAATGATGTGTGGAAAAACATTCAGACTGAAACATCTAAAAAAAAAATCTAAAATAAAAGTTCAGGTGTGCGACATGCATAACCTACTGTAGCCTACTTAAAATGGTACGCGCTTCATGTATTTATTTTCTATTCAAATGTTATTTATAGGTGTCCCAGTCCTCGGGCTATTTTGAGCTGCAGCTGATTGCTGTACAGAACGCAAACGGTGAGTTGTCGGACGGGGACTGCTGCGACGGAGAAAGGAACGCGCAGGATCTCCGCTGTAGCAGGGATGAATGTGATACGTACTTCAGAGTGTGTCTAAAGGAATACCAAACGGAGGTCACGACCACAGGCGTGTGCAGCTATGGAACTGGATCTACTAACGTTATCGGTGGGAATACTTTTCAATTGAAGAGCGCCAAAAACAACCAAAACCGAAACAACGATGGTGGAATGATTGTCATCCCATTCCAGTTCGCTTGGCCGGTAAGTTGACGATACGTCATTATTACATATGTTCATCCACTGCATATGGCCTGCTATTATTCATTTACTCATTAATAGTAAAATATAGTCACTAGCCAAGTCCAAACCGGATGAGGTTGTGAGTGTGCCATCTTTATTGCCAGTGGCCACTTGGCGACTTTGGAGAGCACCTCGGTTTATGAGACTTGTCTGTGCGTAATAAGGTGTAAAACGTATTCTCATGTACAAATAATGGTAGAAATGGTATCTGGCCTAGTGCGTTTGAAGAAAACGCCTTTTTTGTATGCCTATTTTACGCAGCACGAATGTCAAGAACACATACACTTTTTCTCGTAACTTTTCAAATGACATGTATTACCTTTGCTTTTGATTTGAATCCATAAATCACTGGCTACACGTGCCTTTCTCCTAAGGTCTGAAAATCGAAATTGCTGACACAGTTCAATTGTGCACATGGTGGTCTCAATCACTAATTCGTGCATCATCATAGTAACATAGTAATAATCTGCTATTCATATATTTGGCTGCTTCTACCAAACAGAGATAGGGCTATAGTCCAGCACATAGACATGGAAGCTCGCAAGTCGTCAAGAGTGATGTTGAACAAATACCTCTCCTCATTAACAAAATTCCTCTGCTCCTTTTGGACTAGAAATGGGAGGATTGTTGTATGGTTGGTTGGCTGTGTGACCTATCCATTCATCACTCCTCATGGTCAGCTGTCAGGGTAGGGAAAGATGGAAGTAGTAACTTGGGCCATGGGCAGATACGGTTACCACTAAGTTGTGTGTGACATAGGGAGTGGATATCGGTGTCAACACTACTCAAATAAGCAAAGATCCCATAGGGGATGGATATCGGTGTCACCACTATACTCAAACAAGCGAAGATTCTAGAAGATCCCTATACATCTGAGCTAGGGGATGCCTTTACCTCTGGCCTCTCAGGTTCACTGGCCTGTCTGTTATACTCCATTCAGCGGGTCAGTATTATCCTCAATGTACACAGGACAAAAGAGTGGATTGTAGAGCTGAGATAACCCTTTGAAGTTTTCCATTGTTGTGATGGGCCAGTCAAGGGCATATTAGTGGATGTGCTCTTCAATTACCAGACATTGGTCTCAAAATTGTTTTTAAAAGTCCAGAAGACGGTAAATAATGTTTTCTCCCATTAACAACTGTAACTGTTGGTTTAGTGTAGCAGCATGTCAAGTGTTGTGTACTTTTAGTGTTGGGCCTGAAACCACCAGGGTGTGCTAAGCTGGCCAGCAACATCACACTCCTAACACTACATGACAGCTGCAGTTTAAATTTGATTTGTGGCTTGCTGTCAGTTGCTAGGAGATCCCTAATAGTCTTAGTGACCCCTTTCTTTCCACATGTATTTTTACATGAAAAAGAAAAGCTACCCAGTTTGCTTTCAAAGCAAATGACAGACCTCTGTAGTAAACGACAGATACAGCATACTGGTATGTTGTTGACTGATAACCCTAATAGAGTTCATATTATCAAGGCATGCCCTGTAGCCTATGACGGAATGGTCAGAATATCTGGGCCACGAGCTCCTGACATGAATTAAAGAGAAAAAAGCCTTTGTTCTGCCACTCAATGATCATTTCCTCATGGTTAACCCCTCGGGCTGTTTGGGTCTTTAATGACATCTTTCTCATGAAATGGAGGGAGGGAGGGATGCCGGTAAAGAGAGAGAGGCTGCCTCTTATTTTTCCTCTGTGAGAATTCAGTCACGACTCATGAGGGAGAGGTATTTTTAGGACACACCCGGCTCTTCAGTCACTTAAGACTCTGTGTTTGACTCCACGATAACAAAATCCATTTAATTTGCTCCCTGGTCCTCCTTATTCTCCTATTCGTGGTATATTTAGAGGTAGTCTGTCCTTCCATCCCCCCATGGGAGTAAATCACATGGACCAGGGGCTGTAACTCTCCACTTTCGTGGTTGTTTCCCTGCCCCTCTAACCCTGCCCATATTTTTCCTTTCACTGTGAGACTCTGTCAGCTTTAACCAGGCTGTGCTTGGGCGATACAGAGGTAGAACTTAGGCTTGGACACAAGGATGTCCTTTTCCTTTCTGTCTGGTTAACTATCATGTCGTAAAGGGGTGCATAACTCATGCGTATTAACATGACACTGATGATGGAAAATATCACTGAACTCAAAGTGAGATACCCTTGTTTGGCGAGGATGATGATACAGAGGTGCATAAGCATAAAGTCTCTGGTCTGTTGGCACTGATTCTGATGCTTAGTTGTATACTAGTTGGATAAAATGTCTCATTTTCTAAGTACAATTCAGGTGGAATCAACAAGTAGCGCTGTGACGGTCCTGGAGTTTTGGAAGAGGGTAATTGGCCAGCCTGCATGTGCTGCCATAGAAATATAATGAATAGTCAATGATGGCATAATGGGTGGACTGGCGGCCATTGCGAGTGTACCTACAGTGGGGAGAACAAGTATTTGATACACTGCCGATTTTGCAGGTTTTCCTACTTACAAAGCAGGAAGAGGTCTGTGATTTTTATCATAGGTACACTTCAACTGTGAGAGACGGAATCTAAAACAAAAATCCAGAAATTCACATTGTATGATTTTTAAGTAATTAATTTGCATTTTATTGCATGACATAAGTATTTGATCACCTACCAACCAGTAAGAATTCCGGCTCTCACAGACCTGTTAGTTTTTCTTTAAGAAGCCCTCCTGTTCTCCACTCATTACCTGTATTAACTGCACCTGTATGAACTCGTTACCTGTATAAAAAAGACACCTGTCCACACACTCAATCAAACAGACTCCAACCTCTCCACAATGGCCAAGACCAGAGAGCTGTGTAAGGACATCAGGGATAAAATTGTAGACCTGCACAAGGCTGGGATGGGCTACAGGACAATAGGCAAGCAGCTTGGTGAGAAGGCAACAACTGTTGGCGCAATTATTAGAAAATGGAAGAAGTTCAAGATGATGGTCAATCACCCTCGGTCTGGGGCTCCATGCAAGATCTCACCTTGTGGGGCATCAATGATCATGAGGAAGGTGAGGGATCAGCCCAGAACTACACGGCAGGACATGGTCAATGACCTGAAGAGAGCTGGGACCACAGTCTCAAAGAAAACCATTAGTAACACACTATGCCGTCATGGATTAAAATCCTGCAGCGCACGCAAGGTCCCCCTGCTCAAGCCAGCGCATGTCCAGGCCCATCTGAAGTTTGCCAATGACCATCTGGATGATCCAGAGGAGGAATGGGAGAAGGTCATGTGGTCTGATGAGACAAAAATAGAGCTTTTTGGTCTAAACTCCACTCGCCGTGTTTGGAGGAAGAAGAAGGATGAGTACAACCCCAAGAACACCATCCCAACCGTGAAGCATGGAGGTGGAAACATCATTCTTTGGGGGATGCTTTTCTGCAAAGGGGACAGGACGACTGCACCGTATTGAGGGGAGGATGGATGGGGCCATGTATCGCAAGATCTTGGCCAACAACCTCCTTCCCTCAGTAAGAGCATTGAAGATGGGTCGTGGCTGGGTCTTCCAGCATGACAACGACCCGAAACACACAGCCAGGGCAACTAAGGAGTGGCTCCGTAAGAAGCATCTCAAGGTCCTGGAGTGGCCTAGCCAGTCTCCAGACCTGAACCCAATAGAACATCTTTGGAGGGAGCTGAAAGTCCGTATTGCCCAGCGACAGCCCCAAAACCTGAAGGATCTGGAGAAGGTCTGTATGGAGGAGTGGGCCAAAATCCCTGCTGCAGTGTGTGCAAACTTGGTCAAGACCTACAGGAAACGTATGATCTCTGTAATTGCAAACAAAGGTTTCTGTACCAAATATTAAGTTCTGCTTTTCTGATGTATCAAATACTTATGTCATGCAATAAAATGCAAATTAATTACTTAAAAATCATACAATGTGATTTTCTGGATTTTTGTTTTAGATTCCGTCTCTCACAGTTGAAGTGTACCTATGATAAAAATTACAGACCTCTACATGCTTTGTAAGTAGGAAAACCTGCAAAATCGGCAGTGTATCAAATACTTGTTCTCCCCACTGTATAGGAGCAAAGCAGGAAGTAAAAGCAGGAAGTAAAAGCAGGAAGTGTAGCCATCAATATGTGCTGTGATTTATTGATTCAATTCAACTGACATTAACAAAAATACATTCCTTTGCATGAGTTAACATCATTTGAATAAACATTCTACATTACCATGGAAATTATTGCATTACAATACAAGGCAGCCATTGCGAGTATACCCATGAGTTTACCAGTAAAATTGCCAGCGTTAGTGGTTCCAAGCATGTTCTATTCATTCTATTTTTATGTGTGCTGCTGTTGCTTTGTGGGGGGCATTGCCTAGGCAACCGAAGACTGGTATGCTACAACACCTTGCTTGTTTCAGCAAGGAGCAACAAAGTTTCATCCCGTTGTTAAGAGTCCATGTTACCGCAGAAACAAACTCAACCGCACGAATGTCTGGCCGTCCAGTCAGTCGGTCAGCGGTTTGTTCCACCCCCTAAATTATTATTATTATTTCATTTTTACAAATTTATTTTCATGACAGTCTTCATCCATAACCATCGGTTATACGGTTATACGATACCAGCCCTATCAACAAAATCACTTATTGTGATAGGGTTTAGTTTGAATGACCATGGTAGCTGAAGCGAATCTTGTCAGAGGGCTGATGTCAGTCAGAGGCCATACAGTATTAGGGTGTTGTTGTTGGGTTGACGTGCTACACGACATCTCATCCTCTGTCCCTGCTTCCTACCCCTCCTCTCTGTCTCTAGGTCACTTTAATAAGCCTAAAAGCCTTGGTTGCGCTTCTCTAGATGGGAGAGATTACGTGAGTGTGTGTGTGAGGGAAGGCAAGGCGAGGGATAGTGTTGTTTAAAGCCCTGTGCTCCTTTAATTGTGGTCAGGAAAGGCCTGCTCATCTTTCTCCTGCCGCCATGACCCGATTCGAGTGATTTCCTCTGGTTCCACTTTAGATTACCTGATTTTGCCTGAAGCCCAGCCGTGTAAAATGTCTGATTACTGGCTGCGTGTTTGATGTGTTGGAGACACTCTTATGAGGTTGGGGGATGGGATAGCAGATTGATTGATTTGTTATTTGCTTGTGTGTTTTATTCTGTGGGTGTGTGTGCATGCGTGCCTGTTTTTGTGCATGTGTGTGTGTGCTTGGGCGTGTGTGCTTGCTTCCCCATCCATGTGTTTGTGTGTATGCGCTTGTGCACCCATTTGCTTGTGCATGTGTGTGATAAATGCTAATGAAATGCATGTATTGCAGCCAGGTGCTGCTGAGCTCAGTGCAGCTGTAATTAAAGCATGTTATTACACAGCCAGTAAGTTTCATTTCCACTTGCCTACAGTGCCTGTTCACATGGCTGGTGGAGCTCTGCTGGAGCCAGCCAGCCCACCAATCCAGGAGGACTACAGCAAAGCTTCCCTCCCTCCCTCCCTCCCTCTGCTGCTTTGTGTTCAGGTCTAATTAAATCCTAGACTTTATGTATATCATTAACTGAAACCTCCCTCTACACACCACAGCTCTCTATCCCAATACCTAACTTCAGCAGATGCCCACTGTAATAGCATTGTATGGCATTTTGTATGCATGTCTGTCTTATACTCTGGTGGTGAAATATGATGATAATTTGTCATCAGGTTGTATTTTTGATCGTGAAATGGTTAGGTCATAATTGACTGTAGTGGGGTCGTTCCACGAAATGTGTAACTTTTGCATTCCTTTGATATTTTAAATTGAAATTGTGCACCAATATTGAATTTCAAAAGCCTGTTATATTAAATGAAGTGTCCTTTAATTTAGACCATATGGAGAATTCAATAAATCAGATTTTTCATATGAATGAAGACTTGCTAAAGTGCCAAAATTCAGCATTTTGACATATCCCTCTGTCAACCCTGAGTCACCTCTAGGAAGATTTTAACCCACTTAACCCCAACATTTCTTCAAGTTTCACCATCATTGTAAAGCCCTATTTTGTTGCTTTGACAAATACATTTCTGAAGATTATTATTTATTTCATTTGATTAGTGATTCATTTCCATCTGTCCCTCATTTTAAGGTCAACCCTATTACGTGAACTGAATTCTTGTTTTAATATGGTGAAACTATTCCTTTTAAAATATTTTTTTCAAAAGAAACATTGAACATCTAGTCAAATCATAGTGTAAAAGCAAGTGAGCTGGTTTGACTCTTTTTGGCAATTTTCTGGTGTTCTGTGGTGGAAAATGGAGCGGTTCGAGCCTAACCCTAGATAGACAGGATATAAATGTTTTAACAATTTAACATTAATTGCCACTCACTGTTGCACACAACAAGCTTCCATTCCCCCTGTCACAAGGGGATTTATGGCTGATTTAAGATCAATTGTCAACCCTTTACGGTCAACCCTGTTACTTTATTTGGCACTTGATAGGCACTTACTATATATTTTTTATTTATTTAACCTCTACGGGATGGGTGTCCCATATACAGGATGGTTGAGCTAACGTGCACTAATGTGATTAGCATGACTGTTGTCAGTAACAGCAAACTTTCCAGGACATAGACATGTCTTATATGGGCAGAAAGCTTAAGTTCTTGTTAATCTAACTGCACTGTCCAATTTACAGTAGCTATTACAGTGAAAAAATACCAAGCTATTGTTTGAGGAGAGTGCACAACAACAACAAAAAATTATCACGGCATCTGGTTTGATACATTCACCTCTGAAGGTAAATAATGTACTTACATTCAGTGATCTTGCTCTGATTTGTCATCCTAAGGGTCCCAGAGATCAAATGTAGCATAGTTTTGTTTGATAAAATCCATTTTTATATTCAAATGTAGGAACTGGGTTCTACAGTTTGAACCCCTGCTGTCTCTGGCTCCACACCCACCCTGCCATCTAGATGTGTGAAAGTTAGTGTATAAGCTAATGATCCATCATGTATGACATTCCTGGGAGTGTGTAAACTTACATTTTCTATTACCATATCATTTTTGTATGTTCTCTATAGGTATGTACTTGAAAATGTATCAATTGACCAATTCGGCACATTTGGGCAGACTTGATACAAATAGTCCAGTATTGCAATGCTTCACTGGATCAATCTGAAACTTTGCACACACACACCTGCTATCTAGTGGCCAAAATCTAAATTGCGCCTAAACTGCAATATTATATTGTGGCCTTTCTCTTGCATTTCAAAGAGATGGAACAACAACAACAAAATAGAAAACACATGTTTGTTTGTTTGTATTATCTTTTACCAGATCTAATGCGTTATATTCTCCTACATTAATTTCACATTTCCACAAACGTCAAAGTGTTTCCTTTCAAATGGTATCAAGAATATGCATATCCTTGCTTCAGGTCCTGAGCTACAGGCAGTTAGATTTGGGTATGTCATTTTAGGCGAAAATTGAAAAAAGGGTCCGATTCTTAAGAGATTAACCTCTTGAAATGGGAAAACATGTTTTTTTAATGAAGTTGAACATGTGCTCATTATGACAGAATGACAGAAACTTTACCAATTTACACTTCTCAAAAGGCACTGAAATGGTGGAATGACCCAGTTGAGGGATTCAGTGAGCTTGTCTGTGTGTCACAGGAACTCAGGAATGCTGTTGCAACACTGCTCTCTCCTCTGGGGTGAAGGGGGTGAGGGTTCATCCATATCAGAGTTTCTCAATGATCACAACATCTGGAACCTGTGTCTCAGTTGGTAGCCTAGTTACTAAATTCTTGTTGTTGCAGGGAACCCCTGTAAATTCTGGATTTAACTCCAATTTATCGTCCAGCAGTTTCAGGCCGTTTGTGTGTGTGTGCTTATTGCGTGAGAGCCTCACAGTTTGCCAGTCCAGTGAGTGCACATTAATACATGTGCAAGAATACATGCAAGAATACATGATGATAGTGATTGGGGTCTTAAACTCAGCTGAGTTTGCTCTGCTGTGCTGATTGAGTGGGGTATTCCCAACCTGGGTTATCAGTTTTACAAGCCCTTGGAGAAAAGGAGGCTTCCCTTTTGTCACTGAGCCTTTCAGGCCAAACAATGAGTTTATACCTATGCTTTTATCTACATTTATTGTGTTATAAAAACAAGTGGAGGGATGGAGAAAGAGAGAGAGAAGATGGTGTTGGGTTTCCTGTCTGAAGTGACGGGCTGTTGGCAGAGGAGGCTGATTTATGACTGCATTGATGTCCTGGTAAAACTAAAGACAATGCTGCTCTGTAGAGAGGGATGGCAGTTCTAATACAGATAGTGTGTCACAGAGAAAGAGGGTGTCAGGCTTAGTCTTTATCAGGATATCATCATGGGCACTCACTACTTGGTGCATATATGTAGAATTTGAGCATGCTGCCATGCCAGTTCTCATTGCTTGTAATCTTTGTGTCAGAATAATCTGAGATGTTAGAATGAAAAGAGATGTGTGTTAATCACTAAATTGGCAAAGATAACCCAAGACCTACTGTACCATGTGGAAAATTATTTTATAATGTGACTGCAGGAAACCCTGAGAAATAGAGTTTCAACAGCTTGGCTAAGAAAAATGTAGTGGGTCATTTAGTTTATTTTTATTTGTTTTGATTTTATTTGCAGAATGAGGATCCTGTGTAGGATTTTGGTTAGGAGATGCCTTATTTAGAGCGGGGCTTTTCTGTTAATAACATGCTAAATTAGCCAGCCTCACTCTACCCTACTGGGACGGACATGTTTTATTCATTTCAATATCCTAACAGGTGTGAGATGACAGGTGTTGCTGTTTTTCCCCCTCTCATCTTAATTTTACTAAAGTTTTTAATTGGGTGTTAGAATGATGTCAGGCATACTTTCTGTGAGACCCTATTGCTATTAGTGTTAAAGGTCCAATGCAGCCGTTTTTATCTCAATATCAAATCATTTATGGGCAACAATTAAGTACCTTACTGTGATTGTTTTCAATTAAAATGGTAAAAAATAAACAAAAAATTGTAATTTTGCGAGGATGGTTTGGAAGTGGTCTGAGTGTGGAATGGGGAAAACTGAACATTTGCTGTTGTTGGCAGAGAGGTTTGGAACTCCCTTTCTTATTGGTCTATTAACTAATTTAGGCCAAACCTCCATCCCACCAAAACAGGCAGAAATTTCAAGTGGCCTTTTAAAACAGCTCTTAAACTAAAAAGGCATTATCATAATTTTCACAATTTCACAGTTTTATTCCAACCTCATAGTGTGACAATATACACTGAGTTTACAAAACATTAGGAACAACTGCTCTTTCCATGACATAGACTGACCAGGTGAATCTAGTTGAAAGCTACGATTCCTTATTGATGTCACCTGTTAAATCCACTTCAATCAGTGTAGATGAAGGGGAGGAGACAGGTTAAATAATGATTTTTAAGCCTTGAGACAATTGAAACATGGATTATGTATATGTCCAGTCAGAGGGTGAATGGGCAAGACAAAATATTTAAGTGCCTTTGAACGGGGTATGGTAGTAAGTGCCAGGTGCACCGGTTTGAGTGTGTCAAGAATTGCAACACTGCTGGGATTTTCACGCTCAACGTTTTCCCCTGTGTATCAAGAATGGTCCACCAACCAAAAAACATCCAGCCAACTTCACACAACTGTGAGAAGCATTGGAGTCAACATGGGCCAGCATCCCTGTAGAACGCTTTCGACAAATTGAAGTCCATGCCCCAATGAATTGAGGCTGTTCTGAGGGCAAAAGGGGGTGCAACTGAATATTAGGAAGGTGATCACACGTTTTGATTGCACTGGGCCTTTAAAAGATAATGCTGAGTTGAGTAATCTTCTTGATTTGAATGTAGAAGGCCCCTAATTAAAGCAGTACTACTGTATCTGCAGTCTGTTGGGACACAGGCGATGGAAGGGGTACAGTAATTTATTCATTGAACAGGTGAAGACAGTGAGGAGTGGGCTTATTTTTCTCCAGCTAATGAAAACGCAAATCCCTCTGACTCATGTAAAATGGTCTGGAAGGTGTCAAGTGAAGACTGCTGTGACTGCTGCCCTGGCCTGGTCCATCAGGTTACACTACAGTCAGGCAGGCACCCCACAGCACCACACTCTGCTTCAACCTCTCCCAGCCTCTCCTCAATGACACATACACGCAGGGAGCCCACCAGTGAGTCAGAGCCCAGATAGACTACTGGCTGACTGGAAATCAGTCATTGAGACATTTAAGATTAAAGGAAGATTGAATAAGATATCACACTGTTATTATCACTCCATATCATAGATGACGCCTTGGGTTCCCCAGCCTCATAAATCATAGCCAGTCATATTTGACTGACAGGGCAGGAAGGAGGTTGGGAGGCGGTAGTCTGATTTGTCACTCACAGCCAAACCTTGTTTCCCTGCCAGAGTTGCTGGAGACTGGCTGGGCCAGTAGTAGTGGGGAGGCAGGGGAGGACAGCAGAGGTTCAGGGAGGCAGCCTCTCACTGTGCCATGCCCTCCACTGTGCTTTTCATGAAGAATGCTCATTGTGTGATGTAAAAATATGTATTGCAGATGGGAATAAAAGTAGATGGAGTATTACATCACACACTGTGGTGATGAACTGGTTTAGGTGGCTCAGGTCTGGACCTTTGAGTTATCCGTGGCAGTGTAAAAGAGACGTCTGTGGTCAGAATGTGTCTCCTCCTCCTCTCTGTCTCCTGGGTGACTGACTGAGGGCCCATTACTGGGACAGCTGATGTTGCAATGGAAGGTTTATTTTGGGGGAAGGTGAAAATTAAGCTGTCTGAATGTCCTTGGACCTTTAAAGAGTTAATTCTTTGCATTCAGAAAGGGCCAGAGTTAGTGGTGTTTTCGGATCAATCTGGAGAGAGGGGGCATACTAGCTAGATGAATACAGACGGGGTGGGTTTAAAGAGACTGGAAGTGATAAAGGGGGACTGTGGCATAAGTCACTACTGGGGGGACGGGAGATCAAGGAGCGAGACTCCTCTGCCTTCCACATACTCAGCAGTTTAGCATTATTAGAAGTCATATTTGTGAAATATACCGTTTCCTCTAACAGCTTTGTGCATCCAAGGATCCAAATTACAGAAATGTTTTGCTCCTTTTTCACCCCTTCTCTCTAATCTGACCAGTACTGTGTAATCTACCTCTCCGACCTTCTTCTGGGGAATGGGAACTCACATCTGCTAGACTGGCCACAGTCACCTGACAGAAAGCCAGCTCCTTTCTGGCTTTGGTGTACTGATACCCAAATAACTCCTCAGGAGTTTCAGTTAAAATAAAATAAAATAAAATAAAAATAAATAATAATAATAACCTGCTGCTGTTAGATTTTGTATTGTTTCAGTATGTGTGTGCCCTTTCAGGGAAATGATATCACTGTACAGTAAGTACAGCAGCGAGACTTGAGCTAACAGCCTAATCATCTGTTTTATATTGAAATGTGTTCAGGGGCCGGTGGTTCAAATTAGATGTTTATCCCCACAGTAGTAGTTGCACTTGTTAACTACCCTCAGGCTTATATCCAGCTAATCAGTAACAGCAGTGTGAGAACCAGAGCTATTTTCTCACCAGCAGCATTCACTGACAAACTGTGTGTGTGTGTCAGAGGAGGCTGGTGGGAAGAGCTATAGGAGGACGGGCTCATTGTAATGGCTGGAATGGAATCAATGGAATGGAGTCAAACACGTTGTTTCCATGGGTTTGATGGGTTTGGTACTATTCCATTGCTTCTATTCCAGCCATTACAATGAGCCCATCCTCCTATAGCTCCTCCCACCATACTCTTCTGGTGTGTGTGTGTTATTGTCATGTGTTCCTTGACTCCATTCCACATTCTGTAGGAATTTGCATGTGTCCATGTCTGTCTGTCTGTCTGTCTGTCTGTCTGTCTGTCTGTCTGTCTGTCTGTCTGTCTGTCTGTCTGTCTGTCTGTCTGTCTGTCTGTCTGTCTGTCTGTCTGTGTGTGTGTGTGTGTGTGTGTGCGTACACTCTGAGTGTGTGTGTGTGTGTGTGTGTGTGTGTGTGTGTGTGTGTGTGGGACTGGGAGTATGAATTCCTATAACCCCCTGATGATCCCGTCTGTGTCTCTCTTCCAGCGGGCGTACACTCTGATTGTGGAAGCGTGGGACTGGGACAATGGTACACACAGCAGCAGTGGTATGTACAGTACACTTCACCTTTCCAGGTATTTACTACCACATGAAAGGAGAGCCGGCCTGGCCTCAGTTTAAAAATAAGTCATTAGGTGAGGGGTGAAGGATGTGTTTAGTGTTTATTTAGAAGTGACAGGGGTATTTACTTAGACATGAAAAGATGGGGAGGCCCATGGCAGCGTCTCAGTACCAAGGAGATGTCAAATCGGAGAACTGCGGGATTTATGCGATGATCTACTCTCACTTAGACTAAGGACCCTTCCTCTCTCATTAGTAGCTGTAGCGATGGAGGAAAAAATTGATGCGGCTACATATTGCAATATTATTTTAGACAATATTATAGCGATACTTTAACTCCAAGTATCGATTTGTAAAAATATATATACAGTACCAGTCAAAAGTTTGGACACACCTACTCATTTCAGGGTTTTTCAATTTTTTATTTTTACTATTCTCTACATTGTAGAATAAAAGTGAAGACATCAAAACTATAAAATAACACATATGGAATCATGTAGTAAGCAAAAAAGTGTTAAACAAATCAAAATATATTTTATATCTGAGATTCTTCCAAATAGCCACCCTTTTCCTTGATGACAGCTTTGCACACTCTTGGCATTCTCTCAACCAGCTTCACCTGGAATGCTTTTCCAACAGTCTTGAAGGAGTTCCCACATATGCTTAGCACTTGTTGGCTGCTTTTCCTTCACTCCGAGGTCCGACTCATCCCAAACCATCTCAATTGGGTGGAGATCGGGGGATTGTGGAGGCCAGGTCATCTGATGCAGCACTCCAACACTCCTGCCTGGAGGGGTGTTGGGTCATTGTTCTGTCGAAAAACAAATAACAGTCCCACTAAGCCCAAACCAGATGGGATGGCGTATCACTGCAGAATGCTGTGGTAGCCATGCTGGTTAAGTGTGCCTTGAATTCTAAATAAATCACAGACAGTGTCACCAGCAAAGCACGCCCACACCATAACACCTGCTCCTCTATGCTTTACGATGGGAAATACACATGAGGTGATCATCCGTTCACCTACAACGTGTCTTACAAAGACACGGCGGTTGGAACCAAAAATCTCAAATTTGGACTCCAGACCAAAGGACACATTTCCACCGGTCTAATGTCCATTGCTCGTGTTTCTTGGCCCAAGCAAGTCTCTTATTATGATTGGTGTCCGTTAGTAGTGGTT
The DNA here is from genome assembly GCF_020615455.1 of Coregonus clupeaformis. Lineage (NCBI taxonomy): Eukaryota > Metazoa > Chordata > Actinopteri > Salmoniformes > Salmonidae > Coregonus > Coregonus clupeaformis. The sequence goes on from NC_059220.1 coordinate 21,157,524, forward strand.
TCTTTGCAGGATTCGACCATGAAGGCCTGATTCACACAGTCTCCTCTGAACAGTTGATGTTGAGATGTGTCTGTTACTTGAACTCTGTGAAGCATTTATTTGGGCTGCAATTTCTGAGGCTGGTAACTCTAATGAACTTATCCTCTGCAGCAGAGGTAACTCTGGGTCTTCCATTCCTGTGGCGATCCTCATGAGAGCCAGTTTCATCATAGCACTTGATGGTTTTTGTGACTGCACTTGTAGAAACTTTCAAAGTTTTTGAAATGTTCCGTAGTAAGTAATGATGGACTGTTGTTTCTCTTTGCTTATTTGAGCTGTTCTTGACATAATATGGACTTGGTCTTTTACCAAATAGGGCCATCTTCTGTATACCCCCCCCCCCTACCTTGTCACAACACAACTGATTGGCTCAAACGCATTAAGAAGGAAATAAATTCCACAAATTAACTTTTAAGAAGGCACACCTGTTAATTGAAATGCATTCCAGGTGACTACCTCATGAAGCTGGTTGAGAGAATGCCAAGGGTGTGGAAAGATGTCATCAAGGCAAATGGTGGCTATTTGAAGAATCTCAAATATAAAATATATTTTGATTTGTTCAACACTTTTTTGGTTACTACATGATTCCATATGTGTTATTTCCTAGTTTTGATGCCTTCACTATTATTCTACAATGTAGAAAATAGTAAAAATAAAGAAAAACCCTTGAATGAGTAGGTGTGTCCAAACTTTTGACTGGTAGTGTATATATACAGTGGGGAAAAAAAGTATTTAGTCAGCCACCAATTGTGCAAGTTCTCCCACTTAAAAAGATGAAAGAGAGGCCTGTAATTTTCATCATAGGTACACGTCAACTATGACAGACAAAATGAAAAAAAAAAATCCTGAAAATCACATTGTAGGATTTTTTATGAATTTATTTGCAAATTATGGTGGAAAATAAGTATTTGGTCAATAACAAAAGTTTCTCAATACTTTGTTATATACCCTTTGTTGGCAATGACACAGGTCAAACGTTTTCTGTAAGTCTTCACAAGGTTTTCACACACTGTTGCTGGTATTTTGGCCCATTCCTCCATGCAGATCTCCTCTAGAGCAGAGATGTTTTGGGGCTGTCGCTGGGCAACACAGACTTTCAACTCCCTCCAAAGATTTTCTATGGGGTTGAGATCTGGAGACTGGCTAGGCCACTCCAGGACCTTGAAATGCTTCTTACGAAGCCACTCCTTCGTTGCCCGGGCGGTGTGTTTGGGATCATTGTCATGCTGAAAGACCTAGCCACGTTTCATCTTCAATGCCCTTGCTGATGGAAGGAGGTTTTCACTCAAAATCTCACGATACATGGCCCCATTCATTCTTTCCTTTACACGGATTAGTCGTCCTGGTCCCTTTGCAGAAAAACAGCCCCAAAGCATGATGTTTCCACCCCCATGCTTCACAGTAGGTATGGTGTTCTTTGGATGCAACTCAGCATTCTTTGTCCTCCAAACACGACGAGTTGAGTTTTTACCAAAAAGTTCTATTTTGGTTTCATCTGACCATATGACATTCTCCCCAATCCTCTTCTGGATCATCCAAATGCACTCTAGCAAACTTCAGACGGGCCTGGACATGTACTGGCTTAAGCAGGGGGACACGTCTGGCACTGCAGGATTTGAGTCCCTGGCGGCGTAGTGTGTTACTGATGGTAGGCTTTGTTACTTTGGTCCCAGCTCTCTGCAGGTCATTCACTAGGTCCCCCGTGTGGTTCTGGGATTTTTGCTCACCGTTCTTGTGATAATTTTGACCCCATGGGGTGAGATCTTGCGTGGAGCCCCAGATCGAGGGAGATTATCAGTGGTCTTGTATGTCTTCCATTTCCTAATAATTGCTCCCACAGTTGATTTCTTCAAACCAAGCTGCTTACCTATTGCAGATTCAGTCTTCCCAGCCTGGTGCAGGTCTACAATTTTGTTTCTGGTGTCCTTTGACAGCTCTTTGGTCTTGGCCATAGTGGAGTTTGGAGTGTGACTGTTTGAGGTTGTGGACAGGTGTCTTTTATACTGATAACAAGTTCAAACAGGTGCCATTAATACAGGTAACGAGTGGAGGACAGAGGAGCCTCTTAAAGAAGAAGTTACAGGTCTGTGAGAGCCAGAAATCTTGCTTGTTTGTAGGTGACCAAATACTTATTTTCCACCATAATTTGCTAATAAATTCATTAAAAATCCTACAATGTGATTTTCTGGAGAAAAAAAATCTCAATTTGTCTGTCATAGTTGACGTGTACCTATGATGAAAATTACAGGCCTCTCTCATCTTTTTAAGTGGGAGAACTTGCACAATTGGTGGCTGACTAAATACTTTTTTCCCCCACTGTATAAATATGTTTTGCTAAGTAGCGTTAGCAAGTCGGCTGTACCTGCGCCAAAACTCTGGTATTTTTCATCCTATTGCTTCGCCTCAAATCTTCTTTTTAAATAGCGAGCCAACATGTTTTCAGCACTTTTATTTCCATGACTGATCAATACTAATTTTCTCATACTCTTTCTTGTCTCTCTGTATAAGACATACTGTATAGTGAGCATGTTTAGAACATCAAATCGCAATAGAATCGCAGTATCGAATGGCAATACATATAGAATTGTGAGAATCATGAGAATCACAATACATATCGTATCAGCACCTAAGTATCGTGATAATATCGTGAGGTCCCTGGCAATTCCCAGCCCTAGTCACTGCAGGGATGGGGCTTGTGAAGATGTGTGTCTCTGTGTGAAGAGCTTAATTAAAGGTGACTAATTGTCTCTAGGGGGAACAGAGAACTCCTTCCGCGTCGGGCCCCGTTTGGACGCAGGCTGCCTAGTCGCTGCTATTTGGTACACAGCTGTATCCTGTTTTTACTTGCTTCTCTCATTTCAGTCCTGTTTCGCTTTGTTTTGGATGCTCTGCCCGGAGGAAGAAAGGTTAATTGTGGAATGTGGAATGTAATCTATGTCACTCAAGTCTAGTGTGTTAGATTTAGGGCAACATTGAACCTCAGGCGAGATCAATGGCTGACCTAACCTGACAAGGGCGTTGTGTTTTTCTCCCCGGTGAACATGCGATACACACCAATCCAAGCTTCTATAACATGCTGTCCTGTTTTCACTGCTGCGTAACTCTTAGAAAGTCAGCTCTAGATATTCCCAGGAACAATGCAGCTTCACACAAAGCAGCTTCTTAGCAGCACAAGAGGAAGAATAGTCCCCAATGCAAAGCCCAGGCTCCAGATTATTGAAATAGCTGTCAAGTTGAGCTGCCATATACCAACCACAGACCCATAGAACAACTATAGCTCACCTCGCTGTCTCAGTGTTTGACCCCATGTCAGGTCAGTCTGTCAGCTTTCAACTTGGCTAACTTTTAGTGGTGGTAAGTGATAGTACCAAACCTCTGTCCCTCTAAAAGTCACAAGGATTGATAACACATGTTTAACCTGTTGATCTATACAGTATTTATCTGGGATGCTGTACATTCCTATGTGCCAGGCTGCCTGGCCGTTCATATTGCCAGTGTGATAGATAGCATGGCGAGGCTAGTTCCCGCCCGGCTGGCCTGAGGGTCTGACTCACTGGGAGACTGTTTGTGCTCCATGTCCATGTCTCTATATAAAGCCTGTGAGCACATCACCTAGTTAAGCCATTCATTATGGACCACAGCCCTTTTTTCTTTCCACTGATGTCTGTCTGCTAATTACTGTCCCAGCCACTGCTGTGCTACTGCATGCCACTTCATTATCCAAGCCTGGACACTCTGACAGGCAGCCTGGACACTCTGACAGGACAGCCGGAACTGCTGCTTCAGCCTGGTCTCATAGACTAGACGTAACATAGTAAATGTAAATCCGGGCACTCAAATTGTATGATATGTTACTTTTGGTATGCATAAGACAGAAGGTTACTTAAGGCAAAAACAAATGTAGGGTGGTTGGTCGGCGTGGATGGGTAAACGTATAACGTGACCGAAGGTTGCGTTTTCAAATCTCATCACGAACAACTTCAGCATTTTAGCTAATAAGCAACTTTGCAACTACTTACTACTTTTTAGCTACTTTGCAGCTACTTATCATGTTAGCTAGCCATTCCCCTAACCCTAAACTTAACAATTTTGTCTAACTCCTAACCTTAACCCTAACCTTAACCCCTAACCCTAACCCCTAGCCTAGCTAACGTTAGTGTTAGCCACCTAGCTAACGTTAGCCACAACAAATTGGAATTCGTAACATATCATACGTTTTACAAATTTGTAACATATTGTACGAATTGGAATTCGTAACATATCGTACGAAATGGATGTTGGACATCCACAAATTAATACATACCATACGAAAGGTAACATATCATACTAATTGGAGTGTCCCGGATTTACCTTTACTATGTTACGTCTACCCCTGAGTCCAGACTGGCTGCTCATATAGCCTGGACACAATGACAGGCAGCCTATTACAGGGCGGCTCTGGACTGCTGCTGAGTTAGCCTGGACACACTGATAGGACAGGCAGCCTGGCCTTTATGCTGCTGAATAAGCCTGGATACACTGGCAGGGTAGGCAGCTTGGACTGTTACTGATGTAGCCCGCACAGTTGCTGTGAGCTGAGTGAGCACTGTATTGGTTTAAGAGCACTGTATTGGTTTGGAACAGCTTCTAATAATATTTAGGCCTGAGCAGTGGGTTGGATAGGGTCGGACAGGGCAGTGGAATAGGGCAGTGGGTTGGATAGGGTAGTGGGTTGGATAGGGCAGGGGGTTGGATAGGGCAGGGGGCCATGTGGTTGGACAGGGCAGTGGGCGCAGTGGGGGCAGTAGGTTGAATAGGGCAGTGGGGGCAGGGGGTTGGATAGGGCAGTGGGGGCATGGGGTTGGATAGGGCAGGGGGTTGGATAGGGCAGGGGGCCATGTGGTTGGACAGGGCAGTGGGGGCAGTAGGTTGAATAGGGCAGTGGGGGCAGGGGGTTGGATAGGGCAGTGGGGGGCATGGGGTTGGATAGGGCAGTGGGGGCAGGGGGGTTGGATAGGGCAGTGGGGGCATGGGGTTGGATAGGGCAGTGGGGGCAGGGGGTTGGATAGGGCAAGGGGGGCATGGGGTTGGATAGGGCAGTGGGGGCAGGGGGTTGGATAGGGCAAGGGGGGCATGGGGTTGGATAGGGCAGTGGGGTCAGGGGGATGGATAGGGCAGTGGGGGCATGGGGTTGGATAGGGCAGTGGGGGCATGGGGTTGGATAGGGCAGTGGGGGCAGGGGGTTGGATAGGGCAGTGGGGGCAGGGGGTTGAATAGGGCAGTGGGGGGCAGGGGGTTGGATAGGGCAGTGGGGGCAGGGGGTTGGATAGGGCAGTGGGGGCAGGGGGTTGGATAGGGCAGTGGGGGCAGGGGGTTGAATAGGGCAGTGGGGGCAGGGGGTTGGATAGGGCAGTGGGGGCATGGGGTTGGATAGGGCAGTGGGGGCAGGGGGTTGGATAGGGCAGTGGGGGCAGGGGGTTGGATAGGGCAGTGGGGGCATGGGGTTGAATAGGGCAGTGGGGGCAGGGGGTTGGATAGGGCAGTGGGGGCAGGGGGTTGGATAGGGCAGTGGGGGCATGGGGTTGGATAGGGCAGTGGGGGCAGAGGGTTGGATAGGGCAGTGGGGGCAGGGGGTTGAATAGGGCAGTGGGGGCAGGGGGTGGATAGGGCAGTGGGGGCAGGGGGTTGGATAGGGCAGTGGGGGCAGGGGGTTGGATAGGGCAGTGGGGGCAGGGGGTTGGATAGGGCAGTGGGGGCATGGGGTTGAATAGGGCAGTGGGGGCAGGGGGTTGGATAGGGCAGTGGGGGCATGGGGTTGAATAGGGCAGTGGGGGCAGGGGGTTGGATAGGGCAGTGGGGGCAGGGGGTTGGATAGGGCAGTGGGGGCAGGGGGATGGATAGGGCTCTGTAAAGAGTCTCTGTTAGGGCTGTTTATCCTCCAGCGACTGGCTCTGTGTTTAAACACTAAACAGACAGGCTGCACCATTGTTTCTCTATTAGGTGGTGGCATGGTTATTAGGGTTAGTGTTTCTTAACACACAGTTGAACAACATAATCAGAGAATGATAAAGGGGATGGAGAAATTAAAGGAATATGAAGGGATTAGAGGAAATTGTGAGATCAGTGGGCTGCTATCAGGAGTACTGGTAAATTAAGTTTAGAAAAGGTTGTCTTGAGGGGTATTTTGTTAATCAGTTAATGAGTGATCTAATGTTACTTGACTACTAACGTTGTGTCCATATCCTAGTTTAGCATGCTGAAAACAGCCTGACAACAGACATTGGCTTATGACAACAATACCACTAGTCACGCGCAACTAAATTATGTGGCTGTTTGAAAACACAGACAATTATGTCGCTCTTGACTTAGTCAACTGCTCGGTGTTGAAGCCCCTTCATTGTTTGTGTAAGCCTGTGTCGTAGTCACCACACACACACCCTTCCGCCTGCTCTCCCTAGTAACAGTGGCCTCTCTCTGAGTGTCTCCTTCAGCACTGAGAGAGACAATGATTGGTCTGTATTTTTATATCTAATTGCTGGAAATGAGCAGAGTGAGTGCTTGAGTTTAAATTAACTCGTAGTTAAATTGAGAAAATCAGGACAGCAAGTAAAACCATTTCCAGTGTTTTTTAACTCCTTTATCATGGGTAACAGTTGGAAGGAAACGTGGATGGACTGTATAGTGACTAGGATAGACATTTTAAGAGATAATAAAAGAGTAATACCTGGACAACTGAATGTAGGTTATACAGAATCCTTCTAATAAAAAGGCCTAGATTTCCTCCTGACTACCTGTCCAATAACAGGCTGACCTCCAACTAGGGGAGAGGGCCTGTTGTTTGGCCCCTCCTCAGTGCTCAGTCCTGGGCTGTGGATGTGGCTGCAGCAGCCAAGCCAGTTGGGTCATGGTGTTTCTATTCCTTGAGAAAAAGCTAAAGGCCCTTTCCTATTTCGCCCTTCCTTCTGTTCCCGTCTCTTATTATTTCCGCCCTGGCTCCGGAGGAGTCAGAGCTGGATTTCCTGAGAAAGGGGAGAGAGGGAGGGAGTGCCACAAAAAGCATTTCACAAAGCAGGAAAACTGAAAAAGCATTTGGTTATCAAACTCCTGCAGCCCTGGCCCTACACCCTCTATTTGTGTTTGGTTTATTTTCCTTCTTTTTTCTTTCATGCTCTTGGAAACAGAGTGGTGTTTGACCTCGGGTTGCCCACTCTGATCTCCAGCAACAGATAAACACCAGTGTTCTTTCAGATGACTTTCTCCTGCTTCTAGACACTATTAGGACTTGTACTGAGACATACTGGTTCTAACATTGAATAAGGGGCTAGCTAGCCTGAACTACCTCTTTGACTATTTAGTTGTATGCATGTTGTCAAGTGTCCATTAAATAATGATGATGAAATGTATTGGTTTTTGTTTGTTGATGCAGGTGAGGATCTGTTAATTGAGCGGAGTGTCCGTAAAGGAATGATCAACCCTGGAGATGACAGGCAGACTATCCAACACAACGGTCCTACAGCCAACTTTGAGTATAACATCCGTGTGCGCTGTGACGAGAACTACTATGGCAACAAGTGCAACAAGCAGTGCCGGCCACGCGATGACGACTATGGTCACTACGTGTGTGACCAGTTTGGGAACAGAGGGTGTATGGAGGGCTGGATGGGGCCTTACTGTACAGCTGGTGAGTAGGGGAGCAGTCTGATACAATCCATGTACAAGACACTTCTGAGTCAAAATACACACATTGAAACTAATGTTTAGATATTGCTCTGATGATACTAGACATTAATTACATTTACATTTCAGTCATTTAGCAGACGCTCTTATCCAGAGCGACTTACAGTTAGTGAGTGCATCATTTTTTTTTCATACTGGTCCCCCGTGGGAAACGAACCCACAACTCTGGCGTTGCAAACGCCATGCTCTACCAACTGAGCTACACAGGACTATAATTAATGGGAGAATCCTTTTGTCTTTGTTTCACAGCAATCTGCAAGCAGGGCTGCAACTTGCTGCAAGGATTCTGCAATGCCCCAGGAGAATGCACGTGAGTCTGGGTTAACTTCATGCTTTGTACCACTGTGTCCATATTAATAAGATCCCAGAATATTACTCCCTTTTCAATTGAAATCCTTTTGACTGAGAATTGTGTCTGGGTGTACAGTGCCTTGCAAAAGTATTCACCCCCCTTGGCGTTTTTCCTATTTTGTTGCATTACAACCTGTAATTTAAACGGATTTTTATTTTTATTTCATGTAATGGACATACACAAAATAGTCCAAATTGGTGAAGTGAAATGAAAAAAATTACTTGTTTCAAAAAATTATACAAAATAAATAACGGAAAAGTGGTGCGTGCATATGTATTCACCCCCTTTGTTATCAAGCCCCTAAATAAGATCTGGTGCAACTAATCACCTTCAGAAGTCACATAATTAGTTAAATAAAGTCCACCTGTGTGCAATCTAAGTGTCACATGATCTGTCACATGATCGCAGTATATATACACCTGTTCTGAAAGGCCCCAGAGTTTGCAACACCGCTAAGCAAGGGGCACCACCAAGCAAGCGGCACCATGAAGACCAAGGAGCTCTCCAAACAGGTCAGGGACAAAGTTGTGGAGAAGTACAGATCAGGGTTGGATTATAAAAAAATATCAGAAACTTTGAACATCCCACCGAGCACCATTAAATGCATTATTTAAAAAATTGAAAGAATATGGCACTACAATAAACCTGCCAAGAGAGGGCCGCCCACCAAAACTCACGGACCAGGCAAGGAGGGCATTAATCAGAGAGGCAACAAAGAGACCAAAGATAACCCTGAAGGAGCTGCAAAGCTCCACAGCGGAGATTGGAGTATCTGTCCATACACTCCACAGAGCTGGGCTTTATGGAAGAATGGCCAGAAAAAAGCAATTGCTTAAAGAAAAAAATAAGCAAACACGTTTGGTGTTCGCCAAAAGGCATGTGGGAGACTCCCCAAACATATGGAAGAAGGTACTCTGGTCAGATGAGACTAAAATTGAGCTTTTTGGCCATCAAGGAAAATGTCTGGCACAAACCCAACACCTATCATCACCCCGAGAACATAATCCCCACAGTGAAGCATGGTGGTGGCGCATCATGCTGTGGGGATGTTTTTCATTGGCAGGGACTGGGAAACTGGTCAGAATTGAAGGAATGATGGATGGCGCTAAATACAGGGCAATTCTTGAGGGAAACCTGTTTCAGTCTTCCAGAGATTTGAGACTGGGACAGAGGTTCACCTTCCAGCAGGACAATGACCCTAAGCATACTGCTAAAGCAACACTTGAGTGGTTTAAGGGGAAACATTTAAATGTCTTGGAATGGCCTAGTCAAAGCCCAGACCTCAATCCAATTGAGAATCTGTGGTATAACTTAAAGATTGTTATCCACCAGCGGAACCCATCCAACTTGAAGGAGCTGGAGCAGTTTTGCCTTGAAGAATGGGCAAAAATCCCAGTAGCTAGATGTGCCAAGCTTATAGAGACATACCCTAAGAGACTTGCAGCTGTAATTGCTGCAAAAGGTGGCTCTACAAGTATTGGGGGGGGGTGGGGGGGGTGAATAGTTATGCACACTCAAGTTTTCAGTTTTTTAGTCTTATTTCTTGTTTGTTTCACAAGAAAAAATATTTTGCATCTTCAAAGTGGTAGGCATGTTATGTAAATCAAATGATACAACCCCCCAAAAAATCAGGCAACAAAATAGGAAAAATGCCAAGGGGGGTGAATACGTTCACAAGCCACTGTATTGGCTGGGTAATGGACTGTAGCTCTTTTTGAGTTCAATGAGGATGATAATGATATGACATGGGGGGTTGATCGCATACCAGAGCTCGACCCCCACACTCCCCTCTCCCTATCCCCACTCTCTATGGAACATAGAGTGTATTACCCCCACTCCAGTCTGATTCAGGAGCCATTGTTCTTCTTCCTGTCCCAGACCTGGCCTGTAGCTGTAGCCGTGGCCTGTTTTTCACACAGCGTTTCCTTCCCTCCTCCAGCGGTGTGTCAGGGCCCCCTGCCCATTTCTACTCTGCAGCCCCAATCACCTCTTCCTATCCTGGGCCTGTTTTGGCTGTCATACCCCTCATGGGAGTATGGACTCCATCCAGCAGCCTTAGTCACGTACATGTTATTCTGCATGGCTGAACCAACCAAGTATTCCATGTGAAATCCTCTTGTAAGACCTCCGTCTTGTGCATCTCTCTGAGGTGCATACTGAACCACACCTATGGATCTGTTCAATAGGGATAGCCGTGAGTGAGAGACGGGTTGGATTTAGTTCACATCTCATAAAATAATGAATTTTTCATGGCTGGAAGAGAGGAACAGACTAGAATGTGCCTCGACATGTGATTTGAAGTTCAGGACGAGTCTGTGTGTTTCCCGACCGTGAACAAACAACACGCCTTCTCCTGGAGTAACATTACATGCCTGGTGCCTGCGGAGGAAAACAAAAAATGTGTTGGTGGTATTTGGTTTCCTTACACACAGAGCATTCACAACCTACCTCCCCCTTACAAAAACACATGAAAAAAAAAAGTTTTCGGACACGTGTAACTTTTCACATGAATTTTTCACGTGAACAAATCACGTGAAAAATGTCACGTGGGGAAAACTCACATGAGAGTCATGACTCAGACACGTGGTTTCCCAACATTTCTCATGTGATATTATAAGTTTACATGTGCGCTTTTGTTACTGCCGGTATTAGAACCCTGGTGTCCCATGGGAGAAGCCAATGTCTTGACCGTTCGACCAAGAGGGCCAACTTAATTTTGTAGTCGCAGGTGGTGCTACATCATCACGTGACCATGAGCAACCACGACTGACTGTCAAACGATTCAAAATGTAATCGAGTTTATCGAAAGAGTCTTTGTGATTAATCACGATTTAATTTATCCATGTCAAAAAAATGTAAGGGACCTCAATCTGCATGCAACAGACTGTTTATTTCCCAGAGTCTTTCTGTGAATAATTCTTAGAGACAGAGAGAGAGAAAGAGAGAGAGATAGAGAGCTACTGCGGCTGCAGGAGATGTGCAGGCAGGTTGAGCCCCTGAGCCTGACCGTGATAGGGATCTGGAGCACAGGTTGGTGGCAACTTAATTGGGGAGGACGGTCTCGTGGTAATGGCTGGAGTGGACTGGTATAAAATAATTCAAACATGGTTTCCGTGTGTTTTATACATTTCCATTAGCTCCGACCCGGCCATTATTATGAGCCGTCCTCCCCTCATCAGCCTCCTGTGATCTGGAGGGTGTGGCTTCAAAGGGCTATTTCCACAGTGTGGGTCTGACAGGGTTGGGCCTGGCTGTGCTGGGCTGGGGCGGGATATTTACGGTGTTGCTGGCTGGGCTGAAAGAGTCCTCCATTATAGGGCTGTGGTGAGGTGGTTGTTTGGTAATGGTAATGCCACCCTGGCCTTGTGGCCACCTTGGTCTCTCCCTGCTTTTACTGTGGACAGGGCCTCTCAGTGCTGCTACTGCTACTGCTGCTTATAAAGCTTTACACTAAACCTCAGCACGCTAACATGCAGTTTGGTATACAGTAACACACCACTGCACACTTCAGTACTTTTACACATGTACATTAGTAGACTACAATACAAAGTTGTACTGCACTGCGTGTTGTGTTTGACTGCAGTATCGCTTACTAGCGAACATGTTAGCACACAGCACACAGCAGTACACTCACTGACTCCAGTACAGTATATAGACTAGTAGTGTAGGGTTTGGTTGGCATCTATTTGCAGGAGAGGGGTCTTTAAATAGCCCAGGGCGAGAAGTGACAGCACAGGTGGGGCAAGGTTACCGCTGGCCTTGGAATAACAGAGTGCAGCCATAAACCAACAGATTAGGTAACCGTTCACCAGCCTCCTCCGCTCGCAATGCTGCTTGCCTAGGGGCTTCAGGTATTTTATTAATGTCCTCTCTTTGACTCTGTCCAAGTTTTTCACATATGACCACACAATGGGTCCATTGCCTATGTGTCTCTAATGGATGTCTGTGATCTGTCTTGCAGGTGTAACTATGGGTATCAGGATATAATGGTGTGTTTTGTCTTGCAGGTGTAAATACGGGTGGCAGGGTCCGTTCTGTGATGACTGCCTGCGCTACCCAGGCTGTGTCCACGGGACCTGCGTCAAGCCCTGGTTGTGCAGCTGTGAGAAGAACTGGGGAGGCCTGCTGTGTGACAAAGGTGAGGCATTAGAGCAGACCAGACCTGGCCCACTGTACTATTAACACATCCTCTACAGTGACCTCTGACCTCCCTGTAGTGTCACACAACACAAGGTCACCTCTGAGTTCCCCTCAGCAGCAGGTGGTCAACAGAGGTCACTGAAGAGTGACTGCTAGAAACAGGAGATCACTTCAGAGTAACAAGACGGAGAGGTGGATGGAGAGGCTACATTTAGCAATATGTAACAGTATGCTTTCATGTCCGACCATATGAAGTCGTGTGATGACTATGTAGTTAATCTGTAACATATAATTTACCATCCTAATCCTTTAGATGTGTTCATATGAGACCATTAAAGTGTGTAAATGTAATCCTTCCTGTATGATTCTCTCCAGATTTGAACTACTGTGGGACGAACAAGCCATGTAAGAATGGAGGAATGTGTATGAACACAGAGCCAGATGAGTACAACTGTGTCTGTTCTGACGGCTACTCAGGCAAGAACTGTGAGATAGGTGAGTCAGTGAACAAATTCAATTATGTCAGTGCCAATGAGCACGGTTACATGCACACAATAATACGATTATTGTGGATAGTCAGATTAATATAATAGTTTGTTTAAAACGTTCACATGCTTTGCAAGAAGATCGATTTCCCTAATAATCCTGTTTACATGGACACATCTGAAATCAGGCTACTGATGGGCCTTTTGATAAATGCAGAAAATCGCCTATCAAAATAAACATTCTACCACAGTAAATATGTTATTTTTGCGAAACCTTTTTGATTCTGAGTTCGGACCAATCGTTTGTATGTGAAAACTCTTTCTAAGATGCATACTTTCAGTTTTCTGAACTCACTTGTAATAAGAGGGAGGCTCGCTCGGCTGGTTCTAGCACATGCACAGATCAAATACACAGCTGGAACACCGATTAAGGTGTTTACATGTCCTAATAATTCAAAAGATTACTCAGAAAACCAGGCGTTTTAATCGGCATATGCTTACTTCGATTTTGACCTTACGCCGATTAAGATAAGCAGAGTAAGGTATTTACATAACTATTTCTATATTCGGCCTACTGCCATAATCAGTTTAATATTGAATTATTAGTGTGCATGTAAACATACTCAATGTTCTATAGTTGATAGTTTGCTTGTGTATTTTGTTGCGCTATTTATGTCATCTGTCACTCTGACTCATGGCACATTTCTCTCCCCACGTCTACCCCTTATCTTCAGCTGAACACGCCTGTGTGTCCAACCCCTGTGCCAGTGGGGGCACCTGCCATGAGATCCCGTCTGGGTTTGAGTGCCACTGTCCTGCAGGCTGGGCAGGGCCCACCTGCGCTAAAGGTCAGTGAGTCACGATCTTGCCCCTCCCAAGGTGTGTGTGTGCCCCCATGTTTTTACAAAGCTGTACCCGTACATCATTGTGTGTGTGTGTTCCAGACATGGACGAGTGTGCGTCTAACCCCTGTGCTCAGGGTGGGACCTGCATCGACATGGAGAACGGATTTGAGTGCCTCTGCCCCCCACAGTGGGCTGGGAAGACCTGCCAGATAGGTAAGCCTGGGAAAGAGAGGTGGCGGGTGGTCTGTAGTTTAGCCTATCATTCAGACTAGAGAGTTCTGAGGGCACAGTCTCTGCCTGGGAAAATGGAGCAAAGCATGTCCAAATGGCTAAATATTATGTCCTTGGGAGCATAACTTGAGACTGTTTGCATGCTAAATTCAATTAAGTGTTTGATTTGAAGTGAATGTGATATGTTGTGATGTGACTTGAAGTGTTATTGAATCTAGCCGTGTTTGATCTTATGCCAGGAATTTCCGTGCTCGTCCAGTATCCGGTTGTTTGTGTCTCTCACCCTGTTGAGCCAGTCGTATTACTATGGTGTGGATACTAATTTGAAATGGGTGCATGCATGTCCATGGAGAAAGCTGGATATTATGTGCAACCTGAGCCAGGTTTCTTAAGTAAAACTATAAATAACACCTAGCCTGGCAACTGCTAACCTTGGGGCCTGATATAGCCTGACAGTGCGTTATCTTTGGCTACAGACTGGGATAAAAGGGGTATGTACTCTAGTCTCCACCCAGAGCAGAGCCTCACCCCAACACCGCTATTTAGCTCCGTTGAGTGGCAAGGGGAAAGGAAACACTTTATAACCTGTAAACACGCTCAGGGAGGAACCCAAGCTCCAGGTGTTGTGTTACACGGTCCGTTATTCTCAGTGCGCAGGCGGTTCCCCTTTCAGCGAGCGGGCGGTACCTGAGAGAGGGGTGTCGGGTGTCCGCAGCCCAACAGGTGCCTCTCACCTCTGAGGAAAAGCGATTGTGTTCTGGTCTGTCCAGGGAGAGGGTGTTAGTGACCATTGCCTTGGGAACTGACCACTGGGAAAGCTCTGGACGTCAGAGAATAGATCAGTTCAGAAATAGGGTAGGCAACTGAAATAAATGTTTAGGGTAGGAGGCAGAGCCAGCAAAATGGATGGCAAAAGGTTGAGAACGTTTTTTGGATGGCAAAAAGTTGAGAAAGTTTTCTAAAGGCAGGTTTAAGGTTATAATTATTATCAGGGGCTTTAGTTTCTGTGTAGCCTTGCACTGTAGAGATCTGCTTGGTGGTGGAGCTTGGAGGCTGGTTCTTAGATCTCTCTCTCTCTCTCTCTCTCTCTCTCTCTCTCTCTCTCTCTCTCTCTCTCTCTCTCTCTCTCTCTCTCTCTCTCTCTCTCTCTCTCTCTGTCTGTCTGTCTTCACTCCGCAGACGCTAATGAGTGTATGGGGAACCCTTGCCTCAATGCTTACTCTTGCAAAAACTTGATCGGTGGATATCACTGTGCCTGCTTTCAAGGATGGGCCGGCCAGAACTGTGACATCAGTCAGTATCAGTTAATCATGTGCCTCTGTCCCCTTTGCCTGCAGCTAGCTCCGACACCTAGCTGGGCCGCTGGCCAAGCTGTCCTGTTCCTATCTCAGGCTCTCTCTTTCTGCTTTATTATGGCCTACAAATACTTATCTAGATCCATGGATGGTGTTTTTACATGACTATGAGAAGCACATCCTGTAGATATCGTTGAAGGTTTTGTAGTCGACCTCACTGGCTTTCACTGCATGCACTAACCAACAGCATCATGTCTTCCTGCACCTTGAGAGAAATCTTCTTCTGAGTTTCTTTGAAGCATTAACCAAGTTGCACATTCTATGTTTTGTTTGTTTATCACATGCATGCCCCCACTGCATGTTCCCCTGTCCTATCTGTTGACCTGTATTAGTAAGTTCTCTCTTTCCCCTCTGCAGATGTCAACAGCTGCCATGGACAGTGTCAGAATGGAGCGACATGCAAGGTAGGACATTTTATTCAATAAGGCAATCTAGCCACTGTGTTTGATGCCCTCCATTCATATTATATCTATGGTTAGCATTATTATGGGTATGAGAGCCTCTGAGTGACAACTTTTTTCTTTACGCTTCGTACAGGAAGGGCGAAGAGGCTACGTGTGTGCCTGCTCACTGGGGTTTGTAGGCCGGCACTGTGAGGTCCAGAGGAACAGCTGTGCCAGCGGCCCGTGTAGGAACGGGGGCAGGTGCCACACCCTGCTGGACGGCTTCATGTGTGAGTGCCCACATGGGTACACTGGCACCACCTGTGAGGTGAGCTATGGTCCAGTCCAGACCTTTGACAAATCTGATCTTGTCTTTTATACACAACAATTATCTATTTATCCATCTATCCAACTATTCATCCACTCATCTTTCCATCTGTCCATTCGTAGGTGCAGAGTAAACCGTGCAGCCCTAACCCGTGCCAGAACAAGGCCCAGTGCCACAGTCTGATGGAAGACTTCTACTGTACCTGTCCTGATGACTTTGAGGGTAAGACCTGCTCCGAGCTCAAGGACCACTGCAAGACCAATCCCTGTGAAGGTAAAACCAATCTATAAACCTATTGCTGTCATCTCAACTCAAATAACTCAACCCATTGTAAAAGTACTAACCAGGCAGTTCTCTTGTCTAGCCTAAACTGAAACCTGATCTTAAGCTGCTTAGTCCTCAGGTCAACCTCAAGATCAACCATCATTTCAACCCAATCCTCTCAGGTCTATCTCACCAACAGTCTCTTGTCATTCCTTCTGTTTTGATCCCAGTGATTGACAGTTGTACTGTCGCCGTGGCCACCAACGACACACAGGAAGCGGTGTGGCACATCTCGTCCAATGTGTGCGGTCCCCACGGACGCTGCATCAGCCAGCTTGCTGGGAACTTCACCTGCTCATGTGAACCGGGCTTCACAGGAACATACTGTCACGAGAGTGAGTAGACACACACTCCATCATCATCACACATCATTGACTTCATCATCAAAATCATCACCATCATCATACCATAAGACTAAACATCCCGATCCTTACTGTAACACACCACTGACTTCATCAGTCTCATTGTCTTCCTCATCATCCCCATCCTCATTCATAGTCTCTCCTCTCTCCCTCCCAGACGTAAACGACTGTGTGTCGTCTCCCTGTAAGAACGGAGGAACCTGCATCGACGGGATCAGCTCTTTCCAGTGCTTTTGCCCTGACGGCTGGGAGGGCACGCTGTGTGACATGGGTATGTGTGTGTGTGTCCCTGGGTGGTTTTACTCTATATCTCCATGGTGTGTGTGTTACTCTAACTGATCCCTGGTGGTTGTGTTCCAGATGTGAATGAGTGCAGTAGGAACCCCTGTAAGAACGGAGGTCACTGTGTGGACCTGGTCAATGACTTCTACTGTCAGTGCCAGGATAACTGGAAGGGCAAGACCTGCCACTCACGTGAGAGCCAGTGTGACTCCAGTACCTGCAGTAATGGGGGGACATGCTTCGACCACGGGGACACCTTCCGCTGTACCTGTCCTTCAGGGTGGGGCGGCAGCACCTGTAACACAGGTAAGAATCCATTATTGCTTGGTTTTAACTATGTCATTCAAGGGAAAATCTAATAGACTGCTCTGGTCCATACGCTCCATAGGAGTCATTTTTTTTGCAGAAATGTGAATATAGGTTCTAAGCTCATCATATTTTATTTATCTTGTCAGGCAAGAACAGCACGTGTGACTCTAACCCATGTGAGAACAGCGGGACCTGTGTCGGAGGGGGTGATGCCTACACCTGCATCTGCAAGGATGGCTGGGAAGGGCCCACATGTGCTCAGAGTAAAGCACAATTTACTTAATTATTTTCAGGTTATAATCATAAACTAAAACGCGTCTGATTTTTATTCTGTGTCATCCCCTCTCTTCACAGATGCTAATGACTGCAACCCAACCCCCTGGTAAGTTGAACATATTGAATAAACCTAAATACTTTTCATGTCTTGGCTCCACTACTCGCTCTGTTATAAGGCTATCGCATCTCTTCACAGACCCAAACGCACCGATATTAGAGCATAATCTCTCAGTGTTCTGGTTTCAAAACAGGAATAAATTACTCTCACACACCGCTCATCTCGCAAATCTAATTTAATACTCAGAGATTTCTTGTTAAAGTTTGTTCCGTGGAGGTGTATGTGTGAAAGGGGAATTGTGTGTATCCCTGACTCCTCAGAACAGTGCAGGGCCTGACAGCTGGGTATTCCAGGGTCCTGTGGATCAGAGGGGCTGAGTGGACAAAGGCTCCCGCCACCACAATCCCTGACAGGGGGATTAGCACGGTGGGGTGCCCCTCACCCAATTCTTCACCACTGACCCCTGAGCATGGGGTGGTGTAGGCAAGAGAGGGGGGCTGGGGAACAGCATATAGGACCAGCACAGTATGGGGTGATTTTGGGATTTGCATATGAAGTCTGGACATTGATAAGGGATCAGCTTTAGTGACCACAGTCTCTGTCTCTAGTCCCCTGCCTTGGGATTCTGCTGCTGGGATCTAGACCTGAGATTGTGAAGGCTTTTTTCTCTTTGTAGTCTAAGCCTTCAGCCTTTTGTATGCTGCTGCACCTGTGCCAATGGTATGGGCTGATGTATTGATGTGTGGTTCTGTTTCCTTCCTCCAGCTATAACAGTGGTGTCTGTGTGGATGGTGTGAACTGGTTCCGCTGTGAGTGTGCCCCGGGATTCGCCGGACCAGACTGCCGGATCAGTGAGTCCCTGGGAACCAGAGGGGTGTGTGGGGGTCAGATTGGAAGGTTCAGGGGTGAAAGGTGACGGGGGGATTTTGAGCTGATTGTTTGTGAGGGACAGATTAGGAAGCCTTTAGGAAGCCTATCTTAACCTCCAACCCCTCTTGTGAGGAGAGGTCAGCTGTATTCTGCAAACAGGTCAGTTCAGTCTGACATTCTCAGACACAATCCTCTTTCCTTTTCCCCTTTTCAGAGAGGGTCTATTTTTCACGTGGGGATGCCAGACATGAGAACCAACCAGCCCCTACCCTGTTGTGATGATATTATAGCTAGGTGCCTTGCAGTAGACTAGAGATATTTGTGTAGTAATGTCCTCTTGTTTCCCAATCAGACATAGATGAGTGCCAGTCATCTCCCTGTGCTTATGGTTCTACCTGTGTGGATGAGATCAACAGCTTCCGCTGTGTGTGTCCCCTGAGCCGGGCTGGGCCTCGCTGCCAGGAGTGTGAGTACACTGCAGCTATAGAGAAAATACCTTTATTACTGTATCCATGGAGTATGGGAACTTTCTTCCATTGACCTCGTGCGTGGTAGGAAGAGTTTCTAAGGGCTGGGCCTGATATTGCCTTAGTCCTAACTCTGCTCCTCTCTCTTCCCTCTGCAGTCATAGGGATCGGGAAGGCCTGTCGTTATTCCGGCCTGCAGTTCCCTCACGGCAGTCGATGGGAGGAGGAGTGTAATACCTGCCAGTGTGTCAACGGCAGTGTGTACTGTTCTAAGGTGAGACTTGCATGGTTTTATTACACACAGTGAAGCTGTGTGTGTGTGCAAGCTGCCTCTCTGACCTCTCTCTCTCTCTCTGTGTGTGTGTGTGTGTGTGTGTGTGTGTGTGTGTGTGTGTGTGTGTGTGTGTGTGTGTGTGTGTGTGTGTGTGTGTGTGTGTGTGTGTGTGTGTGTGTGTATGTGTGTGTACAGGTGCAGTGTGGCCGGCGGCCCTGTCTGCTCCATAGAGGTGCTTCCGGTCCAGACAGCAGTGCCCCTTGTCCTGGAGGACAGGAGTGTGTAGAACACCAATTCCTCACCTGCTTCGCCCCGCCCTGCCACCAGTGGGGCGTGTGTTCCACCCCTGACCCCCCACCGCCCCTCCACACTCAGTGTGAACCCAACAGTGGTTACTTGGACAACAGCTGTGCCCGCATCACACTCATCTTCAACAGAGACAAAGTTCCACAGGTGAGTGTACAACATCATTATCTGACTAACATTAAGTAAGATATTTAATTAAAAAATATATATACAATTCTATTTGCATATTTGATTATTGACTTAGTTTTACTAGACTTGAATCTCCGACCACACCTTCCCCGTACTCTGCCAGAGAATTAAAGTGAATAGAGTGTGTGTGTGTGCTGATCAAAGGGTACCACTGTGGAGAACATCTGTTCGGAGCTGAGGTACCTTCCCATCACCCAGACCCTGGCTAAGGAACACACGCTCCTCATTCTCTGTGACCTGTCCTACTCCAACAGTGGCGCTGTGGAGGTTGCCATGGTGAGTGCCTCTCTCTCTCTCTCGCCGTGGCCACCCAGGCTCCTCTCCAGTAAGACATGGGAAATCAGGCACTACAGGGCACTAAACCCTTAATGGAGGGGATTAGGCCTTTCCTTGTGACGTAGTCATGTTTGGGGACATACAGGAAAAGGAGTGGTGTGTCTGATGTCCTTGTAGCTTTGTACTGAGTTGAATAATTAAACTCCATAGACCCTCTAAAGGCTTACAGTGATGTTAGTTGTGCTTTGTTAGACAATTATGAAATAGTCTTAACTCAACATGATCATGAAGTCGTATTATTTCAACCTAATATGAGTCTTGTGTTGTGGATCTGGGTTTGGCAGAGTTGTCCCATCCAGCTGACTCTATGTATCTGTATCAATACAGATGTTTTATGGAGACCCAGAAACGGTGTGTTCTCAGTAAGAGGCCACAGTAGTCCACTCTGAAGCCCAGAGGCTGTTAGATGTCAGAATGGGGTGAGGGGCTGTGTCACAGTTGTGTGTGTGTGTGTGAATGAGCAGCTGCTTTCCCAGAGAGAAGAAAGAGGAGTGTTGCTGACTGACTGACTGACTCTCTTATAATTCTTCACACTGACTGGCTGGCTGGCCAGGGAGCACCAGAGAGCCACAGCTGGCCTGTTCTCCATTGTTCATCCTAATTAAAGTGCACAGCATCCAGCTAATCTCCCTCTGCTCCCCCTGGACTCTCTGGTCCACTTATTAGGCAATTAACTAGACCTGCTTTGTGCTCTACGGGGGTGCATGTGAGAAGTTAGGACTAGGACTCCCTCTCTCCTGTTGTGTTGACTCACCATTTCCCCATCTCTCTCCCTCTTCTCCAGTCGTATGATCAGGATGGTCAGGAGCGGGATGGAGACCATGGTCAGATCCAAGAGGCTGCCAGTGCCATCATCGGTGCCCTGTCCAAACGACACAACAGCACCGTCATGCTGGCCGTGGTGGAGGTCAAAGTGGAGACACAGGTCATGCCCCAGTCTGTGGGTGAGTAACTGGACTCGACTTGGTTTAACTGTATGCATGTTTTTATACTGGGCTTTCGATTAGGTAGCATTACAGTACATGACAGTAAAGTTTAATTTAGTGGTCTTTCTGTCTCCAGACTACCTGGTTCCAGTCCTGTGTGTGGTGTTCAGTGTGCTGTGGATCTTCTGCATCGTGGTGTGTGTGTGGTGGACCCGTAAGAGGAAGAAAGAGCGTGAGAGAGAGTCTGCAGCGGAGGACAGCACTGTCAACAACCAGCTGGAGCCGCTGAGGGTCATCTTGCCACAGCACAAAGACAACCTAGACAAAGACATTCAGTACGAATGCAAGAAACTCATGAGCCCTCCAGACCGGACGTGTGACGGGGCTGAGGAAGAGGAGGAGGAGGACGGCGAGGAGGAGGAGCTGAGGAGGGGAGGGATGGAACTAGACAAGTGTTCCACACAAAAGTGCTCCTTGGCAGGAGTGCAGGACAGAGTGATGGGCAAAGGGGGGGTGATCTGTACGATGCGTAGCGCCCCTGTCAAACCCCCCCACCGGACAGCGTACAGCCCCAAAGACAACCGGTGTAAAAACCTCAACGCTGCCAACTTCAGTGTGGATGTCAAAGATAATTATGTATGAGCTCGGCCTAGAGGTGGGACCTCTCAAACTAAAGATGACTTCTCCATCTAATAGAAAAACACAAGCACCAATAGTAAAGATTTCAAACATGTTTTACATTTCATTTGACTTTATTCTCTGTCTGCAACATGGAGGCTTCTTATTTACTAAAAGCATTGCAAAAGAACATTTCAGCAACAAAAAGAGACCTGAATTTGTTTCTTTTTTTTGTTTACAAATTGTTGCTCCCTTTAAAGGAGAGACCTTTTTTTCACAGCGTGTCACTGAGAAAATTGTGTATCATGTGACTTTGGCGAGAGCACTGCCATTGGAGGACTATGGAGAGTCCATTGAATGGCAGCTGTCGTTGCACTACTACATTACTACTAGTGCATTTAGTCCATATCTGCCTTAACCCGCACTGTGGGCATTTTCTTTGTTCTCTTGGTATAATAATGTCATTAGTATAAGTAAAATTATGTAAAAGATTATATATAAGACCGTTCGAAAGCTATAAGCAGTATAACACCTGACATCAGCATTAGTTTATAAACATAAACATATTTTCCATGACATGTCAATGCTTCTAAAGACCTTAGGTATATCCCTTTAACATGCCTTTTACTTCATCATTTCCTTCAGCCCTTCTTTTATTATTTCATCTTATTCAAAGAATTGATCCAGAACTTAACAATTCATACAGTGGGGAAAAAAGTATTTAGTCAGCCACCAATTGTGCAAGTTCTCCCACTTAAAAATATGAGTGAGGCCTGTAATTTTCATCATAGGTACACGTCAACTATGACAGACAAATTGAGGAAAAAAAATCCAGAAAATCACATTGTAGGATTTTTTATGAATTTATTTGCAAATTATGGTGGAAAATAAGTATTTGGTCAATAACAAAAGTTTCTCAATACTTTGTTATATACCCTTTGTTGGCAATGACACAGGTCAAACGTTTTCTGTAAGTCTTCACAAGGTTTTCACACACTGTTACTGGTATTTTGGCCCATTCCTCCATGCAGATCTCCTCTTGAGCAGTGATGTTTTGGGGCTGTCGCTGGGCAACACGGACTTTCAACTCCCTCCAAAGATTTTCTATGGGGTTGAGATCTGGAGACTGGCTAGGCCACTCCAGGACCTTGAAATGCTTCTTACGAAGCCACTCCTTCGTTGCCCGGGCGGTGTGTTTGGGATCATTGTCATGCTGAAAGACCCAGCCACGTTTCATCTTCAATGCCCTTGCTGATGGAAGGAGGTTTTCACTCAAAATCTCACGATACATGGCCCCATTCATTCTTTCCTATACACGGATCAGTCGTCCTGGTCCCTTTGCAGAAAAACAGCCCCAAAGCATGATGTTTCCACCCCCATGCTTCACAGTAGGTATGGTGTTCTTTGGATGCAACTCAGCATTCTTTGTCCTCCAAACACGACGAGTTGAGTTTTTACCAAAAAGTTATATTTTGGTTTTATCTGACCATATGACATTCTCCCAATCCTCTTCTGGATCATCCAAATGCACTCTAGCAAACTTCAGACGGGCCTGGACATGTCCTGGCTTAAGCAGGGGGACACGTCTGGCACTGCAGGATTTGAGTCCCTGGCGGCGTAGTGTCTTACTGATGGTAGGCTTTGTTACTTTGGTCCCAGCTCTCTGCAGGTCATTCACTATGTCCCCCCGTGTGGTTCTGGGATTTTTGCTCACCGTTCTTGTGATCATTTTGACCCCACGGGGTGAGATCTTGCGTGGAGCCCCAGATCTAGGGAGATTATCAGTGGTCTTGTATGTCTTCCATTTCCTAATAATTGCTCCCACAGTTGATTTCTTCAAACCAAGCTGCTTACCTATTGCAGATTCAGTCTTCCCAGCCTGGTGCAGGTCTACAATTTTGTTTCTGGTGTCGTTTGACAGCTCTTTGTTCTTGGCCATAGTGGAGTTTGGAGTGTGACTGTTTGAGGTTGTGGACAGGTGTCTTTTATACTGATAACAAGTTCAAACAGGTGCCATTAATACAGGTAACGAGTGGAGGACAGAGGAGCCTCTTAAAGAAGAAGTTACAGGTC
Source organism: Coregonus clupeaformis (assembly GCF_020615455.1). NCBI lineage: Eukaryota > Metazoa > Chordata > Actinopteri > Salmoniformes > Salmonidae > Coregonus > Coregonus clupeaformis. Next base: position 21,181,068 of record NC_059220.1, read on the forward strand.
TGTGAGAGCCGGAAATCTTGCTTGTTTGTAGGTGACCAAATACTTATTTTCCACCATAATTTGCAAATAAATTCATTAAAAATCCTACAATGTGATTTTCTGGATTTTTTTTTCTCAATTTGATTCTCAACCTATGATGAGAATTATAGGCCTCTCTCATCTTTTTAAGTGGGAGAACTTGCACAATTGGTGGCTGACTAAATACTTTTTTCCCCCACTGTATAAAGGGAAAATATGTCCTTTCACAACTCTTCATATCACCATAAAGGTGTTTCTTTGAACAATGTATATATGTAAATATAAAAATGGCTGTGTATATTTGAATTTAGTAACTTAAGTGATCCTTTTTATTATAGTTATTCGAAAGAATAAGATTGTTAATGTTTTGTTGGTTTTTTATTGTGTCATTCCGTTTTATTAGTGTCTGTTGACACAGGCCAGGTTTTATACAGATTTATGGACAATATCCAGGGTCCCACTTAATCACAAAAGCATTGACAGAAACAAATTATTATAAGTGCTTGTTTGTTTTGCTTTATGATTTTATTATGTTCCAACACTTCAAATTGTCAGTAAGCACAGTTGTTAGTTCTAGTTCTAGGCTTGTCCGCTGCTTAAGTCGGAGCTATCGGTTGGGAGTTTCCCTAGTGAATGCTGGTTCACCATCTCCCATTCACTATGCTACAGTATGTGAACGTTAGAATGTCCTATTATAATGCAGGGGTCAGAGGAGGCTGGTGGGTGGAGCTATAGGAGGACGGGCTCATTATAATGGCTGGACTGGAATTAATGGAACGGTATTAAACATGTGGAAACCACGTTTGACTTCCAGCCATTACAATGAGCCCGTCCTCCTATAGCTCCTCCCACCAGCCTCCTCTGGCATGGGGTGTACCAATACATGGATGGTTTGTGTTGATCTGATACAGAAGCAGTGCTAGCAGGCTCTTATCATCGTGATGTAAGTCGCTCTGGATAAGAGCGTCTGCTAAATGACGTATATGTATGTATGTATATGTGATTTGGGTCAGAATCAGGAGTAACTACAATTCAATTCAAGGCCATGATCAGAGCAATCCAGTGGTTTAATCTTTGTCTGGGCATGAGCACTCAGTTACCCAGCCCTGCAGTGGTGCATTGGATTTCTGCTTTCAATACTGGTCTAATGAAGGGAACAAGTTTTATTATTGTTGTTGTTGTTGTTGTTGTGGTTGTCCAGTGTTTGTATTGTATTCTGTTTCTGCACTAAGAAAGAGGAAGAGAACCAATTGAGCATTACCTCAGCGGTGGTAGTGAAAATGATTTTTGTTGTTCTTTACAGTTTAATATTGTTATTCTCTGACAAGAATTGTGTTTTCTATTTTTTGATGATGCAAAAAGAAAATAATTCAAATCATTACCCATATCAAGTCAGCAGAATCCCACTAGCCCCAGAGAATGGGCTGAATGTGCAGAACATTGTAATTATTTTGTACAAAAGAGCAGTCGGGTCTTGGTTTGTTAGTGGAATTTTTGTTTTTTCTTAGAACAATCCAATTATTTATTAAAGTATTTTATACCAATATCTTTGTTTTGTCCTGTCTGTAGCATTGGAATTTGAACTTGTCACATTTCATTAATCTAGTAAACACAACATAATTCACATCACTTCTTATCTTACCTCATCAGCATAGCAGGTATTTATAGGGTAGTGTTTATAGTGTTACCTCATTAGCATAGCAGGTATTTACTGTATATGGTAATTATTATAAAGTTACCTCATCAGCATAGCAGATATTTACTGTATATGGTAGTGTTTATAATGTTACCTCATCAGCATAGCAGATATTTACTGTATATGGTAGTGTTTATAATGTTACCTCATCAGCATAGCAGATATTTACTGTATATGGTAGTGTTTATAATGTTACCTTGTCAGCATAGCAGATATTTATATGGTTGTGTCATAATATTACCTCGTCAGCATTGTAACACCCTGGCTCTGGGACTCTATATGTTGAGCCAGGGTGTGTTCTTTCATTGTGGTGTATTTCTATGTTGGGAGTTCTAGGTTGTTTATTTCTATGTTGGCCTGAGTGACTCCCAATCAGAGGCAACGAGTGTCAGCTGTGGCTGGTTGTCTCTGATTGGGAGCCATATTTAAACTGTCTGTTTTTCCCTTTGTGTTTGTGGGTTCTTGTTCCGTGTTGGTCTATGTTACCTAGGACGTTACGAGTCGTTTGTTGTTTTTGTTTACTGTCCGTGTTTATCGCTAATGATAAATAAACATGTTCGTTCATCACGCTGCGCCTTGGTCCTCCTCTCTTAACGACGATCGTGACAGAAGAACCCACCATACAAGGACCAAGCAGCGTGTCCAGGAGCAGGCAGATTGGACATGGGAGGAAGCGCCGGGAAAGGAGATGGAGAGGTTGGCGATGGCCCAGGTGGGCAAATCGTGGTCCTGGGAGGACATGCTCGGGGGCAAAGGGCCATGGGCTAGGATTAAGGCCCTGGCGAGAGAGGAGCAGCGGCGTCAGCAGTGTCATCGTGGGACGGACGAGAGGCAACCCCAAAACATTTTTAGGGGGGGGCACACGGCATGGGCGGCTGGGCAGCAGGAGGCTGCCACAGGGCGATTTGGAGAGGAGGCCACCGGGTTTTGGGGGCCAGAAGGCAGGTTGGCGGAGCCTGGATGGAGAGCAGAGCCAACTCCCCGTACTCAGGCATGGCAGCATGAGACTGGGCAGGTTCCGCGGTATGCGGAGCTGCGCACTGTGCCACGAGTGGTCCGGCATAGTCCGGTACGTCCTGTGCGAGCACCCCGCACGTGTTGTGCGAAGGTGGGCATGCAGCCAGGACGGAGTGTGCCGGCTCAGCGCTCGTGGCCTCCAGTGCCTCTCCTCGGTCCCGGATATCCTGCGCCAGTGTCACGTGCTGTTATGCCAGTACGGGTACACAGCCCTGTACGTCCTGTGCTGATGCCTCACACAGAGTGTGTGAAGGTAGGCATTCAGCCAGGACGGGTTGTGGCAGCTCTTCACTCCAGGTCTCCTATCCGTCTCCACAGCCCGGTCCGGCCTGTCCCTGCTCCTCGCACCAAGCCTACGGTGTGCGTCGCCAGTCCGGTCCGGCCTGTCCCTGCTCCTCGCACCAAGCCTACGGTGTGCGTCGCCAGTCCGGTCCGGCCTGTCCCTGCTCCTCGCACCAAGCCTACGGTGTGCGTCGCCAGCCCGGTCCGGCCTGTCCCTGCTCCTCGCACCAAGCCTACGGTGTGCGTCGCCAGCCCGGTCCGGCCTGTCCCTGCTCCTCGCACCAAGCCTACGGTGTGCGTCGCCAGCCCGGTCCGGCCTGTCCCTGCTCCTCGCACCAAGCCTACGGTGTGCGTCGCCAGCCCGGTCCGGCCTGTCCCTGCTCCTCGCACCAAGCCTACGGTGTGCGTCGCCAGCCCGGTCCGGCCTGTCCCTGCTCCTCGCACCAAGCCTACGGTGTGCGTCGCCAGTCCGGTCCGGCCTGTCCCTGCTCCACGCACCAGGCCAGGGGTGCGCATCGTCAGCCCGTCCGGCCCGTTGCTGCTCCACGCACCAAGCCAGGGGTGCGCATCGTCAGCCCGGTCCGGCCCATTCCTACTCCACGCACCAAGCCAGGGGTGCGCATCGTCAGCCCGGTCCGGCCCGTTCCTACCCACGCACCAAGCCAGGGGTGCGCATCGTCAGCCCGGTCCGGCCCGTTCCTACTCCACGCACCAAGCCAGGGGTGCGCATCGTCAGCCCGGTCCGGCCCGTTCCTACTCCACGCACCAAGCCAGGGGTGCGCGTCGTCAGTCCCGCACAACCCGTGCCTGGGTCACCGGTGCCTGGTAAGGTACCGGTCAACTGCTCCACTACGGAGCTGAAGCTAACCGCTCCTGCTAAGTCCAGTTCAGCTCCAGCCAGCGGGGCCAGACCGGACCAGGGGCGCTATGGGGGGTTTATTGGAGGGTGGTGGGCAAGACCGGAGCCAGAACCGCCGCCGAGGAGGAATGCCCACCCAGCCCTCCCCTGTTTTGCTCTAGTTGAGGCGCGGTCGCAGTCCGCGCCTTTAAGGGGGGTACTGTAACACCCTGGCTCTGGGACTCTATATGTTGAGCCAGGGTGTGTTCTTTCATTGTGGTGTATTTCTATGTTGGGAGTTCTAGGTTGTTTATTTCTATGTTGGCCTGAGTGACTCCCAATCAGAGGCAACGAGTGTCAGCTGTGGCTGGTTGTCTCTGATTGGGAGCCATATTTAAACTGTCTGTTTTTCCCTTTGTGTTTGTGGGTTCTTGTTCCGTGTTGGTCTATGTTACCTAGGACGTTACGAGTCGTTTTTTGTTTACTGTCCGTGTTTATCGCTAATGATAAATAAACATGTTCGTTCATCACGCTGTGCCTTGGTCCTCCTCTCTTAACGACGATCGTGACAAGCATAGGGTCACGTCTCTCCTCTTCCTTTACTGTTAGCAAGCATGCGGAATGTCATTCACCTAATAACTTCAGCCTGTGAGCATGGCACTCTAAGGCAATTCCAGCATGCTTGATGATTAACCTATGGGCTCACTCGTGCAATAATCACTTTCCTTTCTTTCAACCAATGGGCATAAATCTAGGGAAGTATTCATATGTCAACTCAAACCTTGTGTCTCCCACTTGCTGTTTTGCAGCTACAGTCTTCCAACAACCTTCCACTTTCCCACCACCACCAACAGAAGGCCCCACCACCACCAGCTGCCCTACATAGAGCAATCTGTCATCAGCATCTGGCTCCGAGGAGCATACCTTGGAGATGAGGCCTACCCCAAACTATTCAATACAATTCCATATTGCATTCAGTCTCTGTTGTCATTCAGTTAAGCCTGTACTCAATTGAATTTGATTTGACGTGTTTTCACTTTATCAATGGAGCTGAATCTGCTCTTTCTATAGGATTCATCTTTCTGTAGCTGATTGGCTATCTATCTACAGACGCCCATTCAGAACCACCAATAAGGTAAGTCCCTTGCATGCATTCATCTGCCCTAATGATTTACATTAGTAACATAAACTACATGATGGCAGTAACGCAGCTGCATAGGGACTCTGCAATGCTCCATGGTTTGATATGTTGTGTTCTGTGATCGTTAACCCATCAGTCGTCTGGGAAGAATGGGAAACGTATGGAATCCAGGATCAGATATCAGTTAAGTCACATGTGTACAGCACAGGATCACTTACCTACTTGGTAGTACAATAAAGTAGAGAGAGAGAGGAGAGGGGGGAGGAGAGGAGGAGCCAATGGCACCCAGTAAATGTCACTGTACCGTATGTGTTCCTAGCATTCAGAATGTAAGCCAACACCAGATTCCACGAGTTACTGGCTACGGTCAAGGGTATCTGTCAAAGACAGGTTACCCTCCTCCGCTCCACATAGTATCACACTGTTTTAGCTGTGATTGTAACAATACTGAATGTTACTAGGAGCGGGGTGTGTGAGAGAAGAATATGTGAACTGTAGGCGAAAACTAAATTTTACGCAGAGTGGTGCCAGGAAAATAACCTCTCCCTCAACATCAACAAAACGAAGGAGCTGATTGTGGACTTCAGGAGACAGCAGAGGGAGCACACCCCCATCCACATCAGAAATCGACGGGGCCACAGTGGAGAAGGTGAAAAGCTTCAAGTTCCTCGGCGTACACATCACTGACAATCTGAAATGGTCTACCCACACAGACAGTGTGGTGAAGAAGGCAAAACAGCGCATCTTCAACCTCAGGAGGCTGAAGACATTCTGCTTGGCCACTAAGACCCTCACAAACATTTACAGATGCACCATTGAGAGCATCCTGTCGGGCTGTGTCACTGCCTGGTACGGCAACTGCACCGACCGCAACCGCAGGGCTCTCCAGAGGGTGGTGCGGTCAGCCCAACGCATCACCAGGAGCACACTGCCTGCGCTTCAGGACATCTACAGCACCAGGTATCACAGGAAGGCCAAGAAGATCATCAAGGACATCAACCACCCCGAGCCATTGCCTGTTCACCCCACTATCATCCAGAAGGCGAGGTCAGTACAGGTGCATCAAGTCTTGGACCAAGAGACTGAAACACATCTTAGATCTCAAGGCCATCAGACTGTTAAATAGCCATCACAAGCCGGCCTCCGCCTAGTACCCTGCCCTGAACTTAGTCACTGTCACTAGCCGGTTACTCATCCCTGCACCTTAGAGGCTGCTGCCCTATGTACCTTGACATGGAACACTGGTCACTTTAATAATGGAACACTGGTCACTTTAATAATGTTTACATACTGTTTTACCCATTTCATATGTATATACTGTATTCTAGTCAAGGCCATCTATTCAACTATCGCTGTACATACAGTATACTATCCTATCCTACGTATTCTTCAGATATACTATATATTCTATCCACATACTGTCCATAATGTCTATACATCCAATCACATATACTGTGTATATATATATATATATATATAGATTTATACTCTGGACACCCAACATTGCTTGTCCTAATATTTCTATATTTCTTAATTCCATTATTTTACTTTTAGATTAGTGTGTATTGTTAGATATTATTGCACTGTTGGAGCTAGGAACACAAGTTTTTCACTACACCATCAATAACATTTGGTAAATATGTTTATGCGACCAATAAAATTTGATTTGATAATTTTCATTGTCATTCCAATTCTGGTGTATGTGAAGATTATCTGACTTTTCAAATGTGAAGACTGCAGCTGAGCTATATCCTTTCTCACAAAAACAGCCCATCAGATGACTGGCCTCTAATTGTGTTCTGATGTCAGTTAGTTCAATGATTAACACAGAGCTGTAGCCAAAATGTGATGGATCATCTGGTCTGTTCAAAGTTTAACCAGCCTCCTAACCTCCTCACAGTGTCACTCTACCGGATAATCTGTTGGGGAGGAAGATGCATCTGTTGGAAATGGACTGCCCATTCCAGGATCTCCTAGGATCCCATGAGTGAGGGGTCTCCACATGAGGTAAACACAGTGGTGGTAGTGATTGTGGTGGGTCCAAAATGGTACCCTCTTCTCGAAATGGCACCCTCTTCCCCATGAATAGCAAACCCAGGTCAGTAATAGAATGATGCAGGGTAATGTAGTGACCACATCAGCTAAACACATGGGACTGGGTCAGTAATAGACTAACCCAGGGTAGCGTAGTGAGGGCTAGCCCAGTGCCAGTGTATCTCATGCAGCACCAGAGTAGCCAAGGTATTCTCTCACCTGCTGACTTGCTGTTGCTGCTTTTAAACACAATGACCCAGATACACGGGCGTGAACCCACCCAGGCCTTAATGACTTTACCCGACGATACTCCTCGTAGTAGTCACTCGCTACACACCTATTTTTGCCCAGATCATTGGCACAGATCACAGTCACACACAGGAAGACCGGACGCAGGCAGTCAGGCACGGGATGATGAAACAGAGCTGTTGGACCAGGTCCTCTCACTGTCAATCCTAATGAACACAGTCTCAAATAACATCACCTTAATACCACAAAACGACTGGTTATTGCTTAATGAACAGATCACTATGTTTTTATTGGAGGGATTTCTCAATGGCATCACCAGATTTAGCCTTGAGTAGAGTAGAGTGATAATGGTAGGAATGAAAGTGGAGGGAGGATCCTGGATAGTGTGTACGTAGAGAGAGAAATATGTAGGCCTAATTCCCGAGGATAGTGGGAAAGGAAAAGAGGCAGGGTTCAGTGAGATTCCTCCTCATCTCAGAGGGAGCTGCTGACACACCTTGGTCTGTGCTTGCGGCAGGCCCACGACTCCTCCTGAATCCACATGTTCAAACAGAGATGAAAGCCGTTGTTAGGATGGTGTCAATATGACCGCCTGCCAAGTAAGCCCTACTTAGTGCAATCCCAGATGTTCCTGCCACTGAATATTCTCCCGAGAAATGCAGCGAGGTAGCCTTGGCCAGACCTTTCACATCAAAGTGGGGAGGACTCAAAACAATGAACACTTACAGTCCTCCTGCAGCTCCAGGCTTTTCATGCTGAGAAAAAAACGATCTGTGATTTAGTACAGTAATAAGAGGGTAGGGTCCGTCATCAGAATAGCTGACGTTGATTCATATTTCCTGTGAGAAGGCATTTTTAGTATTTAAATTTTTTAAATTTTAGTCATTTAGCAGACGCTCTTATCCAGAGCGACTTACAGTTAGTGAGTGCATACATTTTTCATACTGCCCCCCCGTGGGAATCGAACCCACAACCCTGGCGTTGCAAGCACCATGCTCTACCAACTGAGCAACAGGAGACAGTACAGTACAGTACAGTACATAAGGCATCCCCTTCCTAATAACTTCATTATCTACGTCAGGGGATGTCAGTCAGTCAGTCCCCCGTCCTGTTAGAAAAACATCTGTATTAAACAACACAACATCTGCCTGGTGAAGCATCTGCCTAACAAAGCCCAGTCTGAGAGCAGTGCTAGGGTTTAGAATTTCTGCATTGGAAAACACGCAGCTCTCACTGACTACTGTAAGTGATCAACTGGCTAGTTTACTTTAAGCACAGTAAACAGTATTAAAAGTTAAATAAAAAAGTAAGTTAGAATGGCATATAACCTTAACAACGCTATAACAGAAAAGTCCACCTGGTCCTGGTTCCAGCCACTTGTTAACCTTATAAAATCACGATCTAAGTGTTTATAACGCAGCCTGCATTTCTTACCCTGAGCTACATCATTACAGACAAGCCCCAACCAATAGAGGAATGCCATAACTCAATATCTTTCTTCATCCCTCATTACCAATGGACTGGATCTTCTTTATGTAAACGTTTTACTGCGACTGGGAGAAGATATATTAGGGTATTTTACCAAGGGGGAAAGTATAGCTATTATGTGATTGTAAAATACAAATAGTGATGCAGATGTGATACACAGTGATACAAATGTATGAGCATTCATTTTGTAAATTATAAACTCGTACATTTTTTACAGTGTTTTGTCAGTACATTTATACATTTAGCTGTTAGCATTTTAGTAAGCATTAGGGTAACACTATTGTATCCATTTCCTAAAAAGCCAAGCAATGTGTGATGGCCCTAAACTGCTTCAGTCCAGACATAGCAAGCTTTTAGTCAGCGCCAGTTCAGTGAACGCTGCACAGACAGCCACCCGGTCGCACAAACATGTTGACCTTCTGACCTCTCTCTCTCTATCTCTCTCTCTCTCTCTCTCTCTCTCTCTCTCTCTCTCTCTCTCTCTCAGAGAGATGGGATGGCCTTACACATGCCATTTGCATGTGCGGTGGCCGGAGTGACCAGTGCCTGAGGGGTTGCCTCAGAACCATCGGATTGACTGAGCTCTGTGTTATCAGTTGGCCAGAGGTGCAACAATAAGGCTTAATGCGTGATTAAGTCCCATATCGCCTGTCATTATGGGAGAGCTAGTCAAGTGTGAGAATGGTGAGGCTCTTTTACAAAACCTGCCCTCTGCTCTTCTGTTCATCTTGTGTCTGTCTCTCTGGGCTTCTCTTTGTCTCACTGCTTTGTCTCCCTCTCTTTCAACACGTTACTTTCACTCTGCAGTAAAGGTGTGGAATCCATATTGCTACTGTCAGAGTACATTTCTGTACATGCTGGACTCTGTTACAGAAGGGATTTAATCAAAACCCACAATCACAGGCAGCAGCTAAAAGTTCATAACTGACAGCATCAAAGGAAGAAGAGGGATAATACAAATCATTAGAATCCACTCCCACATGTTGAGCTTCTGGGTTGGTATTTTAATCAAACGTGTTCTGATTTGCCCATTTGTTTCTATAACCCAGAGAATTCGTGCAGGAGAAAAACCCACAGCATGACAGCATTAACATCTACTAAATCAAAAAGTGAACATAGCCAGAAGATCCATATAGAAAGAGCTTTACAGAAAAGTGACAATACAGTATATTCACAGTCATTATGACCTGTTTTAGGTGGTTCAGAATAAGACTCATTTACATTTTAGTCATTTAGCAGACGCTCTTATCCAGAGCGACTTACAGTTAGTGAGTGCATACATTATTATTATTTAATTTTTTATACTGGCCCTCCATGGGAATCAAACCCACAACCCTGGCGTTGCAAACGCCATGCTCTACCAACTGAGCTACATCCCTGCCGGCCATTCCCTCCACTACCCTGGACGACGCTAGGCCAGTTGTGCGCCGCCCCATGGGTCTCCCGGTCGCGGCCGGCTACGACAGAGCCTGGATTCGAACCAGGATCTCTAGTGGCACAGCGATGCAGTGCCTTAGACCACTGCGCCACTCGGGAGTTCATACAGGCACTTGTTTTTTTGACATAAGGCCCACTCTGTGATATTTACAGCCTTTTTTGATCATTTCAATTAAGGAGTGGGCCTTTAAGAAGGAACAATGTATTATGATTATTACGTCAAACAAAGTGTATATGGCTGCTGCGGTATCAGGACATGACATAATTGGTTTGATCACAGCAGCTGCCTAACTCCAGATAGGTTTATGTATAAACATGGATCAACCTGACACATGAACATGACCAGCATTAAAGCAGTTTCCTTTGATGTCCGAAACAAGAAAGGACCTGTGTTTTTCCACCCTGTGAAACCAAAGAACTCTGTGTATTTTGAGAGTCAACTTTCTGCTGATGTCTGACTCTTAGACCTTTGAACCAAACACCTCTCTCTCCATAGGCCTGTTCCCAATATCCCCCAGCCTGGCCCTGGATGGCTAACTTCCTCTAAAAGGGTGGACTCTGCTCTTCAGAAAGGCAAGCTGAGACAAATGAAACATAGTAAGTGACTCCTGTGAACTCACCCCCACAGAGTGTAGTAAGCTACAGAGAAACACTTTGAGACAGGTCATGGCCCTCTTCACCCTGCGGCTCCGGCTCTCTCTAGGACAGTATCAGGGAGGAGACATGTCATCATAGCGCCAGTCCCTGTGTGCTAGGCTAGGCTGGACTCCTAGGCTACTGGCTCGACAGAATAGGCTGGTGAGTTGGACATACTTCAAAAGCAGCTCCAGTCTAAAGATATCCACCTATAAAGATGATGTGTCTGTCTGTCGGGGGGAAGGTGTGAATCCCAGCTGTTTTACAGGTTCAGCAGCAGAATGATGGACAACACTGGCCTTTGACAGGCTGGACATCCTTTCACAAGCTGGACATCCTTCCTTTCACTCCCTGTCTCCCCCTAAACCAGGGGTGTCAAACGTACGGCCCGCGGGCCGGATCAGGCCCGCAAACGGGTTTAATCCGGCCCGCGAGATGATTTCAACAAAGTATAAAAATGTGCTGCAATTTTTCAATAAAATAAACTGCTGTTCCAATTGCGTCCACTGGATGGCGCAATAGCAATTGTGTTAAGCAAGCAAACTGTTTATACCGGGCAGAGCAAGTAGGTCAAGCACGTGCAGCCAATGAGCTACTTTGTTTTGCCCGCGATATTTATTACGGCTTCTACTTTTAACATTATGTGCTTTGGCACCCTCATTGCCCCAATATGTCTCTGTCAAAAAAGAGAAAAGTGGACGCAGAGTGCAGAGTGTTCCAAGAAAAATGGTCATCCTATTTATTCACGGAATTGAATGGGAAAGCTGTATGTTTGGTTTGTTCAGAGCATGTTGCAGTGCTGAAAGAATATAACCTTCGTCGCCACTATGTGAGTCTTCATGCCGACAAATATGACAACTTTCAAGGACAGCGGAGATGAGAGAAGGTGAATGAACTGTTGGTGGGTCTGAAGAAACAGCAGTCTGTGTTTACTCACAGCCGAGACATCAGTGACGCTGCAGTGAAAGCTAGCTACCTCATTGCTAATGAAATCGCAGTGGCTTCAAAACCATTTAGTGAGGGTGAATTTGTAAAAACATGCATGATGAAGGCAGCGGAGATTGTGTGCCCTGAAAAGCGGCAGGCTTTTGCAAATATCAGCCTGACAAGAAACACAGTTGCAGACAGGATTTCCGATCTTTCAGTGGATTTGGACAGCCAGTTGAAGCAAAAAGTAAAGTCATTTATTGCGTTTTCGGGTTGCAATTGATGAAAGCACGGACATTACAGATGTTGCACAACTGGCCATTTTCATCCGCGGAGTTGATGACACATTGACCGTCACCGAGGAGTTCGTGGAGTTGGTGCCGATGACAGATACAACGACAGCAGCTGATATTTTTACCGCAATCGTCGGGCGCGCTGGACAGGGTCGGAGTGGACTGGTCCCGCGCTGTCAGCCTGGCTACAGATGGTGCGCCCTCAATGATCGGGAAAAAAGCAGGCGTTGTGACAAAGTTCAGAGAGAAAGTGCAATCTGCAAATGGAGGACGTGATTTTTTGACTTTTCACTGTATTTTGCACCAGGAGGCTTTGTGTTGCAAGTCATTAAAGATGGATAACGTCATGAAGGTGGTCATCCAAACTGTTAATTTCATCCGATCCAGAAGCCTGAATCACCGTCAGTTTGACAGCCTTCTCAGAGAGAAAGACCACATCTATGGCCTGCCATACCACACTGAGGTAAGATGGTTAAGCCGAGGTGCTGTGCTGAGGCGTTTCTTTGATTTACGAGAAGAAATTGAACAGTTCATGGAAGAAAAGGGCAAACCAGTGTTAGAATTTCATTCCGCAGAATGGATGCAGGACCTTGCATTTATGGTGGATGTTACAGAGCACCTGAATAACTTGAACAAACAGCTGCAAGGGCGCAACAAAGTTGTCACGCAGTATTATGACAGCATACGTTCTTTCAAGTTGAAGCTGTCATTGTGGGAGACGCAACATGCCGGTGGTGATGCAGCTCACTTCCCCTGTCTGAAAAATGTGTGCGCGACCCAACATGTGGCAGACATGAAGCGGTTCAAAGATAAAATAACGGGACTGTTACGGGAGTTTGAGCAACGCTTTCAGATTTATGTTTATATGTTTTTATGTTGATGTGCTATTGTTTTTAATTGATTTTATTTTATTTGTATATTTAACCTATTCTTGACTCTGTGGTTCTTGCACTTGTTTGGGGAACAGGATTTCATTATTTTTATCTACATTTCTGCCTGAGAAATGACACCCTGATATAGTTCTGTGATCTGTGATATACTTCTGTGAATCACTGAGGCATTGTGTGTTTGTGTGTTCTTTGTCCTCAGAACTTTCAAATAACTTGAGGTGTTTTATGATTAATAGTGATGTTGTGCTTTTGGACACTGTCCTCAGGCTCCAGCTTTATGTTTATATGTTTTTATGTTGATGTGCTATTGTTTTTAATTGATTTTATTTTATTTGTATATTTAACCTATTCTTGACTCTGTGGTTCTTGCACTTGTTTGGGGAACAGGATTTCATTATTTTTATCTACATTTCTGCCTGAGAAATGACAACCTGATATAGTTCTGTGATCTGTGAAACAGTTCTGTTAATCACTGAGGCATTGTGTGTTTGTGTGTTCTTTTTCTTTAGAATTTTCAAATAAACTTGACGTGTTTTATGATTAATAGTGATGTTGTGCTTGTACTATTTTGGACACACTGTCCTCAGGCTCCAGCTTTATGTTGTATGTTGATCGTATTAAAACAAAGAAAACAATCTGAAGTTGTTGTTTTTAAGTTATATATACCATGATTTTTCCGGTCCGGCCCACTTGGGAATAGATTTTCCTCCATGTGGCCCCTGAGCTAAAATTAGTTTGACACCCCTGCCCTAAACCATCTTCAGACAGAGGGTTATCTTGAGCTTTATTCATCTACACTGAACAAAAATATAAACGCAACATGCAACAATTTCAAAGATTTTACTGAGTTACAGTTCACATAAGGAAATCAGTCAAATGAAATAAATAAATTAGGCTCTAATCTATGGATTTCACATGACTGGGAATACAGATATACTTATGTTGGTCACAGATACCTTTAAAAAAAAAGTAGGGACGTGAATCAGAAAACCAATAAGTATCTGGTTTGACCACCATTTGCCTCATGCAGCGCGACACATCTCCTTCGCATAGAGTTGATTGTGGCCTGTGGAATTTTTCCCCACTCCTTTTCAATGGCTGTGCGAAGTTGCTGAATATTGGCGGGAACTGGAACACGCTGTCGTACACGTCGATCCAGAGCATCCCAAACATGCTCAATGGGTGACGTGTCTGGTGAGTATGCAGACCATTTTTTATTTTTTATTTATTTCACCTTTATTTAACCAGGTAAGCCAGTTGAGAACAGGTTCTCATTTACAACTGCGACCTGGCCAAGATAAAGCAAAGTAGTGCAATAAAAACAACACAGAGTTACATATGGGGTAAAAAAAAACATAAAGTCAGAAATACAACAGAAAATATATATACAGTGTGTGCAAATGTAGCAAGTTATGGAGGTAAGGCAATAAATAGGCTATAGTGCAGAATAATTACAATAGTATTAACACTGGAATGCTAGATGTGCAAGAGATTATGTGCAAATAGAGATACTGGGGTGCAAAAGAGCAAATTAAATAACAATATAGGGATGAGGTAGTTGGGTGGGCTAATTTCAGATGGGCTGTGTACAGGTGCAGTGATCGGTAAGGTGCTCTGACAACTGATGCTTAAAGTTATTGGGGGAGATAAGAGTCTCCAGCTTCAGAGATTTTTGCAATTCGTTCCAGTCATTGGCAGCAGAGAACTGGAAGGAATGGCGGCCAAAGGAGGTGTTGGCTTTGGGAATGACCAGTGAGATATACCTGCTGGAGCGCAGACTGCGGGTGGGTGCTGCTATGGTGACCAATGAGCTAAGATAAGGCGGGGATTTGCCTAGCAGTGATTTATAGATGGCCTGGAGCCAGTGGGTTTGACGACGAACATGTAGTGAGGACCAGCCAACAAGAGCGTACAGGTCACAGTGGTGGGTAGTGTATGGGGCTTTGGAGACAAAACGGAGACAAAACCATGGAAGAACTCTGACATTTTCAGCTTCCAGGAGTTGTGTACAGATCCTTGCGACATGGGGTCTGGCATTATCATGCTGAAACATGAGC
The DNA here is from genome assembly GCF_020615455.1 of Coregonus clupeaformis. Taxonomy (NCBI): domain Eukaryota; kingdom Metazoa; phylum Chordata; class Actinopteri; order Salmoniformes; family Salmonidae; genus Coregonus; species Coregonus clupeaformis. Next base: position 21,196,071 of record NC_059220.1, read on the forward strand.
TGATGGCGGCGGATGAATGGCACGACATTAGGCCTCAGCATCTCGTCACGGTATCTTTGTGCATTCAAATTGCCATCGATAAAATGCAATTGTGTTCGTTGTCTGTAGCTTTTGCCTGCCCATACCATAACCTCACCGCCACCATGGGGCACACTGTTCACACCGGGATTCATCCGTGAAGAGCACACTTCTCCAGTGTGCCAGTGGCCATCGAAGGTGAGGATTTGCCCACTGAAGTTGGTTACGACGCCAAACTGCAATCAGGTCAAGACCCTGGTGAGGACGACGAGCATGCAGAGGAGCTTCCCTGAGACGGTTTCTGAAATTCATCCGAGGTCCTGGGCTGGCATGGTTACAGGTGGTCTGAGGTTGTGTGGCCGGTTGGACGTACTGATACATTCTCTAAAACAACGTTAGAGGTGGCTTATGTTAGGGAAATGAACATTCAATTCTCTGGCAGGCAACAGCTCTGGCGGACATTCCTGCAGTCAGCATGCCAATTGCACGCTCCCTCAAAACTTGAGACATCTGTGGCATTGTGTTGTGTGTCAAAACTGCACATTTTAGAGTGGTCTTTCATTGTCCCCAGCAGAAGGTGCACCTCTGTAATGATCATGCTGTTTAATCAGCTTCTTGATATGCCACACCTGTCAGGTGGATGGATTATCTTGGCAAAGGGGAAATGCTCACTAACATGGATGTAAACAAATTTGTGCACAACATTTGAGAGGAATAAGCTTTTTGTGCATTTGGAACATTTCTGGGATCTTTTATTTCAGCTCATGAAAAATGGGATCAACACATTACACACATAATCCGAAAAGAAAAGAAAGAAACAAGAAATTAAGAAATATCAGTGACCAATATCAGAATGAGCAATGTTAGAGTCCGGATTATAAATATACACCGAGTGTACAAAACATTAGGAGCTCTGCTCGGTTTTTCAGGCTCAACAGTTTCCCGTGTGTATCCAGAATGGTCCACCACCCAATGGACATCCAGCCAACTTGACACAACTGTGGGAAGCATTGGAGTCAACAGGGCAACACAATATTAGAAAGGTGTTCGTAATGTTTGATATACTCACACATATACAGTTGAAGTCGGAAGTTTACATACACTTAGGTTGGAGTCAATAAAACTAATTTTTCAACCACTCCACAAATTTCTTGTTAACGAACTATAGTTTTGGCATGTCGGTTAGGACATCTACTTTGTGCATGACACAAGTCATTTTTCCAACAATTGTTTACAGACAGATTATTTCAGTGTATCACAATTCCAGTGGGTCAGAAGTTTACATACACTAAGTTGACTGTGCCTTTAAACAGCTTGGAAATTTCCAGAAAATGATGTCATGGCTTTAGAAGCTTCTGATAGGCTAATTGACATCATTTGAGTCACTTGGAGGTGTACCTGTGGATGTATTTCAAGGCCTACCTTCAAACTCAGTGCCTCTTTGCTTGACATCATGGGAAAATCAAAAGAAATTAGCCAAGACCTCAGAAAAATAATTGTAGACCTTCACAAGTCTGGTTCATCCTTGGGAGAAATTTCCAAATGCCTGAAGGTACCACGTTCATCTGTACAAACAATAGTACGCAAGTATAAACACCATGGGACCACGCAGCCGTCATACCGCTCAGGAAGGAGACGCGTTGTGTCTCCTAGAGATGAACGTACTTTGGTGCGAAAAGTGCAAATCAATCCCAGAACAACAGCAAAGGACCTTGTGAAGATGCTGGAGGAAACAGGTACAAATGTATCTATATCCACAGTAAAACGAGTCCTATATTGACATAACCTGAAAGGCCGCTCAGTAAGGAAGAAGCCACTGCTCCAAAACCGGCATATAAAAGCCAGACTATGGTATGCAACTGCACATGGGGACAAAGATCATACTTTTTGGAGAAATGTCCTCTGGTCTGATGAAACAAAAATAGAACTGTTTGGCCATAATGACCATCGTTATGTTTGGAGGAAAAAGGGGGACGCTTGCAAGCCGAAGAACACCATCCCGTGAAGCACGGGGGTGGCAGCATCATGCTGTGGGGGTGCTTTGCTGCAGGAGGGACTGGTGCACTTCACAAAATAGATGGCATCATGAGGAGGGAAAATGATGTGGATATATTGAAGCAACATCTCAAGACATCAGTCAGGAAGTTAAAGCTTGGTCGCAAATGGGTCTTCCAAATGGACAATGACCCCAAGCATACTTCCAAAGTTGTGGCAAAATGGCTTAAGGACAACAAAGTCAAGGTATTGGAGTGGCCATCATAAAGCCCTGACCTCAATCCTATAGAAAATTTGTGGGCAGAACTAAAAAGCATGTGCGAGCAAGGAGGCCTACAAACCTGACTCCGTTACACCAGCTCTGTCAGGAGGAATGAGCCAAAATTCACCCAACTTATTGTGGGAAGCTTGTGGAAGGCTACCCGAAACTTTTGACCCAAGTTAAACAATTTAAAGGCAATGCTACCAAATACTAACTGAGTGTATGTAAACTTCTGACCCAATGGGAATGCTGCTGCTACTCTGTTAATTATTTATGCATAGTCACTTTAACTCTACCCACATGTACATATTACTTCAACTACCTCAACTAGCCGGTGCCCCCGCACATTGACTCTGCACCGGTACCCCCCTGTATTTATAGCCTCCCTACTGTTATTTTATTTTACTTCTGCTCTTTTTTTCTCAACACTTTTTTGTTGTTGTTTTATTTTACTTTTTTATTAAAAATAAATGCACTGTTGGTTAAGGGCTGTAAGTAAGCATTTCACTGTAATGTCTGCACCTGTTGTATTCGGCGCATGTGGCCAATAAAATTTGATTTGATTTGATTTGATATTCTGACATTTCACATTCTTAAAATAAAGTGGTGATCATAACTGACCTAAGACAGGGAATTTTTACTAGGATTAAATGTAGGAATTGTGAAAAACTGAGTTTTTAAATGTATTTGGCTAAGATGTAAACTTCCGACTTCAACTGTACATACTGAGAGCTCCTTTACGAATATATATTTATATATATATATATATATATATATATATATATATATATCACACACATGTGTATAGACAGTATGGACAGTACATCAATAGAAAAGGTGTGTACAGCAGTAGTTATATAGGATGATTCATGACTAGAATGCAGTATATACATATAAAGTGGGTAAAACAGTATGTAAACATTATTAAAGTGACCAGTGTTCAATGACTCTATGTACATAGGGCAGCAGTCTCTAAGGTGCAGGGTAGAGTTTCGGGTGGTAGCCGGCTAGTGACAGTGTCTAATGTTCATGGCAGGGTACCGGGCGGAGGCTGGCTAGTGATGACTGTTTAACAGTCTGATGGCCTGGAGATAGAAGCTGTTTTTTATTCTCTCGATCCCAGCTTTGATGCACCTGTACTGTCTCCGCCTTCTAGATGGTAGCGGGGTGAACATACCGTGGCTTGGGTGGCTGAGGTCCTTGATCATCTTCTTGGCCTTCCTGTGACACCGGGTACTGTAGAGGTCCTGGAGGGCAGGCAGTGTGCCCCCGGTGATGCATTGGGCTGACCGCACCACCCTCTGGAGAGCCCTGCAGTTGAGGACGGTGCAGTTGCTGTACCAGGCAGCGATACAGCCCAACATAATGCTCTCGATGGTGCATCTGTAGAAATGTGTGAGTGTGTGTGTGTTTGGCAGGCAGGACATGAATTATACTAGAATGTGTACATACAGCTTGAGATCCACAGTGTCTCATTACTTCCACTGTTGAACAATAAAGGCCCCTGATACAAAGACTTTGATTCCATGACACACCACAGACTAGACCAGAGACCAGAGACGAGACCAGAGAGACTCACTCATCCCAGCGTCACCATTAATCCTTATCCTGCCCTACCTTATCCTAGAACTGACGCTCCTCATCCTCCTCATGCCCTACCTGTATTACCTCATCAAAGCGCATCATGTAGTTCATGTCAGGATATGCAGACAGGAGATTGGAGCTGGTTGGTATTAAGTCCACTCTTGGTGATTACCCAGCTCAGCTTGCCCCTGCCAACACAAACCCATCTTTTCTCATCTCCAGCCTGGGCCTTAAGAATTTGCCATTGCTTAAAATAAACACGTTCTTATCTCATTACTGATCTCAAATGACTGTGAGAGGAGGACATCATTTGAGAAAGAGGCTATTGAACCATTAATACATGAAGGCGGAAATTCTCCTTTGTTCCCCTCTCACACATTACTATCAATGCTAAGCCGCTTTCTGCCTAAACATGCAGCTACGTGCCTACATGTGCTTGTCTGGGCAAACAGGAGAGCCCGGCCCCATTGGATATAGACAGATAGTTTGCATTGATGGATGAAATACTTTTGCATAGTGTAAACATCTGAACACATAGCCGGAGGGTATTGTATGTGACTCAACAGAGAGCAGAGCGTCTATGAGTGGCTGATTTACTTCTTACTGGCTTAGATCAATGGGGGACTACTGCCACACCCCAAATCCAAACTTTTCACTGTACTTCCTGTGCAAAGAAAACAACATTGCTCCTTTCTGTCTTGACCTTTACGAAATTGAATTAGCAATACTTTAGAAATCACAATAGCTACTTTACAATGAGAGCCCTCCCACTGGGCACAGACGTCAGTTCAATGTCTAGTTTCGATTTACATTTGGTTGAGTTGTCAACTAATGTGAATTCAATGTGAAATCAACAAAAAATGTCACCATGTCATTGGATTTAGGTTAAATGTTGGATGAAAAAATGACCAAATTCCTTTACGTTGACAACGTTTTTCAAATCCAATCAATTTTCCACATTGGTTCAACGTCATCACATTTCATTTTTGGTTTGAAATGATGTCAAATCAAATTTTATTTGTCGCATACACATATTTAGCAGGTGTTATTGCGGGTGTGGCGAAATGCTTGAGTTCCTAGCTCCAACAGTGCAGTAATATCTAACAATACACAACAATACACACAAATCTAAAACTAAAATAATGGAATTAAGAAATATATAATTATTAGGACGAGCAATGTCTGAGTCGGGAGTATAAATATATATATATATATATATATATATATATATATATATATATATATATATACACTACCATTCAAACGTTTGGACACACCTACTCATTCAAGGGTTTTTCTTTATTTTTTTATTTTTTTACAATGTAGAATAATAGTGAAGACATCAAAACTATGAAATAACACATATGGATTCATGTAGTAAACAAAAAAGTGTTAACCAAATCAAAGTATATTTTATACTTGAGAATCTTAGGAGTTCCCACATATGCTGAGCACTTGCACATATGCTTCTTTTCCTTCACTCTGCGGTTCGACTCATCCCAAACCATCTCATTTGGGTTGAGGTCAGGTGATTGTGGGGGCCAGTTCATCTGATGCACCACTCCATCACTCTACTTCTTGGTAAAATAGCCCTTTCACAGCCTGGAGGTGTGTTGGGTCATTGTCCTGTTGAAAAACAAATGATAGTCCCACTAAGCCCAAACCAGATGTGATGGCATATCGCTGTAGAATGCTGTGGTAGGCATGCTGGTTAAGAGTGGCTTGAATTCTAAATAATTCACAGACAGTGTCACCAGCAAAGCACCCCCATACCATAACACCTCCTCCTCCTCCGTGCTTTACGGTGGGAAATACACATGCAGTGATCATCCATTCACCCACACCGCATATCATAAAGACACGGCGGTTGGAACCAAAAATGCTTGTGTTTCTTGGCCCAAGCAGGTCTCTTCTTCTTATTGGTGCCCTTTAATAGTGGTTTATTTGCAGCAATTCGACCATGAAGGCCTGATTCACACTTATCCTCTGCAGCAGAGGTAACTCTGGGTCTTCCATTCCTGTGGCGGTCCTCATGAGAGCCAGTTTCATCATAGCGCTTGATGGTTTTTGCGACTGCACTTGAAGAAACTTTCAAAGTTCTTGAAATGTTCCGTATTGACTGACCTTCATGTCTTAAAGTAAATGATGGACTGTCGTTTCTCTTTGCTTATTTTTGCTGTTCTTGTCATAATATGGACTTGGTATTTTACCAAATAGGGCTATCTTCTACCTTATCACAACACAACTGATTGGCTCAAATGCATTAAGAAGGAAAGAAATTCCACAAATTAACTTTTAAGAAGGCACACCTGTTAATTGAAATGCATTCCAGGTGACTATCTCATGAAGCTGGTTGAGAGAATTCCAAGAGTGTGCAAAGCTGTGGCTGTTTGAAGAATCTCAAATATATATTATATTTTGATTTGTTTAACACTTTTTTGTTACTACATGATTCCATGTGTGTTATTTCATAGTTTTGATGTCTTCACTGTGATGAGGTGTGAATGACGGAGTCAGGCGCAGGAGGTAAAACACAGAAATCAGAGTTTATTCAGTATACAAGAATAAAGCGCAGCAAGCGTCAAAACTAAACTAGCACAAGGGAAAAATCCACCTTGGCTACATACAAGGAAAAAGTAGCTCAACTGAGCTACTCACTCTCACTATGAACAATCACTCACAAAGGACAAGGGGGCAGAGGGAACACTTATACACAGACTAATGAGGGAATGAGTACCAGGTGTGTGTGATTGACAAGACAAGACAAGACAAATGGAGTGTTGATAAATGGAGCAGTAGTGGCTAGTAAGCCGGTGACGACGAATGCCGAAACCTGCCTGAGCAAGGAGGAGGGGCAGCCTCGGCTGAATTTGTGACAGTACCCCCCCTTGACGTGCAGCTCCAGCAGCGCGCCGACACCGGCCTCGGGGACGGCCAGGAGGACACGGAGCAGGGCGAGTCGGATGGCGACGATGGAAGTCCCTCAACAGAGAGGGATCGAGGATATCCCTCACCGGGACCCAGCACCGTTCCTCCGGACCGTACCCTTCCCAATCCACGAGGTACTGAAGGCCCCCCACCCGGCGCCTCGAATCCAGGATGGAACGGACAGAGTATGCCGGCGCCCCCTCGATGTCCAAAGGATGTGGAGGGACCTCCCGCACCTCAGACTCCTGAAGCGGACCAGCCACCACCGGCCTGAGGAGAGAAACATGAAACGAGGGGTTAATACGGTAATCAGGGGGGAGTAATAACCTATATGTGACCTCGTTGATTCTCCTCAGGACTTTGAACGGCCCTAAAAAACCGCGGGATCAGCTTCCGTCAGTGCAGGCGGAGGGGCAGATTCCGGGTCGAGAGCCAGACCCGATCCCCCGGTACAAAGACGGGGGCCTCACTGCAGTGACGGTCAGCGTTGGCCTTCTGACGACGCACGGCGCGTTGGAGGTGAACATGGGCAGCGTTCCACGTCTCCTCCACGTGCCGAAACCAGTCATCCACCGCAGGAGCTTTGGTCTGGCTCTGGTGCCACGGTGCCAGAACCGGTTGATAACCTAAAACACACTGAAATGGCGACCATGGTCGTTGTGGATCTGGTAAAGATTTTAACTTACCCGCTGGGAGGTGCCTAGGTGCCTTACTCTGGGCGCACACTGAACAGGAGGAAACATACACCCTCACATCCTTAGCCAAGGTAGGCCACCAGTACTTTTCGGTCAGGCACTGTACGACCGATACCTGGGTGACCAGAGGAGGGTGACATGTGTGCCCAGTAGATCAGATGATCACGGATAAGCGCAGGCACGTACTGCAGCCCAGCTGGACACTGTGGTGGAGATGGATCTGTGCGTAATGCCTGCGCTATATCCGCGTCCATCGCCCATACTACCGGCGCCACAATGCATGAGTCTGGCAGTATGGGGGTATTGTCTCTGGGCCTCTCCTCTGTATCATACAGCCAGGACAGTGCGTCTGCCTTCACGTTCTTCGTACCCGGAATGTATGACAGTGTGAAATCAAACCGGGTGAAGAATAGGGCCCACCTGGCCTGGCGAGGGTTCAGCCTCCTCACTGCCCGGATGTACTTCAGGTTACGAGGAATGGGTGTTTCGCTCCCTTGAGCCAATGTCTCCACACAGTCAGAGCTTGGACCACAGCCAACAGCTCCCGATCACCAACGCCGTAGTTCTGCTCCGCCGGGCTGAGCTTCTTTGAGAAGAACGCACAGGGGCGGAGCTTGGGTGGCGTGCCCGAGCGTTGAGACAGGACCGCTCCCATCCCAACCTCGGACGCATCCACCTCCACTACGAACGGTAGTGATGGATCCGGGTGGGCCAGTACCGGGGCCAAGGTGAACAGTTCCCTCAGGTTTCTGAAGGCCCTGTCAGCCTCAGCAGACCAGCGGAGCCAGGACTGCCCCACCTTTCAACAGAGATGTAATGGGAGCTGTGACCTTGCCAAAGCCCCGGATAAACCTCCGATAATAGTTGGCGAAGCCAAGGAAGCGCCGCACCTCCTTTACCGTGGTTGGAGTCGGCCAATTACGCATGGCTGCAATGCGGTCACCCTCCATCTCCACACCTGTGGTAGAAATGCGGTATCCGAGGAAAGGAGACGGACTGCTGGAAAAACATACACTTTTCTGCCTTAGCATAAAGGTAATTTTCCAACAGTCGGGCCAGTACTTTGCGAACCAGGGACACATGCTCGGCGCGCGTAGCGGAATACACCAAGATGTCATCGATGTAGACCACTACACCGCGACTAAGCATGTCCCGAAACAGCTCATTCACAAAGGACTGGAAGACTGAGGGAGCATTCATCAAACCATAGGGCATCATCAGGTATTCATAATGCCCCGTGGTTGTGCTGAATGCTGTCTTCCACTCATCTCCCTCTCGGATACGCACCAGGTTGTACGCACTCCTGAGATCTAATTTAGTGAAGAAGCGCGCTCCATGCAATGACTCAACCACTGACGGAATGAGGGGGAGAGGATAACTAAATCTAATAGTTTCCTTGTTCAGTGGTCGATAGTCAATGCACGGGCGCAGACCGCCGTCTTTCTTCTTCACAAAAAAGAAACTTGTGGAGGCGGGTGAAGTGGAGGGATGTAGGTACCCCTGGCGCAGGGACTCGGTGATGTATGTCTCCATAGCCTCCGTCTCCGCCTGTGACAGGGGATACACATGACTCCTGGGAGGTACAGCGTCTACCCAAAGTTTTATTGCGCAATCCCCCGCCCGATGAGGTGGCAATTTAGTTGCTTTATTCTTGGAGAAAACTTGTGCCAGATCATGGTATTCGGGGGGAATGCGCACGGTGGAGGCACCGTCTGGACTTTCCACCGTGGTTGCACCAACAGAAACACCCAGACACCTACCCTGACACTCTCGCGACCACCCCGTGAGAACCCTCTGCGTCCATGAGAAAGTGTTTTTGTGGAGTGCTAGCCATGGAATACCTAACACCACAGGGAAAGCAGGAGACTCAATGATGGAAAGAGTGACCTGCTCACAATGCATCTCCTGTGTGATCATGGTGACTGGTACCGTGACTTCTTTTATCAACCCGGACCCTAATGGTCGACTATCAAGTGCTCTGATGGGGCGTGGAATGGATAGGGGAACTAATGAAATCCCCTGGCGGCGTGCAAAAGTTTTATCCATAAAGTTCCCAGCTGCGCCTGAATCTACTAGCGCCTTACACTTGGGAACTCTCATGTAATCAGGGAAGTATATGGGTATGGTACAGTTCGCAGCAGAGGGCTCTGAACAAGTGTGGGTGCTCAATATTTGGGGTGATGCGAGAGTGCCCTGCCAGCCACCTCCTGACCCAAAAGAGCGCTGACGACAACGTGTGGTGGAATGTCCCTTTGTGCCATCCGATTGGCACTGGCGCTGTCATCTTCCGCTCTTTCGGTGCACGGTACCACCCAGCTCCATGAGCTCTGGATCCGCGTTGGTCGGGGCGGGAACGGGCAGACCTCCTCCAGGACGTCCTCTGGTTGCCAGCAGGTTATCCAGACGAATGGCCATGTCCACCAGTTCGGTAAAAGACAAACTGGTGTCACGGCAGGCTAGCTCCCGTCGGTCGTCCTCCCATTGATGGCACCGGAACTGGTTGATCAGGGCCCGCTTGTTCCACCCGGATCCTGCTGCCAGAATCCGGAACTCCAGCGCAAACTCCTGTACTGTCCTCATCCCCTGCCTCAAGTGGACCAGCTGCTCACCCGCCTCTCAACCCTCGGGCGGGTGATCGAAAACCGCCCGAAATAGGTGGGCAAACTCCTTGTAGTCCTCCAATGCGGCTCCTCCTTCTCTCCAAACCGCGTTGGCCCACTCCAGGGCTTTCCCAGAGAGGCAGGAAATGATCTGATGGCGCCGGCCTGACACTCCAGTTGGAGAAGGAATCCCTGACATAGAGCCGGCGTCCCATCGAACGCCCGTGGTCGAGATATCTGGATCCCTCTGGGTGCTGTGATGTACAGTGGGGAAAAAAAGTATTTAGTCAGCCACCAATTGTGCAAGTTCTCCCACTTAAAAATATGAGAGAGGCCTGTAATTTTCATCATAGGTACACGTCAACTATGACAGACAAAATGAGGAAATAAAATCCAGAAAATCACATTTTAGGATTTTTTATGAATTAATTTGCAAATTATGGTGGAAAATAAGTATTTGGTCAATAACAAAAGTTTCTCAATACTTTGTTATATACCCTTTGTTGGCAATGACACAGGTCAAACGTTTTCTGTAAGTCTTCACAAGGTTTTCACACACTGTTGCTGGTATTTTGGCCCATTCCTCCATGCAGATCTCCTCTAGAGCAGTGATGTTTTGGGGCTGTCGCTGGGCAACACGGACTTTCAACTCCCTCCAAAGATTTTCTATGGGGTTGAGATCTGGAGACTGGCTAGGCCACTCCAGGACCTTGAAATGCTTCTTACGAAGCCACTCCTTCGTTGCCCGGGCGGTGTGTTTGGGATCATTGTCATGCTGAAAGACCCAGCCACGTTTCATCTTCAATGCCCTTGCTGATGGAAGGAGGTTTTCACTCAAAATCTCACGATACATGGCCCCATTCATTCTTTCCTTTACACGGATCAGTCGTCCTGGTCCCTTTGCAGAAAAACAGCCCCAAAGCATGATGTTTCCACCCCCATGCTTCACAGTAGGTATGGTGTTCTTTGGATGCAACTCAGCATTCTTTGTCCTCCAAACACGACGAGTTGAGTTTTTACCAAAAAAGTTCTATTTTGGTTTCATCTGACCATATGACATTCTCCCAATCCTCTTCTGGATCATCCAAATGCACTCTAGCAAACTTCAGACGGGCCTGGACATGTACTGGCTTAAGCAGGGGGACACGTCTGGCACTGCAGGATTTGAGTCCCTGGCGGCGTAGTGTGTTACTGATGGTAGGCTTTGTTACTTTGGTCCCAGCTCTCTGCTTGTCATTCACTAGGTCCCCCCATGTGGTTCTGGGATTTTTGCTCACCGTTCTTGTGATCATTTTGACCCCACGGGGTGAGATCTTGCGTGGAGCCCCAGATCGAGGGAGATTATCAGTGGTCTTGTATGTCTTCCATTTCCTAATAATTGCTCCCACTGTTGATTTCTTCAAACCAAGCTGCTTACCTATTGCAGATTCAGTCTTCCCAGCCTGGTGCAGGTCTACAATTTTGTTTCTGGTGTTCTTTGACAGCTCTTTGGTCTTGGCCATAGTGGAGTTTGGAGTGTGACTGTTTGAGGTTGTGGACAGGTGTCTTTTATACTGATAACAAGTTCAAACAGGTGCCATTAATACAGGTAACGAGTGGAGGACAGAGGAGCCTCTTAAAGAAGAAGTTACAGGTCTGTGAGAGCCAGAAATCTTGCTTGTTTGTAGGTGACCAAATACTTATTTTCCACCATAATTTGCAAATAAATTCATTAAAAATCCTACAATGTGATTTTCTGTATTTCTTTTCCTCAATTTGTCTGTTATAGTTGACGTGTACCTATGATGAAAATTACAGGCCTCTCTCATCTTTTTAAGTGGGAGAACTTGCACAATTGGTGGCTGACTAAATACTTTTTTTCCCCACTGTAGGTGGCTGGATCCGGTTGGCCAGCTGGTCTCGACGGATCGGTTCCTCTTCTCTCCAGGCGTTGGACGACCTGAAGAACCCGATCCATCGCTTCCCTCAAGCTGGCCAGCATAGTGGAATGTTCCTGGACCCTTGCCACTATTCCAGGCATGCGCTCCTCTCCTGCTGACTCCATAGAGGTGAGTGATTCTGTGATGAGGTGTGAATGATGGAGTCAGGCGCAGGAGGTAAAACACAGAAATCAGAGGTTATTCAGTGTACATGAATAAAGCGCAGAAAGCATCAAAACGAAACTAGCACAAGGGAAAAATCCACCTTGGCTACATACAACTCACTCTCACAATGAACAATCACTCACAAAGGACAAGGGGCAGAGGGAACACTTATACACAGACTAATGAGGGAATGAGTACCAGATGTGCGTGATTGACAAGACAAGACAAGACAAATGGAGTGATGATAAATTGAGCGGTAGTGGCTAGTAAGCCGGTGATGACGAACGCCGAAACCTGCCCGAGCAAGGAGGAGGGGCAGTCTCGGCCTGCTTCGTGACATTTACAATTATTCTACAATGTAGAAAATAGTAAAAATAAAGAAAAACCCTGGAATGAGTAGGTATGTCCAAACTTTTGACTGGTACTGTATATGTGATGGGATGTATAGCCATTATGGACAGTATGTGGATATAATATGTACTATATCCGAAGAATACGTGGATAGAATAGTATATGTACAGTAATTGTTGAATAGGATGGCCTTGACTAGAATACAGTATATACTGTACAGTACATATGAAATGGGTAAAACAGTACGTAAAGTGACCAGTGTTCCATGTCTATGTACGTAGGGCAGCAGCCTCTAAGGTGCAGGGTTGAGTAACTGGGGGGTAGCCGGCTAGTGACAGTGACTAAGTTCAGGGCAGTGTACTGGGTGAAGGCCGGCTAGTGATGGCTATTTAACAGTCTGATGGCCTTCAGATAGAAGCTGTTTTTCAGTCTCCCGGTCCCAGCTTTGATGCACCTGTACTGACCTCACCTTCTGGATGATAGCAGGCTGAACAGGCAGTGGCTTGGGTGGCTGAGATCCTTGATGATCTTCTTGGCCTTCCTGTGACACCGGGTGCTGTAGGGCAGGCAGTGTGCCCCCGGTGATGCTTTGGGCAGACCGCACCACCTTCTGGAGAGCCCTGTGGTTGCAGACGGTGCAATTGCCGTACCAGGGGGTGATACAGCCCGATAGAATGCTCTCAATGGTACATCTGTAAAACTTTGTGAGGGTCTTAGGGGCTAAGCCGAATATCTTCAGCCTCCTGAGGTTGAAGAGGTGCTGTTGCGCCTTCTTCACCACACTGTCTGGGTGGGTGGACCATTTCAGATTGTCAGTGATGTGTACGCAGAGAAACTTGAAGCTTTTCACCTTCTCCACTGCGGCCCCGTCGATGTGGATGGGGGCGTGCTCCCTCTGCTGTCTCCTGAAGTCCAAGATCAGCTCCTTTGTTTTGTTGACATTATTTTCCTGGCACCACTCCGCCAGGGCCCTCACCTCCTCCTTGTAGGCTGTCTCATCGTTGTCGGTAATCAGGCCTACCATTGTTGTGCTGTCTGCAAACTTTATGATTGAGTGGGAGGCGTGCGTGGCCACGCAGTCATGGGTGAACAGGGAGTACAGGAGGGGGCTGAGCACGCACCCTTGTGGGGCCCCCGTGTTGAGGATCAGTGTAGTGGAGGTGTTGTTGCCTATCTTCACCACCTAGGGGCGGTCCATCAGGAAGTCCAGGACCCAGTTGCACAGGGCGGCGTTCAGACCCAGGGCCCTGAGCTTAATGATGAGCTTGAAGAGTACTACAGTGTTGAAGGCTGAGCTGTAGTCAATGAACAGCATTCTTACATAGGTATATCTCTTGTCCAGATGAGATAGGGCAGTGTGCAGTGCGATGGCGATTGCATAATCTGTGGATCAATTGGGGAAGTATGCAAATTGCAGTGGGTCTAGGGTTTTGGGTAAGGTGGAGGTGATATGATCCTTAACTAGCCTATCAAAGCACTTGATGATGACAGAAGTGAGTGCTACGGGGCGATAGACATTTAGTTCAGTTACCTCCGCTTTCTTGGGTACAGGAACAATGGTGGACATCTTGAAGCAAGTGGGGACAGCCGACTGCAATAGGGAGAGATTGAATATGTCTGTAAACACTGAAGCCAGCTGGTCTGTTTACAACAACGTTGATTCAACCCCACTGAGGTACTCACCTCTCAGACTGTGACTTTACTGTACCCCACCAGGGGCTCCGAGCTTTTTGAGTGTAGGATGGGTGGGAGGTGTGTCTCCCGAGTGGCGCAGTGGTCTAAGGCACTGCATCGCTGTGCTAGCTGTGTCACTAGAGATCCTGGTTCGAATCCAGGCTCTGTCGTAGCCGGCCGCGACCGGGAGACCGATGGGGTGGCGCACAATTGGCCCAGGGTAGGGGAGGGAATGACCGGCAGGGATGTAGCTCAGTTGGTAGAGCATGGCGTTTGTAACGCCAGGGTTGTGGGTTTGATTCCCACGGGGGGCCAGTATTAAAAATAATGCACTCACTAACTGTAAGTCGCTCTGGATAAGACTGTCTGCTAAATGACAATAATAAAAAATAATAAAAGGTTTGTGTGCATGCCTGTGTGTGTGTTTCAGTGGATTGTAAAGCAGTAGCAGCCTGGGAAAGCTTTGGGTGTGGCAGAGTAGGGGGTGTGTGTTTGGTTCAGGGGGGAGTGGGGGTATAGCTCCAGATTGTCTGTGGGAGTGGCAGGCAGGGAGACCAGGGCCAGACTACCTCCCCCAGTCAGACTCCCAGCCTTAGCAAAGGAGCCAGTCTCCTCAGCAAGGCCTTAAATAAACCACACACATTTCACTGATTAGCGCACACTCACACACACCCTTTCATCCCTCTTATTACCAACACACTCCAGCACTGAACCAACAGGCTAATGCAATAAATACAGTGTGTCCCTGATTCTTTGTCAGCACCGCAACAGTATGGAGTGAGTCAACCCCACAACCCCACCCCACCCTTAGCATTCTGTTCTCAGAGTTACAATGATGCTGGATGAGGGAGGGAGTCAGAGACAGTTTGATTAGACTGTGTGATCAGTGCAGTAACAGGGAAACTGTCATGATTGACTGATTGTGATTATAGCCATGAAAAACTGGTCAGGTCACGTGGTCAGGAACAACTCCCTGCCCTAGTTATGATACGACAACACAGTAGTATAGTGTCATGCTAACATTCTCTCACTTTGATATGTCTGCCCCTGGTTCTGGATTTGTCGATGATGACATGAATGGAAAAGGAGAGATTCTCTCCCACCCCCCGCCACAGCAGCCGTTTCTTTGCCCATGATCACCTTTCTGTGTGGTGGCTAAATTTAGCGCAGGCTTCGGTGGGGATGTCATTCCTGCAGTATTTATGAAAGCCCCCCCGGGCCCAGGACTTGGACCTGGTGGACGCCCGCTGATGTCTTCTGGACTACTGCCAGGTGTCATGGGAATCATTTGTTGCAATTGTTTTAGGGTCCCCCCCCACACTACCACCGTCATCAGTCATAGAGGGGCCTGGGGTTGGGAGATTGGATTCATAGGGGGTGTTGGAGGCATAAGAGGGTGGTGCCTAGCCTACAGCTGGAGTTTTACAGCAGTAACCGTCCTCTGATTTGCATACAGTGGAAGTCCTATAACTCCCACAGTGATTTAGTAAATGTGTAGGAGGCTGTTATTTCCAACCACATCACTGGATCTAAATGTCAGATTCCACTGATCTCTTTTGACTCTAAGTGGGAGATTCCGACCACGTTAAATATGTAAAGAGTACTGAAGCATGGCTTGTAATTGTTGGATAGATCTACTGCTCTTTGTTTACAGCTCGTGACAAAGCCACTCTTTACTGATCCATTCATCAAGCACTATTACTGATTAGCACCTTCTGAGTTACGGTAGGAACCAGTAACATTTCCTCTCTCTTGTCGACCCACTTTCTACTGATACCAAACAACCACACAAAGCCCTTACATGTGTGTACGCATAGCCGTGGGAAGTAGGGGTACTACAGCACCCCCCAAAATCGGAAATAAAACAGAATATATACAGTACCAGTCAAAAGTTTGGACACACCTACACATTCCAGGGTTTTTCTTCATTTTTACTATTTTCTACATTGTAGAATAATAGTGAAGACATCAAAACTATGAAATAACACATATGGAATCATGTAGTAACCAAAAAAGTGTTAAACAAATCAAAATACATTTTATATTTGAGATTCTTCATAGTAGCAACGCTTTGCCTTGATGGAAGGAAGACCCAGAGTTAACTCTGCTGCAGAGGATAAGTTCATTAGAGTTACCAGCCTCAGAAATTGCAGCCCAAATATATGCTTCACAGATACATCTCAAAATCAACTGTTCAGAGGAGACTGTGTGAATCAGGCCTTCATGGTTGAATTGCTGCAAAGAAACCACTGCTAAAGGACACCAATAATAATAAGAGACTTGCTTGGGCAAAGAAACACAAGCAATGGACAGGACATTAGACTGGTCGAAATCTGTCCTTTGGTCTGATGAATCCAAATGTGAGATTTTTGTTTCCAACCGCTGTGTCTTTGTGAGATGCAGAGTAGGTGAATGGATGATCTCCTCATGTGTGGTACCCATCGTGAAGCATGGAGAAGGAGGGGTGATGGTATGGGGGTGCTTTGCTGGTGACACTGTCTGTGATTTATTTAGAATTCAAGGCACACTTAACCAGCATGGCTACCACAGCATTCTGCAGCGATACGCCATCCCATCTGGTTTGTGCATAGTGGGACTATCATTTGTTTTTCAACAGGACAATGACCCAACACACCTCCTGGCTGTGTAAGTTCTATCTGACCAAAAAGGAGAGTGATGGAGCGCTGCATCAGATGACCTGGCCTCCACAATCACCCGACCTCAACCCAATTGAGATGGTTTGGGATGAGTTGAACCGCAGAGTGAAGGAAAAGCAGCCAACAAGTGCTCAGCATATGTGGGAACTCCTTCAAAACTGTTGGAAAAGCATTCCAGGTGAAGCTGGTTGAGAGAATGCCAAGAGTGTGCAAAGCTGTCATCAAGGCAAAGGGTGGCTACTTTGAAGAATCTCAAATATATTTGGATTTGTTTAACACTTTTTTATTACTACATGATTCCATGTGTTCATTCATAGTTTTGATGTCTTCACTATTATTCTACAATGTAGAAAATAGTTAAAAATAAAGAAAAACCTTTGAATGAGTAGGTGTGTCCAAACATTTGACTGGTAGTGTATACAGTGAGGGAAAAAAGTATTTGATCCCCTGCTGATTTTGTACGTTTGCCCACTGACAAAGAAATGATCAGTCTATAATTTTAATGGTAGGTTTATTTGAACAGTGAGAGACAGAATAACAACAAAAAAATCCAGAAAAACGCATGTCAAAATGTTATAAATGTATTTGCATTTTAATGAGGGAAATAAGTATTTGACCCCTCTGCAAAACATGACTTAGTACTTGGTGGCAAAACCCTTGTTGGCAATCACAGAGGTCAGACGTTTCTTGTAGTTGGCCACCAATTTTGCACACATCTCAGGAGGGATTTTGTCCCACTCTTCTTTGCAGATCTTCTCCAAGTCATTAAGGTTTCGAGGCTGACGTTTGGAAACTCGAACCTTCACCTCCCTCCACAGATTTTCTATGGGATTAAGGTCTGGAGACTGGCTAGGCCACTCCAGGACCTTAATGTGCTTCTTCTTGAGCCACTCCTTTGTTGCCTTGGCCGTGTGTTTTGGGTCATTGTCATGCTGGAATACCCATCCATGACCCATTTTCAATGCCCTGGCTGAGGGAAGGAGGTTCTCACCCAAGATTTGACGGTACATGGCCCGTCCATCGTCCCTTTGATGCGGTGAAGTTGTCCTGTCCCCTTAGCAGAAAAACACCCCCAAAGTATAATGTTTCCACCTCCATGTTTGACGGTGGGGATGGTGTTCTTGGGGTCATAGGCAGCATTCCTCCTCCTCCAAACACGGCGAGTTGAGTTGATGCCAAAGAGCTCGATTTTGGTCTCATCTGACTACAACACTTTCACCCAGTTCTCCTCTGAATCATTCAGATGTTCATTGGCAAACTTCAGACGGGCATGTATATGTGCTTTCTTGAGCAGGGGGACCTTGCGGGCGCTGCAGGATTTCAGTCCTTCACGGCGTAGTGTGCTACCAATTGTTTTCTTGGTGACTATGGTCCCAGCTGCCTTGAGATCATTGACAAGATCCTCCCGTGTAGTTCTGGGCTGATTCCTCACCGGTCTCATGATCATTGCAACTCTACGAGGTGAGATCTTGCATGGAGCCCCAGGCCGAGGGAGATTGACAGTTCTTTTGTGTTTCTTCCATTTGCGAATAATCACACCAACTGTTGTCACCTTCTAACCAAGCTGCTTGGCGATGGTCTTGTAGCCCATTCCAGCCTTGTGTAGGTCTACAATCTTGTCCCTGACATGCTTGGAGAGCTCTTTGGTCTTGGCCATGGTGGAGAGTTTGGAATCTGATTGATTGATTGCTTCTGTGGACAGGTGTCTTTTATACAGGTAACAAGTGGAGATTAGGAGCACTCCCTTTAAGAGTGTACTCCTAATCTCAGCTTGTTACTTGTATAAAAGACATCTGGGAGCCAGAAATCTTTCTGATTGAGAGGGGGTCAAATACTTATTTCCCTCATTAAAATGTAAATCAATTTATAACATTTTTGACATGCGTTTTTCTGGATTTTTTTGTTGTTATTCTGTCTCTCACTGTTCAAATAAACCTACCATTAAAATTATAGACTGATCATTTCTTTGTCAGTGGGCAAACATACAAAATCAGCAGGGGATTAAATACTTTTTTCCCTCACTGTATATATAAAGAAAATATTTGTTCACAAAAGTACTGCACTGGGCCTTTACTATAATTAGCGGACCGATATAGACGTCTGTAGTGCGGGCAACATATTTTTTCCAGCATTTCCACTTTGGCAAAAAATGTTGTTGTTTAATTAAGCAGGATTCAATTGTTGGAATTGTAAGAGTTGTTTCCCTGTTGCTTTCTCTGCTGATTGTCATTCTAATGAAATCCAGAAAGAACAAAACCCTGTCCTCAAACAGTTGCAAAGTTATGGGCAAAGACACAAAACATCCACATCAAATAAAATATTTTTCTTGATAAAAAAAATGGAAAACAACCACTTTTTGTGCAGTATTAATTTATCATCCTTACAATCCACTTAAGGTAAATAAATGTACATTACTGTATTGTACATAGGCTGGTCATCTAAGTTTGTACCTGTAAACTGTCCATCCCCATGAAGAAAAACAATGCACAATGCAGTAATGGAATACACTGAGACATCAAGTGGTTTGTGGTGATGTGATGTGATGATGTGGCTCAGTTGGACCAGTATGAAAATGTATGCACTCACTACTGTAAGTTGCTCTGGATAAGAGGGTCTATGGAAAAGGAATGAATATACCATCTAAGTTTTCATATAGAAATAAGTTGCCTTTGCAAAGTATTTGAAGAAACTGTAAAATATATATTATGCAAGTATTTTTGTATTCCACAAGTTTTATCAGAATAATTTTCAGACTCAAGTTACAAAATGCTAGTAAACACTCAAATAAATTTAGTTTTCACAAAAGTAGTGCACTGGGCTTTTACTAGTCCTGTGTTAGTGGACCAATGCAGAGGTTTTCTGCCCCCCCCACCCCCAATCGCAGCACCCCCACACCCAAACTACTTCCCCCAGTTATGTGTGTACGTGCACTGTACTCTGTATAACAGGCTGAAATAATGTTGCGTTGAAGACCCAATGCCAGAGAATGGTGCCTTGTGTATTAATTGATTTATGAGACATTGGCCGTTATATAAAACAGGAAGCTCCCCATGAGTTAGTTCCTCACAGGTACCAGTCGTTCTGTTAGCTCACGGATACATTCATACCTGAGCAGACGTCATAAATGTGCAGGGAGTGTTGGTTCACCTGTGTGTGAACAGTATCACTTCGTACACACAATGTAGAGAATTCTCCCTATGGAGGGCGCTACAGGACAGTTTTTGCTTATGCAATTGTTTATGTTTGGCTCCTCTGAGTCTGGCTGAGTCTGGCTCACCTCACATGAGGAGATATCGATCAGTGCACAGCCCATGGTTTCAGCCATCAGCTGTCACCCACTTGGCCCACACGCTGTACATGAGCTGATCATGCAGCCTCTGATTTGCTAAGAGCATCTAGCTGGTCCTGCACTGGCTAATCAGGCCCAATGCATGCTCTTGCGTCCTTATAAATGGACTCAGTCCCATTGGCCATTGCCTTCCTGTGCAGATCAGAGGTGGATATATGGCAGTGTGTTTATGGAGTGCATGGGTAAAAGCCATTTCCATGTCCATACCCCAGCATTGCAATAAAGTACCCTGTGTGTGTTAACTCTCTGTGAGTTTGCCTTATTCCTCTGACCGGGAAAGGTTTTTAGTGAGTCAAAGACCATTCAAATAGGAGGGTATTCCCTCACACACACAGCTAATGCGCAAGGCCTTGGTGGAGAGGCCTGAGTACTCAAACTCACTCACCTTCTCTTTAGAGCCTCTTTACACTACACTAGTTTGACCACAATACTAGTTCCAGGACAACATATTTTTGTAGTGTATAGAGACGGATCTAGATTAAAATCTCTCTTTCCCAAGCCACCTCCGGTGGTAGTGTGGGACACATCTACACCGCATACCCCCCTCTGAGTGGTACTGTGTAAAGACAATGGCTCTCCTATGCCACATGTCCCTGCAATAATTACCTTAATTACCTTAATACCAGTAGACAGCATTTTTGTTCTGTTAGCCAAATTGAAAATAAAAGGCTTTTAAAATATCCACATCCAAGGCTAAAGTAAGGATAGCGTAAAAAGAAAAGTTGCAAATCTGATATTGAAGAGATCTTACTACACATATTTGACTAATGTACAGTAAATCCATTAGAGTGAAGCTCAGGTCATTAAGACTACTGTTAGTTCACCTGTGCCGATTCTGTGTCTGTGTATCAGAGGAGCTGTAGAAGTGGTACAGTACATTAGCTAGCATTAGCTAGCAGAAGGCCCATCTAATTAGCATGAAAGTCCTGTGGAGCCAACCTCCAGCAGTTCAAAGCGTGTTGGTTCAACTGTGGCTGTGGTGAATCACTATCAGATGAGTTGTAGTAGTGGATGGTGGTAGTAGCTAGCTAGCTAGCAGTAGGCAGGTCTGATTAGCGTGACTGCCTTCGACGCCTTTGTCTGCATTCCCAGCTGCCCCGGCCCTAGCCACACTTTCAGCGGCAAGTCAGGCCCACCAATCTTAATCACTCTCCAGAGGGGTGGCACACATTCACCCCTTACCACTTACACGGGTCACATAGTCACCACTCATATTCACCCTCCAAACCCCCACACGTTGCACAGGGTGAAATATATTCCCCCCTACTCCTTAGGGTGGCATTAGCTCCCACACCTTCAAAAGGTGGCATGGCATATTCACTCATTAGGCCAGTTAAGAATACTATACCTGTGCTGGTTATTGTTGTTCTGTTTGGTTATTTTAAGGGAGACATTTCATCCGGGGATATCATCAGTCATCATTAGCAGACATAACATGCTTGTCTTGCTCCCATCACTTTGACTACCTGAGCTCTCCAGGCAGCGTGTAGAGGCCAAACACAGGCTGAGTGGTGGGAGGGCAACCAGCTCTCACAGTCTCACATCAGAATTAGACGTTCATCCATGTTTCTCAAACATCAAATTTCGAAGTAATTCCAAATGTCAAATTTTGAAGTGTTTAAGGTTAAATTTAGGCATTAACTCCGAAATGTTATGGTTAGGGTTAAGTTCAGCCATTAACTCCAAATGATTATGGTTAGGCATTAACTGTGAATGGTTAAGGTGAGGGTTAAGGTTTGGGATAGGCTTAAAACCAAAATATTAAAAACAACTTTCTAAAGCTGGATTTGAACTTGCAATCTCTGGAATCAGAGTCAGATGCTTACGCCCATCAATCATACCCATCCACAACACCTTAACAAAACTGAACCTACTTCAGACATGGATGGACGTCGAATACTGACTTGTTTCACGGGTGACCTGGCTTGGGAGGGAGGAGGGGGAGGCTGAAAGCGATGGAAGGTAACCTTACTCCCTCCGCCTTCCTGCTGCCCTGCCTGGTGAGTGTGATCTGCCAGTCAGCCCCCCTCTCATTAGGGACATGAGGGACCAACTGTTTGTGTTTGTTTGCTTGCTCGGCTGGACTGAGCAACTCAGCCTTGTTTGGTTACAGGCAGCGCAGACTAAACGTAAGCACACAGTAGATTGAGTAGCGTCATAGTAACCACCCTCTATTTCTCTGGTCTCAGCTCATCGCTCCTGTGCGCTGCATGCCTCCCTGATAATTGCCAAGCCTTCCAGGCTGATGATGATAGTGCAGATAGTCAATGAGAGGTGGCTTTGCTTTGCGTAACGATCGGCTTGGCTGTTTGCTGAGTAGCTGGTATCAGGAGCGTGTTTCTACACGCTGAGCTCACCAGTCAGCTTTTCTCAATGTTCAGCTGCATCATGGAACTCACAATGGAGCAGGCACTTTACAAAGAGAGAGTGAATGAAGGAATAAAAGCCTGTTGGACAGTTTCTTACACACACACACACACACACACACACACACACACACACACACACACACACACACACACACACACACACACACACACACACACACACACACACACACACACACACACACACACACACACACACACACACAGACACACACATACACACTCACACACACTCACACACACACAGTATTGACACAGAGGTGTAATCGCAGTATTCCAGAGAGTTCACCTTCTGAAAATAGCTCCTTCTCTTTGCTGTAAATGTTAAACAGCTGATTGTGTGGCAAAGACACAGTGTGAGGGTGGGTGGGGTGTTTTATGTGCCAAGAGGGGCGGGGGTGCAACCCTCTTCTATGGGGTGGGGGTTGTTGATACCACATCTCTGGCCAGCTCTAATAATGTCTGCCCACTGACTAGATTAGACCTGTTACTGTAGGTGCAGTCTGCCAAATGGCAAATTTCAGGAAAGACAACACACACAAACATACACAGGCATTTACATGCACAAGCACACCAGTCATGCATCCGCCCCTCTCCTTGTCCCAACCTGGGCTCGAACCAGGGACCCTTTAATCACATCAACAACTGCATCCCACGAAAGCAACGTTACCTAACGCTCCACAAAAGCCATGGCCCTTGCAGAGCAAGGAAAACAACTACTTGTTGTGACGTCACCAATTTAAATGCTACTAGCGTGCACCGCTAACTAGCTAGCCAGTTACACACGCAAACACATACACTGTCAGCAGCTTCTCCTCCTGCTGTCTCAGTGTCAGAGTGTAAAGTTCTTACCATGTCTTTCACAGCTACAAACCAGCAATAAAACCACCACACAGATATACATTGCATTCTGAAAGTATTCAGACCCATTGACCTTTTGCACATTTTGTTACGTTACAGCCTTATTCTAAAATGGGATTCAATTGTTTTTTTCCCTCATCAATCTACACACAATACACAATAATGACGAAGCAAAAACCGTTTTGTAGAAATTTTTGCAAATGTATTAAAAATAAAAAACTGAAATATACATTTACATAAGTATTCAGACACTTTACTCAGTACTTTGTTGAAGACCCTTTGGCAGCAATTACAGCCTTGAGTCTTCTTGGGTAGGAGGCTACAAGCTTGGCACACCTGTATTTTGGGAGTTTCTCCCGTTCTTCTCTGCAGATCCTCTCAAGCTCTGTCAGGTTGGATGGGGAGCGTCGATGCACAGCTATTTTCAGGTCTCTCCAGAGATGTTTGATGGGGTTAAAGTCTGGGCTCTGGCTGGGCCAGTCAAGGACATTCAGAGATTTGCCCGAAGCCACTCATGCGTTGTCTTGGCTGTGTGCTTATGGTCGTTGTCCTGTTGGAAGGTGAACCTTCGCCCTAGTCTGAGGTCCTGTGAGCTCTGGAGCAGGTTTTCATCAAGGATCTCTCTGCACTTTGCTCCGTTCATCTTTCCCTTGATCCTGACTAGTCTCCCAGTCCTTGCCGCTGAAAAACATCCCCACAGCATTATGCTGCCACCACCATCCTTTACCGTAGGGATGGTGCCAGGTTTCCTCCAGACGTGACGCTTGGCATTCAGGCCAAAGAGTTCAATCTTGGTTTCATCAGACCAGAGAATATTGTTTCTCATGCTCTGAGAGTCCTTTAGGTGCCTTTTGGCAAACTCCAAGCGGGCTGTCATGTCCCTTTTACTGAGGAGTGGCTTCCGTCTGGCCACTTTATCATAAAGGCCTGATTGGTGGAGAACTACAGAGATGGTTGTTCTTCTAGAAGGTTCTCCCATATCCATAGAGGAACTCTGGAGCTCTGTCAGAGTGACCATCGGGTTCTTGGTCACCTACCTGACCAAGGCCCTTCTCCCCCAATTGCTCAGTTTGGCTGGGCGCCCAGCTCTAGGAAGAGTCTTGGTTGTTCCAAACTTCTTCAATTTAAGAATGATGGAGGCCACTGTGTACTTGGGGACTTCAATACTACAGAAATGTTTTGGTACCCTTCCCCAGATCTGTGTCTCGACACAATCCTGTCTCAGAACTCTACGGACAATTCGTTTGACCTCATGGCTTGGTCTTTGCTCTGACAACTGTGGGACCTTATATAATCAGGTGTGTGCCTTTCCAAATCATGTCCAATCAATTGAATTTACCACAGGTGGACTCCAATCAATTTGTAGAAACATCTCAAGGATGATCAATGGAAACAGGATGCACCTGAGCTCAATTTCGAGTCTCATAGCAAAGGGTCTGAAAACGTATGTAAATATGTATTTTTTAAAAATATATTTGTTATTATTGATAGCTGTTTTCACTTTGTCATTATGGGGTATTGTGTGTAGATTGATGAGGAACATTGTTATTTAATACATTGTAGAATAAGGCTGTAACATAACAAAATGTGGAAAAGGTCAGGGGGTCTTAATACTTTCCGAATGCACTGTATATGGACTATGTTTATGTGTGTACTGTTGTATACTGTATGTGTGTCAGGGCGACGTGTATGCTGTGAGCGAAGTCAAGTGCAGGACACCGAGCTCCTGGCAGACAAACTTTACTTGCACAGTAATCAAAATTACAAACAAAACCTCCAAACAGGGAGGAACAAAATACGCATACACCCGAACACTGCCGACCTCACGGAAAACAATCACACACAATAACCAATGAGAGACAGGGGGTTATAAAGGGAATACAATGTAACATAATGGGAAACAGGTGAAAACAATCAAGACAAACTAGACAAACACCGAAACATCAATCGGTGGCAGCTAGTACTCCGGGGACGACGAACGCCGAAGCCTGCCCGAGCAAGGAGGAGGAGCAGCCTCGACTGATTCCGTGACAATGTGTCCCTCTGAGTTATGAATGTGTTTTTTTGCAGTCTGCCAAATGAGAGCTATCACCCACAAACTAAAATGAAATGACTGTGAGAAAACAGTTGCTCTCTGTTCTCCTGACTGTCTCACTGTAGCTCCTGCTGTAACTGTAGTCCTGATCCACTCTCAACCCCGCCTTCATTTTCCTGTTCTCAAGGCTGTCGATCTGCCTGCTCCCACCCAGTACAGCACCCATCCCAAGCCCTGCCCCAGCCCAGTTCAGCACTCATCCCAAATGGAGGAACGGATCCAGTGGGACGAAGGTGATGAGACATTTCTGGAGGTTCTCTTTGTCATTGACTCACTCCCCTTCTCTCTCTCTCTCGCTCTCTCTTTCTATCTCTCTTATCCAGTCAGGCTGTTGATAGAGCAGCTGAGGCAACTTACTAATGACCTTGCTGTAGGAGTGTGTGTGCATCTGTGTGCTTTTGCGTGTGTGTGCATGCATGCATGTTTGTGCTGTCCTGATGATAGTGTGAGTTCAGCTGGGGTTGTACATGGAGCCTGCTGGTGGCCCCAGTCAGTATAGATCAGGATATCATTATCAGCCCCCCCGACCGGCTGGCCTCACTCTGGCTCGTTAGCTACATCTGAGCTCCAGCTACAGTGTTACGACTCACTTATCACACACACTCATACACAGTAAATAAAGCCTGGCTAGTTTGGCTTGTGTTCATTTCGCTTTGTTTTACCATCAAACAAAGAGACTTCCAAGGGAACCTGGTAGAGTATGATTCACAGTTGGAGCTGGCCTGTCATTAGGCGGTTCCCAGCCCTCCCTATCTCTCCTCCAACTCAGTTCACACCAACACTTACCTCCACTAAATCCCCACCACTTTGACACTCCTCACAATGCACTCCACTACAATGCCACTGATGTCACCATGTTTCATTTTAATGTATTCTTTAAGTTAGTTTGGAACACTGTTAAAGAAAATTCTCAATACCTAGTTTATAAGACCACTTGAGACTGGATTCAGACTGGATTATCCTTTAAGCCTCTGATTTTCCATTCCCAGACCTTCAAACAGTCACCATGTCAGTGTGAGTGGTGTGGGTGGTAGACAGTGTCAGTGGTGGGTGGTAGACTGTGTAATTAACCTGAGAGACATTGCGATCTCCTGCCCCAGCCTGAGTTATGGCTGCAGTTGTTCAATTCAGCTTGGGTTTTACCAGCAACCGACTGGACATGGATAAGGCCAAGGGGCTGGCCAGGGTCATCTTACTACCCCCCTCCCCCTTCGCCCCACAGTCTGTTTGTGTATGTGTGTGTGCGCGTGTGTGTGTTGCTCCAGCTGCCCCAGACTGTAACCTACTCTGCCGTCAGCCCAAACAGTTGCTCACGTCACTTCACTGAAGTCATGCAGCACAGAGCGAGCCAGTCTCTGACTGTAAGTGCATGTCAACAATGGTCAACAGCGGTCGTGCAGGTCAGTCCTGTTGAAACACAGGAGATCACATTAGGAGGGGAGCCAGGATGCCCATACAGGGAATTCTCAATGCCACTTCTTTGTTACTGTATACTCTCCAGACACAATTACAGTGGGTGGGTTGTGGAATAGCTTAAAGTGCTGTTATCTTTTATGTGGCTCATCTATTTTTAGTCATTCAATTGGTGCTAATGATTCTGAGCCGTGTAAATGATCTGATAAGCAAATTATTAGAGGGGGAAATCATTTCAATCCCACCCACAACATTAAACTACCCGGGCCCGCCATGGATCCTGGGATTAATAGCAGAGTCTTGGCGTGTGCTGTGTATTTTTTATTGTTATTGGAGTGAATTTCCCTGTGTCCAAAGTAGATGGAAGCATAGTGAACATAAGAGATGTGCTCTCGCTGATTTCTTGCTTTTTACGATGAACATTGAGAATATGTAATCAATCATTGGCATGGTTATGACTGAGGGTTGGTTCATGTAGAGCAGTGGTCACCAACCTTTATAAACGTATACAGTGAGGGAAAAAAGTATTTGATCCCCTGCTGATTTTGTATGTTTGCACACTGACAAAGAAATGATCAGTCTATAATTTTAATGGTAGGTTTATTTGAACAGTGAGAGACAGAATAACAACAAAAAAATCCAGAAAAACGCATGACAAAAATGTTATAAATTGATTTGCATATTAATGAGGGAAATAAGTATTTGACCCCCTCTCAATCAGAACGATGTCTGGCTCCCAGGTGTCTCTTATACAGGTAACGAGCTGAGATTAGGAGCATACTGTCACGCTCGTCGTAGGGAATAGACCAAGGCGCAGCGTGATGAACGAACATGTTTAAACTTTATTATCTTTAGTGATAATAGACAACAATAAACAAAACAAGAAACGACTCGTGAAGTCCACGGTAACAATGACCAACACGGAACAAGAACCCACCAACACAAAGGGAAAACAGACAGTTTAAATATGGCTCCCAATCAGAGACAACCAACGACAGCTGACACTTGTTGCCTCTGATTGGGAGTCACTCTGGCCAACATAGAAATAAACACAACAGAAAGAACACACCCTGGCTCAACATATAGAGTCCCAGAGCCAGGGTGTGACAGTACCCCCCCCTAAAGGCGCGGACTGCGACCGCGCCTCAACTTGAACAAAACAGGGGAGGGCTGGGTGGGCATTCCTCCTCGGCGGCGGTTCTGGCTCCGGCCTTGCCCACCACCCTCCAATAAACCCCCCATAGCGCCCCTGGTCCAGTCTGGCCCCGCTGGCTGGAGCTGAACTGGACGTAGCAGGAGCGGTTAGCTTCAGCTCCGTAGTGGAGCAGTTGACCGGTACCTTACCAGGCACCGGTGACCCAGGCACGGGTTGTGCTGGACTGACGACGCGCACCCCTGGCTTGGTGCGTGGAGGAGGAACGGGCCTTACCAGGCAGACGACGCGCACCCCTGGCTTGGTGCGTGGAGGAGGAACGGGCCTTACCAGGCTGACGACTCGCACCCCTGGCTTAGTGCGAGTAGCAGGAACAGGCCGGGCCGGGCTGGCGACGCGCACCACTGACTTGGTGCGTGGAGGAGGAACGGGCCTTACCAGGCTGACGACTCGCACCCCTGGCTTAGTGCGAGTAGCAGGAACAGGCCGGGCCGGGCTGGCGACGCACACCGTAGGCTTGGTGCGTGGAGCAGGGACAGGCCGGACTGGGCTGGCGACGCACACCGTAGGCTTGGTGCGTGGAGCAGGGACAGGCCGGACTGGGCTGGCAACGCACACCTTAGGCTTGGTGCGTGGAGCAGGGACAGGCCGGACTGGGCTGGCGACGCACACCGTAGGCTTGGTGCGTGGAGCAGGGACAGGCCGGACCGGGCTGGCGATGCATACCGTAGGCTTGGTGCGAGGAGCAGGGACAGGCCGGACCGGGCTGGCGACGCACACCGTAGGCTTGGTGCGTGGAGCAGGGACAGGCCGAACCGGGCTGTGGAGACGGATAGGAGACCTGGAGTGAAGAGCGGCCACAACCCGTCCTGGCTGAATGCCTACCTTCACACACTCTGTGTGAGGCATCCGCACAGGACGTACAGGGCTGTGTACCCGTACTGGCATAACAGCACGTGACACTGGAGCAGGATATCCGGGACCGCGGAGAGGCACTGGAGACCACGAGCGTTGAGCCGGCACACTCCGTCCTGGCTGCATACCCCCCTTCGCACGACACGTGCGGGGTGCTCGCACAGGACGTACAGGACTATGCCGGACCACTCGTGGCACAGTACACCGCTCCGCATACCGCGGAACCTGCCCCGTCCCATGCTGCCATGCCTGAGTACGGGAAGTTGGTTCCGCTCTCCATCCAGGCTCCGCCAACCTGCCTTCTGGCCCCCCTAACCCGGTGGCCTCCTCTCCAAATCGCCCTGTGGCAGCCTCCTGCTAAAAAATTTTTTGGGGTTGCCTCTCGTCCGACCGACGACGACACTGTTGACGCCGTTGCTCCTCTCTCGCCAGGGCCTTAATCTTCGCCCATGGCCCTTTGCCCCCGAGCATGTCCTCCCAGGACCACGATTTGCCCACCTGGGCCATCGCCAACCTCTCCAGCTCCTTACCCGGTGCTTCCTCCCATGTCCAGGCCACCTGCTCCTGGACACGCTGCTTGGTCCTGGAGTGGTGGGTTCTTCTGTCACGCACGTCGTAGGGAATAGACCAAGGCGCAGCGTGATGAACGAACATGTTTAAACTTTATTATCTTTAGTGATAATAGACAACAATAAACAAAACAAGAAACGACTCGTGAAGTCCACGGTAACAATGACCAACACGGAACAAGAACCCACCAACACAAAGGGAAAACAGACAGTTTAAATATGGCTCCCAATCAGAGACAACCAACGACAGCTGACACTCGTTGCCTCTGATTGGGAGTCACTCTGGCCAACATAGAAATAAACACAACAGAAAGAACACATCCTGGCTCAACATATAGAGTCCCAGAGCCAGGGTGTGACACATACTCTTAAAGGGAGTGCTCCTAATCTCAGTTTGTTACCTGTATAAAAGACACCTGTCCACAGAAGCAATCAATCAATCAGATTCCAAACTCTCCACCATGGCCAAGACCAAAGAGCGCTCCAAGGATGACAGGGACAAGATTGTAGACCTACACAAGGCTGGAATGGGCTACAAGACCATCGCCAAGCAGCTTGGTGAGAAGGTGACAACAGTTGGTGCGATTATTCGCAAATGGAAGAAACACAAAATAACTGTCAATCTCCCTCGGCCTGGGGCTCCATGCAAGATCTCACCTTGTGGAGTTGCAATGATCATGAGAACGGTGAGGAATCAGCCCAGAACTACACGGGAGGATCTTGTCAATGATCTCAAGGCAGCTGGGACCATAGTCACCAAGAAAACAATTGGTAACACACTACGCCGTGAAGGACTGAAATCCTGCAGCGCCCGCAAGGTCCCCCTGCTCAAGAAAGCACATATACAGGCCCGCCTGAAGTTTGCCAATGAACATCTGAATGATTCAGAGGAGAACTGGGTGAAAGTGTTGTGGTCAGATGAGACCAAAATCGAGCTCTTTGGCATCAACTCAACTTGCCGTGTTTGGAGGAGGAGGAATGCTGCCTATGACCCCAAGAACACCATCCCCACCGTCAAACATGGAGGTGGAAACATTATGCTTTGCGGGTGTTTTTCTGCTAAGGGGACAGGAAAACCTCACCACATCAAAGGGACGATGGACGGGGCCATGTACCGTCAAATCTTGGGTGAGAACCTCCTTCCCTCAGCCAGCGCACTGAAAATGGGTCGTGGATGGGTATTCCAGCATGACAATGACCCATAACACATGGCCAAGGCAAGAAAGGAGTGGCTCAAGAAGCAGCACATTAAGGTCCTGGAGTGGCCTAGCCAGTCTCCAGACCTTAATTACATTTACATTTACATTTACATCATTTAGCAGACGCTCTTATCCAGAGCGACTTACAAATTGGTGCATTCACCTTATAGCCAGTGGGATAACCACTTTACAATGTATATATATATTTTTGGGGGGTGGGGTGTGGTAGGGGGGGGGGTAGAAGGATTACTTTATCCTATCCAAGGTATTCCTTAAAGAGGTGGGGTTTCAAGTGTCTCCGGAAGGTGGTGAGTGACTCCGCTGTCCTGGCGTCGTGAGGGAGCTTGTTCCACCATTGGGGTGCCAGAGCAGCGAACAGTTTTGACTGGGCTGAGCGGGAACTGTGCTTCCGCAGAGGTAGGGGGCCAGCAGGCCAGAGGTGGATGAACGCAATGCCCTCGTTTGGGTGTAGGGACTGATCAGAGCCTGAAGGTACGGAGGTGCCGTTCCCCTCACAGCTCCGTAGGCAAGCACCATGGTCTTGTAGCAGATGCGAGCTTCAACTGGAAGCCAGTGGAGTGTGCGGAGGAGCGGGGTGACGTGAGAGAACTTGGGAAGGTTGAACACCAGACGGGCTGCGGCATTCTGGATGAGTTGTAGGGGTTTAATGGCACAGGCAGGGAGCCCAGCCAACAGCGAGTTGCAGTAATCCAGACGGGAGATGACAAGTGCCTGGATTAGGACCTGTGCCGCTTCCTGTGTAAGGCAGGGTCGTACTCTCCGAATGTTGTAGAGCATGAACCTACAGGATCGGGTCACCGCCTTGATGTTAGCGGAGAACGACAGGGTGTTGTCCAGGGTCACGCCAAGGCTCTTCGCACTCTGGGAGGAGGACACAACGGAGTTATCAACCGTGATGGCGAGATCATGGAACGGGCAGTCCTTCCCCGGGAGGAAGAGCTGCTCCGTCTTGCAAAGGTTCAGCTTGAGGTGGTGATCCGTCATCCACACTGATATGTCTGCCAGACATGCAGAGATGCGATTCGCCACCTGGTTATCAGAAGGAAAGGAGACGATTAGTTGTGTGTCGTCTGCGTAGCAATGATAGGAGAGGCCATGTGAGGATATGACAGAGCCAAGTGACTTGGTGTATAGCGAGAATAGGAGAGGGCCTAGAACTGAGCCCCGGAGGACACCAGTGGTGAGAGCACGTGGTGCTGAGACAGCTTCTCGCCACGCCACTTGGTAGGAGCGACCGGTCAGGTAGGACCCAATCCAAGAGTGAGCCGCGCCGGAGATGCCCAGCTCGGAGAGGGTGGAGAGGAGGATCTGATGGTTCACAGTATCAAAGGCAGCAGACAGGTCTAGAAGGACAAGAGCAGAGGAGAGAGAGTTAGCTTTAGCAGTGCGGAGAGCCTCCGTGACACAGAGAAGAGCAGTCTCAGTTGAATGACCAGTCTTGAAACCTGACTGGTTTGGATCAAGAAGGTAATTCTGAGAGAGATAGCAAGAGAGTTGGCTAAAGACGGCACGCTCAAGAGTTTTGGAGAGAAAAGAAAGAAGGGATACTGGTCTGTAGTTGTTGACATCAGAGGGATCGAGTGTTGGTTTTTTGAGAAGGGGTGCAACTCTCGCTCTCTTGAAGACAGAAGGGACATAGCCAGCGGTCAAGGATGAGTTGATGAGCGAGGTGAGGTAAGGGAGAAGGTCACCGGAGATGGTCTGGAGAAGAGAGGATGGGATAGGGTCAAGCGGTCAGGTTGTTGGGCGGCCGGCCGTCACAAGTCGCAAGATTTTATCTGGAGAGAGAGGGGAGAAAGAAGTCAAAGCATAGGGTAGCGCAGTGTGAGCAGGACCAACAGTGTCATTTGACTTAACAAACGAGGATTGGATGTCGTCAACCTTCTTTTCAAAATGGTTGACGAAGTCATCCATAGAGAGGGAGGGGGGATTCAGCAGGGAGGAGAAGGTGGCAAAGAGCTTCCTAGGGTTAGAGGCAGATGCTTGGATTTTAGAGTGGTAGAAAGTGGCTTTAGCAGCAGAAACAGATGAAGAAAATGTAGAGAGGGGGGAGTGAAAAGATGCCAGGTCCGCAGGGAGTCTAGTTTTCCTCCATTTCCGCTCGGCTGCCCGGAGCCCTGTTCTGTGAGCTCGCAATGAGTTATCAAGCCACGGAGCTGGAGGGGAGAACCGAGCCGGCCGGGAGGATAGGGGACATAGAGAGTCAAAGGATGCAGAAAGGGAGGAGAGGAGGGTTGAGGAGGCAGAATCAGGAGATTGGAGGGAGAAGGATTGAGCAGAGGGAAGAGATGATAGGATGGAAGAGGAGAGAGTAGCGGGAGAGAGAGAGCGAAGGTTGCGACGGCGCATTACCATCTGAGTAGGGGCAGAGTGAGTAGTGTTGGAGGAGAGCGAGAGAGAAAAGCATACAAAGTAGTGGTCGGAGACATGGAGGGGAGTTGCAGTGAGATTAGTAGAAGAACAGCATCTAGTAAAGATGAGGTCAAGCGTATTGCCTGCCTTGTGAGTAGGGGGACGGTGAGAGGGTGAGGTCAAAAGAGGAGAGGAGTGGAAAGAAGGAGGCAGAGAGAAATGAGTCAAAGGTAGACGTAGGGGAGGTTGAAGTCCCCCAGAACTGTGAGGGGTGAGCCATCCTCAGGAAAGGAACTTATCAAGGCGTCAAGCTCATTGATGAACTCTCCAAGGGAACCTGGAGGGCGATAAATGACAAGGATGTTAAGCTTAAATGGTCTAGTGACTGTGACAGCATGGAATTCAAATGAGGAGATAGACAAATGGGTCAGGGGAAAAATAGAGAATGTCCACTTGGGAGAGATGAGGATTCCTGTGCCACCACCCCGCTGACCAGATGCTCTCGGGGTATGCGAGAACACATGGTCAGTTGAGGAGAGAGCAGTAGGAGTAGCAGTGTTTTCAGTGGTAATCCATGTTTCCGTCAGCGCCAAGAAGTCGAGGGACTGGAGGGTAGCATAATCCCATAGAAAATCTGTGGAGGGAGCTGAAGGTTCGAGTTGCCAAACGTCAGCCTCGAAACCTTAATGACTTGGAGAAGATCTGCAAAGAGGAGTGGGACAAAATCCCTCCTGAGATGTGTGCAAACCTGGTGGCCAACAACAAGAAATGTCTGACCTCTGTGATTGCCAACAAGGGTTTTGCCACCAAGTAGTAAGTCATGTTTTGCAGTGGGGTCAAATACTTATTTCCTTCATTAAAATGCAAATCAATTTATAACATTTTTGACATGCGTTATTTTTCTGTTTTTTGTTGTTGTTATTCTGTCTCTCACTGTTCAAATAAACCTACCATTAAAATTATAGACTGATCATGTCTTTGTCAGTGGGCAAACGTACAAAATCAGCAGGGGATCAAATACTTTTTTCCCTCACTGTATGATAACACTGGTAATAGATACTTTTTTGTATTAGGCTACTTGTGAGGCATAAATTGAAATCCTGGCTTTTTTATTTTTTATATTGGACTGATGGTGCCTGTTCGTATCTTATGTCAGTCTCAACGTAGGGAGCGGGAGAGAGAGAGAGCAGCGGAGAGGCTGCCTCTCACCGCCACTTAGCTCTCCCTCCATCCGCTGAGTGCTGACTGACCAAAAAGGGGACACCGTCTTCCAGCTGATGGCTGAACTCGAGTCGCACTTAATTAATTCTCACTCATGCACCAATTCATGTTATTACCAGAGAACGTGAAATATTCCTTGAAACTAAAAAAACACAAGCCGCTAATAATAACAACGCCAAGTCTATCGTATCGGCTCGGGTGTCACGATCGTCGTAATAAGTGGACCAAGGCGCAGCGTGATATGCGTACATCTTTTAATGCGTACTTTGCACAATACAACAAACGAAACGTGAAGTCCTCGGTCATACAACACAAACCTAAACGGAAACATTGGTCTGCAGCTTCCACGAGCCCACAGCGAAGTTGATAAGCGACTACTGTGTGAGATTTCAAAAACAAAAATAACATGACAAGAGAGAAAGACAGTCAACGAATAGCCTACAGCAAAGAGCTGCTGTTTTTATGAGTGAGTTCATGTTTAAGATTTTATTCAGCACTGTCAACACTTTATTCAACACTTTTATGCCATAAAACGCCCTCTCCCGATGTCACGCCCTGGCTCTGGGGACTCTTATATGTTGAGCCAGGGTGTTAGTTTCTATGTGTAGTGTCTATGTTTGTTTTCTATGTGTTCTTTTCTAGATCGTGTATTTCTGTGTTGGCCGGGGTGGTTCCCAATCGGAGGCAGCTGTGTCTTGTTGTCTCTGATTGGGAACCATACTTAGGCAGCCTGTTGTGCACTTGTCATTTGTGGGATCTTGTTCCGTTTAGGTTTGTGTTGTATGACCGAGGACTTCACGTTTCGTTTTGTTGTATTGTGCAAAGTACGCATTAAAAGATGTACGCATATCACGCTGCGCCTTGGTCCACTTATTACGACGATCGTGACAGAAGATCCCACCAAAACAGGACCAAGCAGCGTTTCCAGGAGCAAACACCGGGTAAGGAGCTGGAGAGGTTGGCGATGGCCCACGTGGGCCAATGGTGGTCCTGGGAGGACATGTTCGCGGGTAAAGGGCCATGGGCTAAAGTTAAAGCCCTGGCGAGAGAGGAGGTACGGCGCCAACAGTGTCGTCGTCGGGACAGACGAGAGGCACCCCCAATAAACATTTTTGGGGGGGCACACGGCATGGACGACGGGGCTGCTGGAGGCAGATACAGGGCGAGTTTGTGGACGAGGAGAGAAGGCCACCAGGTTACGGGGGCCATTGGTCGTTAGAGGGAGGGAGAGTGTAGAGGCACGGCGAGAGGTACTGAGGTGTGTTACCAGTCCGGTTCGGCCCGTTCCTGATCCCCGCACAAGGCCAGTGGTGTGTGTTCCCAGTACGGTCCGGCCTGTTCCTGTCCCTCGCACCAAGCCTGTGATGCGCGTCGCCAGCCCGGCCCGGCCTGTTCCTGCCCCTCGCACCAAGCCTGTGGTGCGCGTCGCCAGCCCGGTCCGGCCTGTTCCTGCCCCTCGCACCAAGCCTGTGGTGCGCGTTGCCAGCCCGGCCCGGCCTGTTCCTGCCCCTCGCACCAAGGCAATGGTGCGCGTCGCCAGCCCGGCCCGGCCTGTTCCTGCCCCCTCGCACCAAGCAAATGGTGCGCGTCGCCAGCCCGGCCCGTCCTGTTCCTGCCCTCGTACCAAGCCAATGGTGCGCGTCGCCAGCCCGGTCCGGCCTGTTCCTGCCCCTCGTACCAAGCCAATGGTGCACTTCGCCAGCCCGGCCCGGCCTGTTCCTGCTCCCCGCACCAAGCCTGTGATGCGCGTCGCCAGCCCGACCCGGCCTGTTCCTGCCCCTCGCACCAAGCCAGTGGTGCGCGTCGCCAGCCCGGCCCGGCCTGTTCCTGCTCCCCCCGCACCAAGCCTGTGGTGTGCGTCGCCAGCCCGGCCCGCCTGTTCCTGCCCCTCGCACCAAGCCAATGGTGCGCGTCGCCAGCCCGGTCCGGCCTGTTCCTGCTCCCCGCACCAAGCCTGTGGTGCGCGTCGTCAACCCGGTCCGGCCTGTTCCTGCTCCCCGCACCAAGCCAGTGGTGCGCATCGTCAGCCGGTCCGGCCCGTTCCTGCTCCCCGCACCAAGCCAGTGGTGCGCGTCGTCAGCCCGGTCCGGCCCATTCCTGCTCCCCGCACCAAGCCTGTGGTGCGCATCGTCAGCCCGGTCCGGCCCGTTCCTGCTCCCCGCACCAAGCCAGTGGTGCGCGTTGTCAGCCCGGTCCGGCCCATTCCTGCTCCCCGCACCAAGCCTGTGGTGCGCGTCGTCAGTCCGGCACAGCCCGTGCCTGGTCAGGTACCGGTCAGCTGCTCCACACCGGAGCCTAAGCAATCCGCTCCACCGATGTCCAGTCCAGCTCCAGCCAGCGGGACCAGACCAGGGGCGCTACGGGGGGGTTGTTAGAGGGTGGTGGTCACGCCCGGAGCGGGATCCGCCTCCGAGGTGGAATGCCCACCCGGCCCCTCCCCTGTTGGGTTTATGTTGGCGCGGTCGCAGTCCGCGCCTTTGGGGGGGTACTGTCACGCCCTGGCTCTGGGGACTCTTGTATGTTGAGCCAGGGTGTTAGTTTCTTTGTGTAGTGTCTATGTTTCGTTTTCTATGTTCTGTTCTAGGTTATGTGTTTCTATGTTGGCCGGGGTGGTTCTCAATCAGAGGCAACGTGAATCAGCTGTTGCTTGTTGTCTCTGATTGGGAACCATACTTAGGCAGCCTGTTGTGCACTTGTGTTTTGTGGGATCTTGTTCCGTGTAGGTTTGTTATTGACCGAGGACTTCACGTATCGTTTTGTTGTTTTGTGTTGTAATTAAAAGTACCTATTAAAGTATGTACTCATATCACGCTGCGCCTTGGTCCACTCATTATGACGATCGTGACAATTATAAAATGTATGATTTCTGCAATATGCAGAAATCGCTCTGCCATTTCCTGGTTACTAAAATTCAAATAGTTTGCCTAATTTCTGTTTATGTGACAAAACAAAACAACGCAGTGTAGAGAATCATTCTATGATCTAATCCGCTGTGAAATATATTTTCACAATAACCAAAAATATTGTATTTTCAGGTGTTTTAAGCTGGTATACAAAACCGAAAGTAAAACGAAACTTAAGAACGGGAAGAATAGAAGTAGCGCACATAGAACATATTTACCGCTTCTTAGATTGCTTTCAATGCGAATGACAGATCTATAGCTCGCTTTTCTATGTGAATTTGGTCAGGTTGCCCAAAAAGTAACACATTGCAGCTTTAATTTAAGGTTAGGGTTAGGCATAAGGTTAGAAGTGTGGTTAAGGTTAGGGTTAAGGTGAGGGTTACGTTTAAAATCAGATTTTAAGAAGATACATTTTAGAAAAATGAGGGGTTTAGACATTTGTGGCTGTAGTAACTAGTGACAACCACTCTGCTGCCTACCTAGCTTATGCTCAGTGCTCCCACTGCTCCACTGCCACTTCCCCCTCCTTGACGTGGAGTGGGATACTTCATGTTGTAAGCTACATTAAAGATATGGTCGACATGTTTTGAACTATGCATTCCATGTCTCAAGCACAATTTCATGTTCTTTTTTCAGGAGGGGGGTTGGGATATATGCAGCTATCATGTTCTACACAAAATACATAATCGACATATTCGTACAAACTTTGTTGTCTGTTGTAACAGTATATTAAGAATATCAAAAACAAGCAAAACACACACAGGCAGTCAAAACAGCAATTATTTTCTCATTACCATTGCAAACATTGGCTAGTTCTTTTTTCAGCAACTCTCGCTACGATATGGCAGCATAACTATGAAGATTATCATCACAAATAGTAGGTAGTCTAGCAGTAGGCTAGTTGACAAACGATGACAAACGACGTAAGGAATAATAGTGCACCAGGTGCCAGGCCACGCAAAACCAACTCGCCCATTGTCAGACTCTGGTTACTGGTCCGGATACACATGCTTGGGCTGCCTAAAACATTTGGCTGCCCAGAGGTGGAACAGCTAGGTAGCCTACTCGTGCGCTAGGTAGCCTACTTGTGCGCTAGGTAGCCTACTCGTGCGCTAGGTAGCCTACTCGTGCGCTACTTGTATGATCATTGAGAAGTGAAATAGCAGTTAGAAGGGCCTGTGTATGTGGTTAAAATGCAGATAGTTTTTTGCCTCAATGCAAAACTACAGGAACAGGAACTCTGGCTAGTGGCTACGATCTGGCAGCAACTATAAAGATTAGCCTGCATCATCACACAAAACGCTGATTGTTTTTGCTCCATTGCAATGTGTAGGGACTGCGTCCTGCTTGTGCAACTGCAATATCCATTACAACAGACAAAATAGCCTTCAATAAATGTTTTGGGGAATGTTTGTTCAAATTGCCAGTGTTTTTTATTTCAGTTGTTAAGAAATATGAGACAGAGAGAGGCTAAATCATCATGGTGCAGAAGAGGGTGAGTAAAGAGAGAAACCTAAAGGGAACGGGAGTGTGAGCAGCAGATATGTAGTGTGTTTAAAATAACACATGCACAGAACGTGATCCGGATCCTTAGCTTTGAGAAAGAGGTTTCCGTATTCGCAGCCACGGCCTAAAAAAATCTGAACGCAAGGCTTTATCGTTGGCCTTTTTACACAAATGTTTGGTGATCGACTAGGAAAGCCTTGGAGATCGACCAATCGATTGACCGGTTGGTGACCACTGACGTAGAGCAAACATGCAAGCCTCAATGCTCTCTCTCTTTCTCTCTCTATCTTTCTCTCTCTACACTCTCTCTTACTTCTGCCACTACTGTATGACTCTCAAATCTGCTTCTTACAGTAACTCAGTCCAGAGGTCCCATTGAAAAATGAAGACAAGCGTCCATGTAAATATGAATATGTGAACATGATTTAAAGTAGAGTAAGCCTACACTGACAGTAAAGGAGGCCTCAGTCTGCGTATTTCTCACAAACCTTGAGGATAGCCACAGACACATATGTAGATAAACCTTGTCTCTCACTCACGCCTAAACACACACACACACACACACACACACACACACACACACACACACACACACACACACACACACACACACACACACACACACACACACACACACACACACACACACACACACACACACACACACACACACACACACACACACACACGCACACACACACAAGAACACACACACACAAGAACACACACACAAACACATTCCTCTGGAGACTAAATCTCCAACCGGGTCAGCTTGCATGCCTGGACTTGCCCCGGCTACCTCCAGAATGGCTGTGAGTACTGGGAGGGAGGGAGGCTCACTCTGTGTCGGCCGGGAACAGACTGTGCCATACCCTCTCATCAGCAACCTGACCACAGGTGTGTGTCACAGTCACGCTCTGCACTGGGGGCCTAGAGCCTCGCTTAGCTTACTCACTGGGATTGTTCCCACATACACACTAACACATGATATAGGCTCCATAATAACCCATATTAGCAGCTGAGAGCTTATCTCTTATGATAGTGGTATAGATTCACATGCTACTTAAAGTGGACAAACTGTGTTTTGGTTAACTCTCTTGGTTTGCCATGGCTCAAGCCAAACCTGTTGATTGCACTCTTAAAGCTGTGATACTATGTGCTACTAGGCTGTGTCCCAGACTACTAACCATAACCTTAGATGGGTGAGTAGAAGCAAATATTAGCCAGCATGCACTTCAGAGATTCTGAACAAGACCAGGTAAGAAATCCAGCCACAGTGAAAATAACAGTTTCCCCAAGAGCCCTGTTCATTCGAGAAGTAGCTCACCTTCAACAGCTAGTCAATTCTGTCTCAAGCAGGCTACACTGTCACCCTCAGTAAAAAGGTGCCAATAGCGGCCCCATGTGGAAAGGAAGGGAGTGAATAGGTATTTCTATCTGTGAGCTTGATGAAGGAGGGGCTATGTTTCCCGCCGAAATATTTAATGGAAACATTTATTTTACTTTTTTGTTGTTGCTATTGTAAGCTCTCATTATGTTCTAAGCCATGTGCAGTTTGTTATCTGCGGTAGTTCTGGGTGAAGTTGGTCAGAGAAGGTCAGGGAACACTATTCCCACATGGTCTGGTCCAACACTGCTCAGTGCTCCCTGGTGGAGATAGATGTCTCTCTTGACTCTTTCTGGAGATGGAAGGGGAGATAGAAGACTAAGACATGAGAAGAGGACATCAAGGTGATGTGAGGCTACATAAGGTTGAATTATTAAAATGTTTAGCAGACACTTTTATCCAGAGCAACTTACAGGAGCAATTAGGGTTAAGTGCCTTGCTCAAGGGCACATCAACAGATTTTTCACCTAGTCGGCTCAGGGATTAAAACAGCGACCATTCGGTTACTGGCCCAATGCTCCCAACCACTAGGCTACGATTAATAACTTTTGTTCATGCAACTTTCTGAAAATCAAACAACCAAATGATTATTTCTCCAGCAGCACCAACTGAACAGTAAAGGTTAGGGATTTGCTCTAAATTCTCCCTTTGAACTGTGAGTATGTAGGACATGCTCTAAAAAAACAGTTGTGTGCTCTAACTGACCTGAGGGGCTGAGTTTGTTTAGCTGTTGTTAAAGTTCTCTTAAATGGAGATGTCTGTGGCTGTCGGAAGCAAGCAGACTCTCTATCCTGGGGTGATGAATAGCCCCTTCCTGCTCCCTGCCCCTCTCCCTCCCCCCTCCTATTTGAGGCTGATCACCTGTTCCTCAGTCACAGGGAGGGGGGTCAAGCAGGGGGGCGCTGAGATATTATTGATTCTCTTCTGGAGGAGAGGAGGGTTGGCAGTTGGCTGTGTGGTGGCATGTGTGTGTGTATGTGTGTGTTTGTCTGTGTGTGTTTATGCAGTAGCCTGTATGGAACAGTATGGTCTTGGATGATTGACATTTTTGCCGGTCCAGGCAAAGACAACTGTGTTTAGCACTGGAATCAATTAGTGCCAGAAAGACATGTGGGCCATTGGGGAGGTTCCTTCAGGGGTCAGAAAACAGACACCAACTAAAGGACACACTACCTACAGAGATCTGTGAATATCTCTCATTTAACCCCACTTAATTGATAATCCTCTCAATGTATGAGTGATTAAACAAATAGTTTTGACTATTACCTCATTGATAAGTTTGTTTGAGTGGATTGTGTGGTGACCAATTTAAAACATTTTGCTTCAGTATTTATCAAATGACACTCATCGCTATGCCTCCAAGCCCCAAATCCTAAGCCATGCATTAATTTCATCAAACATACCAAAGCAAAGACCCTATAATTGCCCTTGTGTCATGTTCTCCCCACGTCTTACAGACTAGCAGTAAATACTTTCATTCCCATGTAGAGACACTTTTGGCCTAACCCTCTCAGCAATTTTATTTTAGAAAGAGATCTGTAACCCTATGATTTTCACTACTTTGCTTGAGGTGTTTTGGCTCGACGCAATCCACCAACAACCACCAAATAAGAGCATTTCAGGAGCTTTAAACGCCTTTGTTGCAAAAAGGCTTCTTTGAAAACAGAAAATGCTGTGACACCAGAGTATAACTTCACAAAGACCTGAAAAACCGGGGATGTCCACAGAAAATGTTTCTCCCATATGACACACAATACCATATCAATGATTGCACCCCTCCTTTATCCACAGAGGAGTAAGGCGATTCTGACTGTAATCTTTAGCAACAATAGCTACCAGCTCCCTTTGTGCACCTAACAAGTGTCTTTATTCAGCCACACAAACACATCAGTCAACTTAGACTGTGGTGGTTTGAGATGTGTATGGGCTGATGTGATGTTTCTGGAGCTTCTAGTTCAGGACACCCAGGTGCTCGGTTAGAGGGATGTTGTAGAACAAGTCAGTACTCAGCATCAGAGCAGGTAGAACAAAGACGACTACCACAACGATCACAGAGCTTTTATACCAGATGCAATTTTCAGAGATCGCACTGCTCTCAATGCCCTCAACGCCTGACAAGTTGAACAGTGCAGGCCATGTCATGCCAGTAACTAACACTCACTGTAATGGGGTAGTACGGCAGATACAGTGTGTGATAATGGCATGATCATTATGTTTGATATCAAACACTGTCCGGGCTCATGCTTCATAAATCCACAGTCCAAGTGCTGGGGTAATCTGGTGATCTCTCCAGCCATGCAGTGCTGCTTTGTGCTGTACAGGAAGTGTGTAAAGATATCCCAATGTTTTCCCATATCCTGGGGGTTTCAAACCACATAAAAGAGGCCAAACAATACAGACAAAGCGGATATCCTCTCACCACAGACAGCTGGGGTGACAAATGGTACCCCTCCTTCTCTCTCCCTCTCTCTGCACTTCTCTTTCTATCACACTCCCTCTTACTCTCACTTTCTCACACACTCTCTCTCACACTCTTTTTCTTTCTCACTCTCCCTTTTTCTCTCCATCCTTGTCTCTCTCTGCATCTCTCCTCCCCCCACTTCTCTCTCTCAACTTCTCTCTCTCTTACTAACGTCTTCGTATCTTTTATACTTGATCTCTCCTCTTATCCAGGTCTCCATCTCCTCCTCCTCTCTGTTACACCACCTCTGTGTTTTTGGCTTAATTTCTGGCCTTGCATAACCCTGCTCTGCCTTATGCCAGTGATACCCACCAATTGATTGAGTGTGGGAAGAAGCAGAGAGTGTTTATTTGGATTGCTTTGCTGTCTGATTTGACAGGCTATGTAATTATCTATTCAGCATATGGAACAGCATAGGGCAAATTAGATTTGCTGAGCTGGAGAGGGAATGGAAAGGGAGACGAAAAAGAGAGTGGGAAATGTTGTGTATGTGTTTGTGTTGTTGTTAACCCAAACCCAACTATGTTAGCATGGCTATGTATAGGGGTCATGGTGGGAATTGGGGAGGGGGGGGGGATAAATACTGTTGCTAACTCACCTCAGGTAAACAGCTTACACACTGATCCAACATACCCATAGGAGCCTGTCCTGTCCCAGTCTGACCCAGACTAGGCTGGCATTCTCCTGGCAGATTGATCCCATCGCCACCCTGTTAACTTCTGGGTCCTGTGGTCATAACAGTCACCATCATGTTTGTGTGGCT
Source organism: Coregonus clupeaformis (assembly GCF_020615455.1). NCBI lineage: Eukaryota > Metazoa > Chordata > Actinopteri > Salmoniformes > Salmonidae > Coregonus > Coregonus clupeaformis. The sequence continues at coordinate 21,239,474 of NC_059220.1, forward strand.
TAAGCTTGAGAGGTGTGTTTGAGAGAGGGGAACAGGTGATGGTTATATGGAAAGAGAGAGCGGGAGACTTGGAAAGAGAGGAAGGAGATGTGGAGGAGGGAGGGAGGTGGAGTTAGGGACCACAGGGGTAAATTGAGTGATGGTTAGACACCCGTACGTCTGACAGACAGATTAGACAGGCTCCTGGCAGTGCAGGGGACAGATGCAGCCTAAGCTGATCTCATTGTCTCCTTTTTAGCCCCCTTTACCGGATTTTATCAGTTATTGTGTTGAAGGGTCCGGGCCGGGAGAGAGAGAGATGGCCGGAGCTGCCGTATAGTTTCAAAGTGTTTACACAGTTGTCCATAAAATAAATTATGTTAAAATGCCTCTCCTGTGAAGTAGTGACGTGCGACATACGCCTAGCTTCTTGAAACGGGTCACATATCTCCTTACAATGATGATGGGTGACCTCATTGTTTTTGTGGAGCCAAAGGTCAAAAGGTCACAGCTCTCATACTGTAGGGGTCAATCCTGTATTCACCTTCTGACCCAGAACAGAACATCCCCAGAATGAAGACATCAGGCACATCCCAACCATAATACAGTACATTGTTCTGTTAGGTTCTCATTAACGTCATACTGCCTTTTTAGAGTTGAATGCATTGAAATCGTATATTCTGCCACATAATCCGACATGACCTTTTACTGCACCAATACACAATGTCTAGCATTTAAAGAGTTTACACTTTTACTTGGGCCTAATTTATTGATCGAAACAGGCTTTTATAAACGGCTGTAATTTTTCTAATGCTGTAATTACCCTCACGTGGTAATAATTTTATGTCCAAAACTACCCTTTTCATCTCCATGCCAACGTATGATGTAGCTGCTTGCAGAACTGAGCTAGGAGAGCAATGTGGAGACGCTCAGGCTCTCTCAGTGGCATCAGCCCTGTCAAAGGTGTTTTTCCGTCCACAACTACTGTTAATAGGAATAAAATATTAACTTTTATGACTGCTGACTTCTACAGCAGTAGAATAAGACTTTCACTGCTTGTTGCGCTTGTGTGTTTTCTCATCAGATTGAACGTGCATAGTGACATTCCAGGAGAACAGAGTGGGGTATACAGTATATTCTTATTCATCAAAAGTTATGCCGTGTGTTGTCTTTGTGTTGGATTCTCAGTCTACCATTGTACTTGGGTTAAGGTTTTGATATAAGAAATCTGGATATCAGAAAATTCTCACAAACCCACCATGTGAAAAAGGTGATGGAAGCAACAGCCAATGTTTCCCATTTTATTTTGGGCTATGACAGTCCAAATCAGTCAGACATTATTAGTGACAGTTTTTAATCTGAAGGAAGTATTGTTTGACTTTGAACTGACTGAAATTGTCACGACTTACGCCGAGGCTGCCCCCCCTCCTGGTTCGTGCAGGCTTCGGCTTTCGTCGTCACCAGAGTACTAGCTACTGCCGATCCCATTCTCATCACTCCACTTGTCATGTCTTGTCAATCACACACCCCTAGTGCGCTCATTCCCCTAATTAGTATGTGTATAAGTGTTCACTCTGTTCCCCTTGTCTTTGTGAGTGATTGTTTGTTGTGAGAGCGTGTAGCTCGGTTGAGCTACATTTCACTGTGTTATTGTCAAGGTGGATGTTTTCCCTTATATAGTTTCGTTTGACGCTTTGGGTGTTTGATTTATGCAAACGGATTGAACTCTGGACTTCGGTATTTTACCTCCTGCGCCTGAGTCCTTCTTTCACACCTCATCACAGAATCACTCACCTGATCTGATATGGAGTCAGCAGGTGAAGACCGCATGCCTGGAGTTGTGGCAAGGGTCCAGGAGCATTCCTCGATGTTGGCCAGCTTGGGGGAAGCGATGGATCGGGTTCTTCAGGTGGTAGAACGCATGGAGAGGAGAGGATCCGATCTATCGAGACCAGCTGGTCAACAGGATCCAGCCACCTACACCCCAGCCCCTGGAGGGTTCCAGATATCCCGGCCACCGGCGTTTGATGGGACGGCAGCGCGATGTAAGTGATTCCTACTCCAACTGGAGTTGTATTTCTCCAGCATCAGACCGGAGCCCCGGGAGCGAGAGAAGGTATCCGTCCTCGTTTCCTGCCTTTGTGGGAGAGCCCTGGAGTGGGCCAACGCGGTGTGGAACGAAGGAGGTACCGCATTGGAGAACTACGGGGAGTTTGCTCGCCTCTTTCGGGCCGTTTTTGATCACCCGCCTGAGGGTCGAGAGGCAGGTGAACGACTGGTTCATCTGAGGCAGGGGACGAGGACCGCTCAGGACTACGCGCTGGAGTTCCGGACGCTGGCAGCGGGGTCCGGGTGGAACGAGCAGGCCCTGATCGACCATTTCCGGTGCCACCTAAGGGAGGACGTCCGACGGGAGATAGCCTGCCGGGATGCCATGCTATCGTTCTCCCAACTGGTGGACATGGCCATCCAGCTGGACAATCTGCTAGCAGCCAGAGGACGTCCTGGTAGGGGTCTGCCCATTCCCACTCCAGACGACTCTGAACCCGAGCAGATGGAGCTGGGGGGAGTCGCCGGTCGAGAGAGCGCAGAAGGACAGCGAGAGTGCCACTCTGGTGGCATGAAGGGACAATCCACCTCATGTCGTAGTCAACGTTCTTTTGGGTCTGGAGGCGGTAGGCAGGGTACTCACGCATCACCCCAGGTAACGAACACCCAAATGTTTTCAGAGCCCTTTGCGGCGCACTGTACTTTATCTATCTCCTTTCCCGATTACTTGGTAGGTTCCCAGTGTAAGGCGTTAGTCGATTCAGGCGCAGCTGGGAATTTTATGGACAGGGCATTTGCACACCGTCAAGGCATTTCATTGGTTCTCCTAACCATTCCACTCCCCATCAGAGCACTTGATAGTCGACCATTAGGGTCCGGGTTGGTTAAGGAAGTTACGGTACCAGTCACCATGATTACGCAGAAGACGCATGTTGAGCAGATCACCTTTATGATTATTGAGTCTCCTGCTTACCCTGTAGTCTTGGGTATCCTGTGGTTAGCCCTTCACAACCCCAATTTCTCATGGCCGCAGAGGGTTCTTACGGGGTGGTTGCGTGAGTATCCGGGAAGGTGTTTCCGTTGGTGCGACCACGGTGGAAAGTCCAGACGGTACCCCCACCGTGCGCATTCCCCCCGAATACCATGATCTGGCGCTCACGTTTTCCAAGACGCAAGCAACTAAATTACCACCTCATCGGGAGGGGGATTGCGCGATAAACCTTCGGGTAGACGCTGTACCACCCAGGAGTCATGTGTATCCCCTGTCGCAGGCTGAAACGGAGGCTATGGAAATATACGTCACCGAGTCCCTGCGCCAGAGGTATATACGTCCCTCCACTTCACCTGCCTCCTCGAGTTTGTTCTTTGTGGAGAAGAAAGATGGCAGTTTACGCCCGTGCATTGATTATCGACCACTGAATGATGTGACAGTACGATTTAGTTATCCTCTTCCCCTCATTCCATCAGTGATTGAGTCAATGCATGGGTCCCATTTTTTTCACCAAATTAGACCTCAGGAGTGCCTACAACCTGGTGCATATTCGGGAAGGGGATGAGTGGAAAACAGCATTCAGCACAACCTCGGGGCATTATGAATACCTGGTGATGCCCTACAGTTTGATGAATGCTCCATCCGTTTTCCAGTCCTTTGTGAACGAGGTGTTTCGGGACATGCTTGGTTGCGGTGTGGCGGTCTACATCGATGACATCCTGGTGTATTCCGCAACGTGCACCAAGCATGTGTCCCTTGTTCGCAAAGTACTGGTCCGACTGCTGGAAAATGATCTTTATGCCAAGGCAGAGAAGTGTGAGTTTTTTCCAGCAGTCAATCTCCTTCCTCGGATATCGCATTACTACCACAGGTGTGGAGATGGAGGGAGACCGCATTGCAGCCGTGCGTAATTGGCCGACTCCAACCCCGGTAAAGGAGGTGCAGCGCTTCCTTGGCTTTGCCAACTACTATCAAAGGTTTATTCGGGGCTTTGGCAAGGTCGCAGCTCCCATTACCTCCTTGTTGAAGGGTGGGCCGTCCTGGCTCCGCTGGTCTGCTGAGGCTGATTTGGCCTTCAGTAGATTGCGGGGTCTGTTCACAGCCCCGGTACTGGCTCACCCCGATCCATCACTACCGTTCGAAGTGGAGGTGGATGCGTCCGAGGTAGGGATAGGAGCTGTCTTATCCCAACGCTCGGGCACGCCCCCAAGCTCCGCCCCTGTGCCTTATCTTCTAAGAAGCTCAGCTCAGCGGAGTAGAACTACGGCGTTGGTGATCGGGAGCTGCTGGCTGTTGTCCAAGCTTTGACGGTGTGGAGACATTGTCTCGAAGGGGCAAAACACCCTTTCCTCGTCTGGACAGACCACCGTAACCTGGAGTACATTCGGGCAGCGAGGAGGCTGAATCCTCGCCAGGCCAGGTGGGCCCTCTTCTTCACTCGGTTTGATTTCACACTGTCATACATTCCGGGTACGAAGAACGTGAAGGCAGACGCACTGTCTCGGCTGTATGACACAGAGGAGAGGCCCAGAGACAACACCCCCATACTCCCAGACTCATGCATTGTGGTGCCGGTAGTATGGGCGATGGACGCAGATATAGCACAGGCATTACGCACAGATCCATCTTCACCGCAGTGTCCAGCTGGGCTGCAGTACGTGCCTGCCCTTATCCGTGATCGTCTGATCTACTGGGCACACACGTCACCCTCCTCTGGTCATCCAGTTATCGGTCGTACAATGCGCTGCTGACTGAGAAGTACTGGTGGTCTACCTTGGCTAAGGACGTGAGGGTGTATGTTTCCTCATGCTCAGTGTGCGCCCAGAGTAAGGCACCTAGGGACCTCCCAGCGGGTAAGCTACAACCTTTACCAGTTCCACAACAACCATGGTCTCATCTGAGTATTGATTTTCTCACTGATCTTCCCCCCTCCCGAGGTAACACCACTATCCTGGTCGTTGTGGACCGCTTTTCAAAGTCCTGTCCTACTTCCTCTGCCCGTTCTCCCCACGTTCCTACAAACTGCGGAGGCTCTGTTTACTCACGTCTTCCGGCACTACGGGGTACCAGAGGATATAGTGTCCGACCGAGTTCCCCAGGTCACGTCTACAGTCTGGAAGGCGTTCATGGAACGTCTGGGGGTCTCGGTCAGCCTGACCTCTGGTTTTCACCCTGAGAGCAATGGGCAGGTGGAAAGGGTGAATCAAGATGTGGGTAGGCTCCTGCGGACCTACTGTCAGGACCGGCCGGGGGAGTGGTCGGTGTTCCTGCCATGGGCAGAATATGCTCAGAACTCTCTCCGCAACTCCTCCACTAACCTAACACCCTTCCAATGTGTTTTGGGTTACCAACCGGTCCTGGCACCGTGGCACCAGAGCCAGACCGAGGCTCCCGCGGTGGATGACTGGTTTCGGTGCGCGGAGGAAACTTGGGACGCTGCCCACGTTCGCCTCCAACGCGCCGTGCGTCGTCAGAAGGCCAACGCTGACCGCCACCGCAGGGAGGCCCCGGTGTTCGTACCGGGGGATCGGGTCTGGCTCTCGACCCGGAATCTGCCCCTCCACCTGCCCTGCCGGAAGCTGAGCCCGCGGTTTGTGGGGCCGTTAAAAGTCCTGAGGAGAATAAACGAGATGACATACAGGTTGTTACTCCCCCCAATTACCGTATTAACCCCTCGTTTCATGTGTCTCTCCCCAGGCCAGCTAGCTACTGCTGATCCCATTCTCATCACTCCACTTGTCATGTCTTGTCAATCACACACACCTGGTGCTCATTCCCCTAATTAGTATGTGTATAAGTGTTCCCTCTGTTCCCCTTGTCTTTGTGAGTGATTGTTTGTTGTGAGAGCATGTAGCTTGGTTGAGCTACATTTCACTGTGTTATTGTAAAGGTGGATGTTTTTCCCTTGTATAGTTTCGTTTGACGCTTGGGGCGTTTGATTTATTCAAACGGATTCAACTCTGGACTTCGGTATTTTACCTCCTGCGCCTGAGTCCTTCTTTCACACCTTGTCACAGAAATGCATCCAAAAGGTATTGGGAAATTTAGGAAAACACCAAGGAAGATCAGGCAATAATTATATATGATCTTCTGTGTAGAAAATAATATCATCAAAGCTTTCAATGAGGATGTCCCCCCCATTTCGTGCTGATTTGCGAAGGTTGTAGGAAAACAGACAGGTATGTGTTTCTGAGAGTCTTAGCTTTCAGGAATGGGATCATAATGGCTTAAAGGGGGTCATAATAGCTTCAACTGTTCAAAAGTTAGTAGAACATTTGTAGGAAGAGAACAGAAGCTGCTCTGTTTGTCCCAACTGGTAATATCGGATATCGGTTACTCATTTAACCGCAGTTCTATGAACTAAGTGGCAATATTTTCTCTTGTAACTGCATTTATAAAGCTACACCTATTTTGGGAAACGCTGGGTTAGGGTTAGTATTAGGGTTTGTACATTAGAGCTGTACATTTAGTGCAGGGTACTGATGCCAGATCTGTCTCTTTCAAAGGCTTAAACGAGTTAGGTCAGGAGTGAAGATGAGGCAGTGATACAGCAGATGGTTGACAGCTCTGAGAGGGAGCGTCTCAGTTTCATGGAGGAACTGTCCTACCACATGAGCTAAGAATTCCAGGCACACACAGTGATGAGATGGACACCAAGAGCAAAGAACCCCTGACAGCCTTTCTATTTTACAATTTATGGACATGCAAATGCTGCCATCACTCTACAACCCCCCAGCCACCACCACCCTGCCCTTTCTCTCATTGTTCCCATTGGCTGCCTAAACCAGTGAAGACCACATAGTGCAGAGATGTCATTGATGCCCGTAAACAACTGATGTTCGGTCTTCTCTGCTGCTGTGGCTTCTCTCACTTCTCTCACTTCTCATTTCAGTCCACACTGACTCCAGAGTAGAGACTGAGGGCTGTAAGGGAATAAGCTCCAATGCCACCAAATCATTCATTAAGAAACATGGGTTCCTCCAGACATGTTGTCCATGACTCTGTGACTTTACCAGCAGTGAAACTGGACACCCAGACGCTCCACGAGCGCGGTTTGACCTACTATGACCTTGCTGGAACTCAGACCTCTCATTCCACCAATGGAGGCTGCTGAGGGGAGGACGGCTCATAATAATGGCTGGAACGGAGCAATTGGAATGGCATCAAACACATGGAACCATGTGTTTGATGTATTTGATACCATGCCACCTATTCCGCTCCAGCCATTACCACTAGCCCATCCTCCCCAATTAAGGTGCCACCAATCTCCTGTGCATTCCACTTACTTACTTTCCACACACACACAGTCCCTGGGCAGCAGAGGCAGAGCTAGAGTCGCCCACAGCTTACACACTGTGCTCAGCGGAGGAGGTCAAGGAGGCGTGCGTAGTGCTCAGAGCAGAGCTTGGCAGCACTGGTCCATATAATCATCACTGTTACGCAAACATTCAGATGCACTATTCCCTGCATGATTTAAGGATTGTGGCATATTGTGAGCCCAGTGTTGATGCAAATTCATTTTCTATTCATATCTGCTGTTGTACCCTATGCTTATAGATATAATTCATCATTATGATCTATTATGATGGCTCTTTCCATGCACTTAGGCAAACACAAGACTAACAAATTACATAGAGCAAGGGAGAGTTACTGCTTTCTCCTGATTTTTGCTATGTTGAAACCCACTGTTGGGAAATCGTACTTGAAAAAGAAAGGCGCAACACTCGCTCACCATTTAAAACATATTTTATTGAAACAACTATTAAAAACTTTATGATTTAGCCTTCATCAATGGCTTTCATCAGAACCATCAGGGAAATCATACTATTACACACATGAGCTGCAAGAATGGGGCATTATGAGTAATAGGAGTGTGAATGCATAGTTACACGTCAGTACAACGGCACCAAGATCCTATTGAAAATATATGGGCCTGGACCTAACCTTGTTTTACCATGCCTCCCCTGCCATAGCAACCAAACATTGCTATGTGAAAACAATGGCCACCACAGCCGTTAAACTGTTCCCACCACAACGAGCATATACGGCAATTAGCTGTTTCTCCTGAATTGTGTGTCAACTTGAGGGACACAGTGTTGGTTGATTATATGTAGTGCAAGATCTGTTTCAGGGTATTGATGTGGAGTGTAGAGTAGCACCACCTCCGAAGACACATAATTTGAGTAATGGTTGAGCTCTCTACATGAGTGGCCAAATACAATACTGTACAGCAGGGGCGCAACTTTCACTGGGGACGGGGGGGACATGTCCCCCCTACATTCTGAAATTGCATTTCTGTCCCCCCCCAGTTTTATCATTGGAATGTGATACAGAACGAGGCAACGGTGTGATTTAGGACCATGTGGACGCTGGAAAACATCCCCACCACCATTCTTCACAGTAGGGATGGTGCCAGGTTTCCTCCAGACGTGACACTTGGCATTCAGGCCAAAGACTTCAATCGTGATTTCATCAGACCAGAGAATCTTGTTACCCATGGTCTGAGAGTCTTTAGATGCCTTTTGGCAAACTCCAAGCGGGCTGTCATGTGCCTTTTACTGAGGAGGGGCTTCCGTCTGGCCACTCTACCATAAAGTCCTGATTGGTGGAGTGCTGCAGAGATGGTTGTCCTTCTGGAAGGTTCTCCCATCTCCACAGAGGAACTCTGGAGCTCATTCAGAGTGACCATCGGGTTCTTGGTCACCTCCCTGACCAAGGTCCTTCTCCCCCGATTGCTCAGTTTGGCCGGGCGGCCAGCTCTAGGAAGAGTCTTGGTGGTTCCAAACTTCTTCCATTTAAGAATGATGGAGGGCACTGTGTTCTTGGGGACCTTCGATGCTGCAGACATTTTTTGGTACCGTTCCCCAGACCTGTGCCTCGACACAATCCTGTATCTGAGCTCTATGGACAATTCCTTCAACCTCATGGCTTGGTTTTTGCTCTGACATGCACTGTCAACTGTGGGACCTTATATAGACAGATGTGTGCCTTTCCAAATAATGTCCAATAAATTGAATTTACCACAGGTGGACTCTAATCCAGTTGTAGAAACGTCTCAAGGATGATCAATGGAAACAGGATCCACCTGAGCTCAATTTCGAGTCTCATAGCAATTATTTAATTAAGGTATTTCAGTTTTATATTGTTTATACATTTGCAAAAATGTATAAAAACCTGTTTTTGCTTTGTCATTATTGGGTATTGTGTGTAGATTGATGAGGGAAATGTTTTATTTAATCCATTTAAGAATAAGGCTGTAACGTAACAAAATGTGGAAAAACTGAAGGGGTCTGAATACTTTCTGAATGCACTGTATATACATTATGTCCCCCCCCACTTCCAAAACCAAAGTTGCGCCCCTGCTGTACAGTATGTGTGCTACATCACTGCTTTGTGAGGGTGATGATGAATACTTTAATATCTCCATAGAGATGTTTTGTGTGCAACATTCTACAGACTGTGGAATGTATTATGTAAAACACACACAAACATACACACTCCTCAGTCTTGAAACAGGCCATGCTGTCACAGGATCTACCACTGATCTGGTTGTGTAAGCAGCAGCATCACAACACTTCCAAGATCCCAAGCTGATGGAATCTGATCGATTTATGACAGGAGCAGAAGAAAGGTGTGTCGGCGTTATTATGGATGTCCGATGATTGATTGGTTGATGCTGGATATACTTTATTTCACTGACACTGTGTAATGTGAACTGTCAACATACCATGTAAAAGATGCATCAAGTCTTGGCCTTAAGTCTCTTATGTGTTCTTGTTTGTTTGTGTTCCTGTGCAACAGGTGTCACTCCATTGTAAGAACACACTGCAACATCTCAACCCAGTAAGGCCCCGTGTAGCTCAGTTGGTAGAGCATGGTGTTTGCAATGCCAGGGTTGTGGGTTCCATTCCCACGGAGGGTCAGTATGAAAAATGTATGCACTCACTAACTGTAAGTCGCTCTGGATAAGAGCGTCTGCTAAATGACTAAAATGTAAAATGTAAGAGACATGAGAGGGAGAGTCTAGCTAGAAACAAGGTCTAGGCCTAGATTCAAACCAGACCGCGGAAGATGCACGTTCTAGAGTGATTGACATTTAAAGGTAATTTCCGATTGAGTCGACATACAATACCAGTCAAAAGTTTAGACACACCTACTCATTCAAGGGTTTTTCTTTATTTTTACTCGTTTTTACATTGTAGAATAATAGTGAAGACATCAAAACTATTAAATAACACATATGGAATCATGTAGCAACCAAAAAAGTGTTAAACAAATCAAAATATATTTTATATTTATATTTTATATTATATGTTCTTCAAATAGCCACCCTTTGCCTTGATGACAGCTTTGCACACTCTTGGCATTCTCATAACCAGCTTCATGAGGTAGTCACCTGGAATGCATTTCAATTAACAGGTGTGACTACTTAAAAGTTAATTTGTGGAATTTCTTTCCTTCTTAATGCGTTTGAGCCAACCAGTTGCGTTGTGACAAGATGGGGGGGGGTTGAAGATAGCCCTATTTGGTAAAAGACCAAGTCCATATTATGGCAAGAACAGGTAAAATAAGCAAAGAGAAACGACAGTCCATCATTACTTTAAGACAAGATGGTAGGTCAATCTGGAACATTTCAAGAAAATTGAAGGTGTCTTCAAGTGCAGTCGCAAAAACCATCAAGCGCTATGATGAAACTGGCCATCATGAGGACCGCCACAGGAATGGAAGACTGAGAGTTACCTCTGCTGAAGAAGATAAGTTCATTAGAGTTACCAGCCTCAGAAATTGCAGCCCAAATAAATGATTCACAGAGTTCAAGTCACAGACACATCTCAACATCAACTGTTCAGAGGAGACTGTGTGAATCAGGCCTTCATGGTCGAATTGCTGCAAAGAAACCACTACTAAAGGCCACCAATAAGAAGAAGAGACTTGCTTGGGCCAAGAAACATGAGCAATGACATTAGACTGGTGGGAATGTGTCCTTTGGTCTAGAGTTCAAATTGGAGATTTTTGATTCCAACCGCTGTGTCTTTGTGAGACGCAGTGTGGGTGAACGGATGATCTCCGCATGTGTATTTCCCACCGTAAAGCATGGACGAGGAGGAGTGATGGTGTGGGGGTGCTTTGGTGGTGACACTGTCTGTGATTTATTTAGAATTCAAGGTACACTTAACCAGCATGGTTACCCAAGCATTCTGAAGCGATACGCCATCCCATTTGGTTTGGGGTTAGCGGGACTATCATTTGTTTTTCAACAGGACAATGACCCAACACACCTTCAGGCTGTGTAAGGGCTATTTTACCAAGAAGGAGAGTGATGGAGTGCTGCATCACATGACCTGGCCTCCACAATCCCCTGACCTCAACCCAATTGAGATGGTTTGGAATGAGTCGGACCACAGAGTGAAGGAAAAGCAGCCAACAAGTGCTCAGCATATGTGGGAACTCCTTCAAGACTGTTGGAAAAGCATTCCAGGTGAAGCTGGTTGAGAGAATGTCAAGAGTGTTTAAAGCTGTCATCAAGGCAAAGGGTGGCTAATTGAAGAATCTCATATCAAATATATTTTGATTTGTTTAACACTATTTTGGTTACTACATAATTCCATATGTGTTATTTCATATTTTTGATGTCTTCACCATTATTCTACAATGTAGAACATAGTAAAAATAAAGAAAAACCTTGGAATGAGTAGGTATGTCCAAACCTTTGACTGGTACTGTATGTTTACTGTCTTTATTTCCATTCACTCATCTCTTGTGATGATGCACTGAGCCACCTTGAGGAGCAGACAGGACAGTCACAGAACAGGATCAACAGAGCCTCTCCTCTCTCTCCAATTGGACTCAAGGGTAGATGTAAACAAAAAAACTGGGACACCCAAATTAGTATGAGATGTTATGTTTTGTATGGTATGTATTAATTTGTGGATGTCCATCATCCATTTCTTACGATATTTTACGAATTACAATTCGTATGATATGTTAAGAATTGCAATTCGTACAATATGTTAAGCATTTGAAATACGTATGATATGTTACATTTTCCAATTTGATGTGGGTAACATTAGCTAGGTGGCTAGGTGGCTAACGCTAAAATTAGCTAGGTGGCTAACGTTAGCTAGGCTGTTGGTTATGGTTTGGGGGTTAAGGTTAGGGTTAAGGTTAGGGGAAGGGTTAGCTAACATGCTTAGTAGTAAGTAGTTGCACATTTTCTAATTAGCTAAAGTTGTCCATGATGAGATTCGAACATGCAACCTTTGGTTTGCTAGACGTTTGCGTTATACACCTGACCAACCACCCTACTTAAGTAACCTTCTGTCTTATGTAACCAAACCAAACGTAACATATCATACTAATTTGAGCTTCCCGGATTTTTGTTTACTATGCTACGTCTAGTCTATGAGATCAGCCTGCTCTCTCTCTGGTTGTGAAACCTCCCTCTCTGTAACAGCCAGTGGATCTCTGAGGAGGAATTGGGTCAGTGAATATATGTTGTGTGTCAACCCCTCTCATAGAGCAACATGGCACAAAGGTCTCAGGGTTTGGAGGGCTCCAGGGTTTGGGGTTATGTGTCAATGTTTTAAATGGCAGGGGTGTTTCTTACTCCGAAACTCATCAAACAGGGTCATTGAGCACATCTGGGATGCCTCCTCAGTTTGTTTGGGTAATAGTACATCAACCTGGTGAGGCTGCTATTGGTGTGTTGGTGTACTGGCTTTCAGTAAAATTGCCTTTTCTGTGTGATGCTAGTGGAAAGACACATAGACACATTTTAATTTTCTGTTTGGAAAGTCAACTAGAAATCTTCTCTAACACTTATCTATTTTTCTCTGGGAGATTAATAAAAATGTGGGGCCCACACACACACACACACACACACACACACACACACACACACACACACACACACACACACACACACACACACACACACACACACACACACACACACACACACACACACACACACACACACACACACACACACACACACACACACACACACTTTCATATTCTTCCTTTGTTTTAGTAACATCTTCTATAATGAGCATTTCTTTTGAGAATCCAGAGGCTAAAGTGTGTGATTTTGCTCCCACATGATTAGAAATCATCAGAAAAAGCCTGGTATTAAACAAATGGATGAAATTAATCATGTTTGAGTTCAACAAAAGTGGATTGATTAAAACAAAACACACTTTTTTTGGCAAGTTTCCAAAAAGGTAAAGTTTTCACAGCTTTTTGCAACAATTCTGATACACTCAATATGGTTACTTATATTTCTAGCCAAGATGTTAGATCTGAATTCTCTCCAGAATCTCTTCAGTTGTCAGTGACAGTACAAAGTAGCCTTTGTGTCATGTTGCTCACAGGAAGGCCAAGAAGATCATCAAGGACCTCAGCCACCAGAGCCACGGCCTGTTCACCCCGTTAACATCTAAAAGACGGAGACAGTACAGGTGCATCAAAGCTGTGACCGAGAGATGGAAAAACAGCTTCTATCTCCAGGTCATCAGACATTTAAATAGTCACCACTAGCTGGCCTCCGCCCAGTACCCTGCCCTGAACTTTAGTCACTATTACTAGCCGGCTACCACCCTGTACTCAACCCTTCACCTTAGAGACTGCTGCCCTATGTACACTGCCTTCAGAAAGTATTCATACCCCTAGACTTCCACATTTTGTTGTGTTACAGCCTGAATTCAAAATGGATTAAATATATTTTTTTCCTCATCCATCTACCCACAATACCACATAATGACAAAGTGAAAACATGTTTTTCAAATTTTTTTCAAATGTATTGAAAATTAAATACAGCTATATCTCATTTACATAAGTATTCACACCCCTGAGTCAATACATGTTAGAATCACCTTTGGCAGCGATTACAGCTGTGAGTCTCTAAGAGCTTTGCACACCTGGATTTTACAATATTTGCACATTATTCTTTTTAAAATTCTTCAAACTCTGTCAAGTTGGTTGTTGAACATTGCTATACAGCCGTTTTCAAGTCCTGTCCATAGATTTTAAAGCTGATTTAAGTCAAAACTGTACTAGGCCACTCAGGAACATTCAATGTTGTCTTGGTAAGCAACTCCAGTGTATATTTGGCCTTGTGTTTTAGGTTATTGTCCTACTGAAAGGTGAATTTGTCTCCAGGTGTCTGTTGGAAACCAGACTGAACCAAGCTTTCCTCTAGGATTTTGCCTGTGCTTAGGTCTATTCCATTTATTTTTATCCTAAAAAACTCCCCAGTCCTTGCCAATAACAAGCTTACCCATAACATGATGCAGCCGCCACCATGCTTGAAAATATGAAGAGTGGTACTCAGTGATGTGTTGTGTTTGATTTGCCCCAAACATAACGCTTTGTATTCTGGACATAAAGTTAATTTCTTTGCCAAATTGTTAGCAATTTCACTTTAGTGCCTTATTGCAAACAGGATGCATGTTTTGGAATATTTTACTCTGTACAGGTTTCCTTCTTTTCACTCTGTCATTTAGGTTAGTATTGTGGAGTAACTACAATGTTGTTGATCCATCCTCAGCTTTCTCCTATCACAGCCATTAAACTCTGTAACTGTTTGAAAGTCACCATTGGCCTCATGGTGAAATCCCTGAGTGGATTCCTTCCTCTCCGGCAACTGAGTTTAGAAGGACGCCTGTATCTTTGTAGTAACTGGGTGTATTAATACACCATCCAAAGTGTAATTAATAACTTCACCATGCTCAAAGGGATATTCAATGTCTGCTTTAAATAGGTGCTCTTCTTTGCGAGGCATTGGAAAATCTCCCTGGTCTTGTGGTTGAATCTGTGTTTTAAATTCACTGCTCGACAGAGAGAACTTACAGGTAATCATATGTGTGGGGTACAGAGATGAGGAAATCATAAATAAATAATATTAAACACTATTATTGCACACAGAGTGAGTCCATGAAACGTATTATGTGACTTGTTAAGGACATTTTTACTCCTGAACTTATTTATGCGGGGGTTGAATACTTATTGACTCAAGACATTTCAGCTCTTCATTTTTTATTAATGTGTAAAAATGTCTTAAAACATAATTCCACGTTGACATTATGGGGTATTGTGTGTAGGCCAGTGACACAAAATCTCAAATGAATCCATTTTAAATTCAGGCTGTAACACAACAAAATGTGGAAAAAGTCAAGGGGTGTGAATACTTCTGAAGGCACTGTACACAGTCATTGAACACTGGTCACTTTAATAATGTTTACATACTGATTTACCCACTTCATATGTATATGCTGTATTGTAGTCATCCTATATAACTACTGCTGTACACACCTTTTCTATTCATATACTGTCCATAATGTCTATACACACCATCATATACATATATATTTATATTCCGGACTCTGACATTGCTCGTTTGTTTTTGGGATATGTGTGTATTGTTTTGTACTGTTAGGTATTACTGCACTGTTGCAGCTAGGAACATAAGCATTTCTCTACATCCATGATAACATCTGCTAAATATGTGTACGGGACCAATACAATTTTATTGTATTTTTATTGAGTCCCCATTGAGAGTGTAGCCTCTCTTATATGCCTAATTAGAGAGTGGCCAGCAACCTATTTGTCTGTGTGACACCGTGGAGTGGAGAGATTGTTTTTGTTCCAGTTCTGGGTTCACGGACCTGCCAGTGATGAATATTTATGGATGTAATTGGTCTGCTCCATGTTTCCAGGAAGCTTATCTGATGCAAGTGATTCTTAAAATGGTACCAAACACAGGGATGAAACAATGTAATCATCTGCAGCCTATATTTGTTGTGAATTACTCTTCATGCAGGATTAATTTAAATGTCAAGAACAATCACAAAAATAAATGTACAAGAAACAAATCAGCTGTGATGAGATATCAGGATATATGGTTTCAGTAGAGGGAGCCAATATAGCCTCTACATTGTCCATTTTCCTCCATGTGGTTTCCTCCTTGAGGTGCCAAGTCAGTCCGTGATCAGTAAAGTAAAGTTGTGATATGGCACAATCAGTTTGCCGTTGATGAAACAGTTGGATGGTCTGTCTGGATTACATCAGTGGAATCGGGTGCACAACAGGGCTTGGAAGGGGGAAATTGCACACAATTTCAATTTGAATCCACCAATCAAATGTACATTAAAAAAGGTCCCTGTATGCATGGCACTGAAGGGTACAGAAAGCACCTCCTTCTCCAAACAGCTAGGCTGCCCACGACAGCTGAAACAGAGCAGTACCTAGCATACTGCTTTGCCCTAGTTTTTGGCAGGCCCACAATCTGGAGGCCACGCACTGCAAGCCTGTGTATGTGGCTGACATACCTGTGTACGTGCCAAATATCAGCGCCACCAGCTTGCACCTACACCCAAGGCTGTCCAAGCATGCCATGAGTGGCTGGTATTTAAGAAGCTTGTCGGTAAATGCCTGCTCCATGTAGCCGTCAAATGAGCAGCCCACTTCCAAAATGAGCACCTCCCCCAATCCTCCCCCAACAACAACAACTTCTGGCGTATTTGGTACACAGAAAAGCATATCATCATCAACATCAAACCAGCTTCCACTTATACAAGAATGTTTATTGATGTGTGCTGTTGGTGAGATTACCTGTCTCACCTCGCTGGCTATCAGGTCTAGCAATGTCTAGCAATGTACAAATCCTTGTATGAACAGCAACCATTCACAACATGGGCAACAGACTCCATTACATTTGACTCATGTAGAATACAAAATGGGTCATTGTTTCCAGGGTACCTTAGTGCTAGATTATATTTTGTTGGTTGAACTTGCAGCCTCGCTTTAACAGTAAAGGTGAGAATGTCCTCGCCAATAGCAGCATTCTGGTACATGGAATGGGAGACAGAGTGGTCAGCACCTTCCAGAGCAGGGAGTTTCCCCTGCAGCCTCAGGTCAGTCCAGTGCTGCCGTAGCTTTATCCATCTGATACCAAGAAGTGTTGTCATTGTTGTAGGATGAGATGTTCCATCAAGGGTGACAGAAGCCTCCACAACAACACAGGGGTCTGCCACAACTGCATCAGAGGCAGTCACTGGCTCAGTTTGCATATCAGTCCGTGTCCATCTGTGCTCCACTCCAGTCTGGTTGCCAGTCTGACCAGACTCCAATTTTCCATTGGCCTTCCTCCTGAAGCCCAGGAAGTTGTCCTCAATGTCCGTGGCCAGTGGGACCTTCCTCCTCCGTAGGTCAAGTAGGAGGGAGGTTCTGGCTAACTCCCTAACTGTCATGTTGTCACTGTTCATTCTAATAGTTTGCCTAGTTTCTGTTTATGTGCCCAAACAAGCAAGTATAGTGTAGAGAATCATTGTACTATCTAAACTTCTGTTAAATATATTTCCCATAACTATAAATATTGTATTTTTAGCTTTTTGAAAGCTGGTATACCAAACCTAAAGTAAAAGACACAAAAATTCAACTTAAAAACGGGCAGTATAGAAATAGCGCACATAGAACAGATAGACCGCTTCTTAGACTTGCTTTCCATGAGAATGACTCATTCAAGGGTTTTTCTTTATTTTTTACTTTCAATGAGAATGACCACTCTATGACTAACATTTCTATGTGAATTTGGTCGGGTCGCCCAAAAAGTTACATATTGCAGCTTTAAGTAAATCAGGTGTTTAAGAAGGTGAAAAGGAGACTGGAGTGCCACTTTAAAGGTCCAAAACCTAATTGGTTTAATGGAATCAGCGATTTTTTACTTAAAGGTACAATACAGCTGTTTTTATCTCAATATCAAATCATTTCTGGGTAACAATTAAGTACCTTACTTGGATTATTTTCAAGTAAAATAGTCAAAAATAAACAAAAATAGCTTTTTAGCAAAGGGACATTTCTCAAGCAAGAATTTAGCTTTGACTGTCTGGGAGTGGTCTGAGTGGGGAGGGGAAAACTGAAATATTATAGATAGATTGTAGCTTCCATCAATGTAATTGTCTGCATCACTTCCAATCCCCCATATACGTTTTGGCAAATATACACTACCAGTCAAAAGTTTGGACACACCTACTCATTCAAGGGTTTTTCTTTATTTTTTACTATTTTCTACATTGTAGAATAATAGTGAAGACATCAAAACTATGAAATAACACATATGGAATCATGTAGTAACCAAAAAAGTGTTAAACAAATCTAAATATATTTGAGATTTGAGATTCTTCAAATAGCCACCCTTTGCCTTGATGACATCTTTTATTTGATTCGATTTTATTTGGCACATGAAAACGTATGTGAAAAAGTACATTTTATGTGTACTATGTCATCATACACTGACTTTTATAAGTAACAAGTCTGTTTGGTGGCAACATCTCAGGAGTGAGTCAAAGAACTACACTTCCCAGAGTGCACCAGCAGCAGCAAACCGGCTGCTTGTCACCTGATCAGTCATTTTCACTGATTTGGAGCACCTGTGAAGGCATGGAGGGGCTCAGTCATTCAGAAGAACAAACTTCAGAGAGAAGACTCCAAGTTCACTCACAGGTTCAGTCCAAAGACGCCAATGGTAAAAGGCTTAAATGGTTAATTCATTTAAGTTATTTAGAATGTTTATTTAAATGTTTAAACTAATTTAAGTTCATTAAAATGTTTAATTAAAATGGTAACTTTTTGTTCTGTCTTTAAAGGTTTACAACCTAATTTACTGGCTAATTTACTGGACAGACCAATCAACTGAAAGCAAACTAAAAATAAAAAAGATTGAGTCAGAAATTTGAGTTGTCCCTGTGTCCTTTGGATGGTGAACAAGAGGAGGACTTGACAGTTGTAAACCACGCGGAGCGGCCTGGCCCTGAGGATAAACGGCTTCAGATCCAGAAATAAGCTGTTGACGCAAAGGAAGTCAAGATGGCGGAAGATGTCCCGGGGAAGTCGGTCCAGCAGCTCAAAAAGGAGAGGACCACTGCAAAAAGCAGCTTCACCAGACAAGCCAACTTCATTTCAAGAGGAGCAAGCAGCATGCTTCAAGTGGAGTTAAAGGAGGAATTCGCTAAGCTTTCAGATTGTTTCAGAAAGATGCTCGATGCCAACGATGACTACAGGATTGGACTGGAGGCTGACATGACTGAGGATAAGGAACCAGGTCTTAATAAACAGCAGGAGGCTGACATTGATAGATCTGTAAATGAAGGTGAAACAAAGTTGGCGGAGATAAGAGACATTGTTCAAACAAACCTGTGGTCGAGGTATGGAAGGAGTGAACTTCTTGTGGCAATCCTGCAAGCAGAAAAAGCCAATGATAAAGCAGCTGATGCACCTGTGGAAAGTGCCAATTTGGAGGGCTATGAAGTGCACCTCGCTCTCTTGGACAAGAGAATAAAAGAGGCCATCTCAGCAATGTCAACATGGGAGCGATGGATCCCTGTAGGATTAAAGGACGACTTAGATAGAAGAGTCAAGGACGTAAGAGCATTCTACTACAG
Source organism: Coregonus clupeaformis (assembly GCF_020615455.1). Lineage (NCBI taxonomy): Eukaryota > Metazoa > Chordata > Actinopteri > Salmoniformes > Salmonidae > Coregonus > Coregonus clupeaformis. Next base: position 21,258,932 of record NC_059220.1, read on the forward strand.
GCTTGAGTTAAGGAGACCTGAATTTGCCACTGCACGGACGATCAATGAACAAGGCACAGGAGGGAAACTACTACCCCAACCGGCAACATCCACACCAATAGTGAGAATCAAGCCAATCTCTCTACCTATCTTCAATGGAAGCAAGAGAGAATATCACAGATGGAGGAAAGACTGGGAAAGGCTGCAAAAGCAGGGAGAGCCATCCGGATCAACTGAAGTTAAGAAAATTCAACTCCTGGAGAGTGTGGATGACAAAATCTCAAAAGACCTCAGACTTTTAACCTACACCACTGCCGATGACATGTTCAGAGTCCTGGAGAACAGGTATGGCAACAAGTCAACCATCATAGTGGAAATCCTGGAAGAGCTGGAGAAGATGCCACATGTGAAGGGAACCAGCCAAGAAAGGTCATTGATCTCATACAGTCAGTGGAGAAGGCTCTAGCAGATCTCACAGAGTTAGGAAACTCTGGAGCCATAAATAACCCACTGGTAATTAGATCCATTGAAAGCAAGTTGCCTGACTTCATTAAAAGAGACTGGGTGATGTTCATGGTTGAACCCAGAAACAATGTCACATCAGACAACCACTTTGTCATGCTCTTGAAGTATCTGAAAAGTCAAGAAGAAATACTAGAGAGACTCGAACAGCTCAGAACTGTGGAGAAGGTGAAAAAATCAGATCGTTTGGACAAGAAGTATGACAGAAAGATTGCCTCAACAAAAACCACAAAGAAAGAAGAGCTTGATGAGGTATGTGGTGTATGTGGTGATAGTGGGCACAACAACAAAATCTTATTCTGTAGAAAGTTCAAAAGACTTAAGCTACCTGAAAAGAAAACTGTATTGAGAAAGCTGGGAACATGCAGAAAATGTCTCGGATGCCATGATGAAGATGGATACTGCAGAGACACTTTCTTATGCAGAAACAAAGACTGTAAAAGGGAAGGTGGTGCCCCAGACCACCATTTTTTCCTCTGCCCAAAAGGAGAAGTCAAAAGAGGGGAAGAGAGAAATAGTGGAAAAGACGGCAAAGGTGAAAGCAAGCTAACGGAGGAACAAGAGGAGATCTTGTCTGAACTTTCCCAGGAAATGGCAGATCGATGCAGAAAGGCTTTCACCAGCACCAACAAAACCGCAGTGACACTCGATGCTTCAGGCCAGTCTGAGCTACCGCAGAGAAATGGGCTCTCTGAACTTCCTGTCATCATGATGTTGATGCAAGTCACGGCAAACGCAGGTCAGAAGATTGGGACTTTAATTGACCTTGCTTCAGACACAAACTACATTACTCATAAGGCTGCTGAAAGACTGAGGTTAAGACATGAGAAGATAACTTTAGTTGTGCATGGGGTTGGTGGTATGACCATGGAGGTGAACACACAAAGGTATCTCCTCAAAGTCAGAGTCAAGACACCTAAAGGGACAGAGAGAGCTCATGAAATGGTCTGCTACAGCTTGGATGAAATCGCCAGAGTGGATCAAGTAATTAAACCTGAGAAGTTGAAAAAATTCTTCCCAGAAGTCAAACTTACAGAATTGGAAAGGCCAGAAGAGGTTGAACTTCTCATTAGCCACCGAGAGGGAAGACTCGCTCCCCAGAGGGTAAAAATCATCGGAGACCTCGTCTTGTGGGAGGGTCCATTGGGGAAAACAGTGGGTGGAGCACATCCCAACTTATTTGAAGAAGTGGAGGTTGCAGCATATGAGTCCAAAACACACTTCGCTCGCTCCATGAGGACAGCAGCTGTCAAATATCAAGAAATCACAAGTCCAACAACTGACACAGCCCAGCTACAGCAGGAGGATGTGACTCAGACCAAATTTACAGCTGCCAGTAACCGTGAGTTCCTTGAGTGGTGGAACTGGGACAGCATCGGAGCTGCATGTGAGCCAAGATGTGGAGGATGCCGATGTGGAAACTGTCCACCAGGAGGAAAGGAAATGACCCTGGCAGAGGAGAGGGAACTGGAGATCATTAAAGAAGGCCTCACCTACAAGAAGGGGGATGCTCACCCACCGGCTCCACATTGGGATGCAAAGTATCCTTGGACAGTAGATCCAGCCTCTCTCCCGAACAACAAAAGTGCAGTCCAGGCTTGTTTCTTAAGGATGGAAAAGCAACTAAGCAGAGAGCCAGACTGGAAAGTCGCATATGCTACCCAGATCCATGAAATGGTCGAGCGAGGCGCAGCCATAAAACTCGCCAACAAAATCATGGACGAGTGGAATGGACCAGTGTGGTACGTAAGCCACCTGGTGGCACCAAACCCTCATTCGGTGACAACACCGGTTCGTATTGTATGGAATAGTAGCCAGAAATACAAAGGCGTGGGTATGAATGATCATCTTCTGAAGGGACCAGACGTTCTCAACCCTATAAGAGCTGTCTTGCTGAGGTTCAGAGAAGGGACGTATGCATCTCTAGGAGACCTCAAAAAGATGTACAACTCTGTATGGCTGGAGGAGCGTGAGATGCATCTTCACAGGTTCCTCTGGAGGGACAGCCCAGATGAAGAGATAAGTGAATATGCAATAACCAGAGTCAACATTGGGGACAGACCTGCTGGTTGCATTGCTCAATTGGCTAGTAGGGAAACAGCACGCCTGCCCAACTTTCTTCACTTGGAGGATGAGCGCAGAGTCATTGAAGAGGACAGTTATGTGGATGACCTCTTAACCTCCCAAAATGACCTGAATAAACTTGACAAGATCACAGCAAATGTCGAAGAGATCTTGAAAGCTGGAGGGTTCTTCCTCAAACCATGGGTCTGGTCAGGGCAAGTGGGAGGCAAGGAATGGAGATGGAGGTTCTAACAAAGACACAAAGTAAAACCTTAATTCTTCCAAATCAAATGAGGGACGAAGACAACAAAGCCTTGGGTATCTGCTACCAAATGGATGAAGACAAGCTCTACATGTTAACCTCAGTTAACTTTTCCAAAAGGAAAAAGAAGATCTTGTCAAGGAGGAGGTGAGAACTGAGACACCTAACCCACTGACTAGGAGGGCTCTCTTAAGCCAAGTGGCTGGACTGTACGACCCAATTGGCTTAGCCAAACAGAAGGGGGCAATTCTTGTTCGAAAAGCATTCCAAGAGGGAGGGGGTGGGAAACTAACCCAACACACCTGGGACCAACCTCTCTCAGAAAGCCTCAGAGAAGAAGCCATCCAGCTTTTTGAAGAATATGTGCAGCTTGGAGAGGTGAAATTCCACAGGAGCCTCACACCAGCTGGCTGGGAAGGGAAACCTTGGGGCATCACATTATCTGATGGAAGTGACAAAACCTATGGAGCTGTGATGTACTTAAGATGGGAGACAAGTCAAGGCACTAAAGTTCGATTCGTTGAATCAAAAGCCAAGCTGACACCCCTGGATCAGAAGGGAGAAGCTGTAAAAGCTGAAATCTGTGGTGCTGTCTTCGCAGCCAGGATCAGGAAGTATGTGGAAAAGCATGCTCGAATGAAGATCGAGAGATGGTTCCATCTACTTGACAGTCAAACGGTCTTGGGAGCCATTCAAAGAGTCAGTTATGGGTATAAAACCTTCTTTGCAAATAGAGTGGGTGAAATCCAGAAGGCTGGACAAGTGCAAGACTGGTGGTGGATCCATGGGGATCTAAACATAGCTGACATCATAACAAGAGGGGGTGCTCCTGAAGATTTGAAGGAGAATTCCACATGGCAAAATGGACCAGAGTTCCTAAAGTGGCCAGTGGAGGAGTGGCCTATAAAATCAGCTGGAGAGGTTGCAGCTCATGCCAGGGAGAGTGTAAACAAGCTCCAGAGGAAGGCATTCTCAGGTGCATTAACAAGAGCTCAAGCAAGAAGTAGTCAGCAGAAAGAAGTCCTACAAGGCACTCAGGAAAGTCCAAAGAGTGAAACTCAAGAGGGAATACCTGTGGTAAACCCAACTCTTCTTAGAAGGAAGCCCACTGGCTGGGTTAAAGATCTTGTGGAAGTAAGAAGATTCAGTAGCCTGTCCAAACTGGTGAGAGTCGTTGCCTGGGTTTGTCTAGCAGCCAAGCAGTGGCTGAAGAGGAAGGGCGGGGCCCCTAAACAGGCAAAGAGGGAGGTAAGATCACCCAAGCAAGCTGTGCTGACTGTCAAAGAACATGAAGATGCACTCAAATACCTTTTCCTCGCAGCTCAAGAAGGTACAGATTTTTCAGACACAACTCTAAGCAGACTGACAGTGTACAAAGATGTGAACTCTGGGCTGCTAGTTTGTGGAGGCAGAATTCAGACATTCAACGAAGATAAGACAGCAGTGCCAGTTTTACCCTTTGAAGCATGGGTGTCTACACTGCTGGCACAAGAATCCCACAAAGCAAACCACGAGGGAGTGGCGGGAACCCTTCTCCGGATGAGGAAGAAAGCCTGGGTAATAAAAGGCCGTAGACTTGCCAAGAAAATGGTTGACAGCTGTGTGGTCTGCAGGAAAAACAAGGCAAAACAGTGTCAACAAATCATGGCTGACCTGCCTCTAGAGCGAACAGGCCCAGCTGCACCTTTTGAATTCACCACCATGGACCTGTTCGGCCCTTATGAAGTGAAAGATGAGTTCAAGAAGAGAACTAGACTCAAAGTATGGGGAATAGTCTTCTGCTGCATGGCTTCCCGAGCCATACACACTGAAGTGGTGAGTGACATGTCATCTGAAGGATTCCTGCTAGCCTATCAAAGGTTCACTTCACTGAGAGGACACCCCAGGAAACTCTGGTCAGACCCTGGCACTAACTTTGTGGGAGCCAAACCCGCACTTCAAAAATTCCTTAACCAACTAAACAAGTCTGAACTTGAAGAAAGCTGCCAAGCATGGTACAGAATGGTCATGGAAGATCCACCCTGCAGACTCTCCCCATAGGAATGGTGCCGCAGAGGCAGCTGTCAAAGTAGTGAAGCGGGCGTTGAGCAACTTTGGTGGAGATGGTGTTTTCACGTGGGGAGAATTCCAAACTTTTCTCTTCATGGCAGCCAACCTTGCTAATGAGAGACCCATCGATGCAAGAACTCAAAGCAGAGAAGACTTTGTAGAGTACATCACCCTGAATTCTCTGCTTTTAGGACGTACCAATCCAAAGGGAGACCCTGGAGATTTCCAGTTTGATGGCTACCCTTACAAAAGACTTAAACATATTCAAGCAGAGTTAAGCCATTTCTGGAAGAAGTGGAGCCAATTGGCTGGACCTAATCTGTTCATAAGGAACAAATGGCACACCAAAGAGTGAAATGTTGCTGTTGGAGATGTGGTCTGGTTGGCTGACCAAAACGCCCTAAGAGGACAGTACAAGCTGGCTAGAGTGGTCGGTGTCAATGCTGACAGCAAAGGCATTGTAAGAGATGTGCTTGTGAAGACTTTTCCCAGCTATCCTGTTCACATCACAAAGTCAAACAGCAAAAAAGGGCCCACAAGAGCAAACGGTGAAAGAACAAAGAGGCTTCAAACCAAAATCCCAGCCACAATTCTTTATAGAGATGTCAGACGCCTTGTCATTCTACTTCCCATTGAAGAACAAACAGAGGTGGGAAGGGCTTGTGTGACCTCTCTGGATTTGAAAAAACCAGGAGCTCAAGTGGGAGGTGTTGAGCTGAATCTCAGGAGTGAGTCAAAGAACTACACTTCCCAGAGTGCACCAGCAGCAGCAAACCGGCTGCTTGTCACCTGATCAGTCATTTTCACTGATTTGGAGCACCTGTGAAGGCATGGAGGGGCTCAGTCATTCAGAAGAACAAACTTCAGAGAGAAGACTCCAAGTTCACTCACAGGTTCAGTCCAAAGACGCGAATGGTAAAAGGCTTAAATGGTTAATTCATTTAAGTTATTTAGAATGTTTATTTAAATGTTTAAACTAATTTAAGTTCATTAAAATGGTAACTTTTTGTTCTGTCTTTAAAGGTTTACAACCTAATTTACTGGCTAATTTACTGGACAGACCAATCAACTGAAAGCAAACTAAAAATAAAAAAGATTGAGTCAGAAATTTGAGTTGTCCCTGTATCCTTTGGATGGTGAACAAGAGGAGGACTTGACAATACCACTGGAGGGCAAATTTGCATATTTTCTTTATGCAGATTTCAGTATATTCACATGAAGATCTGTTGCCAATTGCATGGAAACCTAACTATAGTAAGTACATTTTTGCTCAATAAAGTAGCAATCAGCAAAGTCAGAGTTAGTAAGGGGGAAAAAAGTCAAGTTCAAGTGTTCTTTCTTTCTTTCTTTCTCTGCCTAATATCAGATCGGAGTCTGTACTAAAACTGGTTTTCTCTCCTCCCTGAAACCTTTTACACAATTCAGCTGTGAACTATTCTCGGTTGGGACTGACAATAGACAAGGAGGAGTTTAATATGAGTTTGGCAGTGCTAAAGTATATTTTGAGGGAGGATTTCTTCTCTTAATTTCTGTTAGTTAACCTTGCAAAGGCCTGGAAAATTAGGCTATAAGGAATTCAGATTTGTGTAATCCCCGCAGCTACTCTCAAGTATGTGGGCATATTGCAGTGACGTCTAAAATGCTTTGAATTAATCAGCAACTTGGAGAGTGCTGTCCATTTCACCACCATAGATAGTAGGCTACTTGGCTGTTTACTCTGTCTGCTGCGCTACTATGTTATGTTTGTCACTTTTTTCTCTCAATATGTTCCGGTACCTCCTTCAAACTTTGCTTTCGTCAAAGAATCCTCCATTTGCAGCAATTACAGCCTTGCAGACCTTTGGCATTCTAGTTATCAATTTGTTGAGGTAATCTGAAGAGATTTCACCCCATGCTTCATGAAGCACCTCCCACAAGTTGGATTGGCTTGATGGGCACTTCTTACGTACCATATCATCAAACTGCTCCCACAACAGCTCCCTGGTTCGTCGGGTGCTGGTTCGTCGGGTGCTTGGTAGACTGTTGGAGCATGACCTGTATGTGAAGGCGGAGAAATGTCTGTTCTTCCTCTGGTCATCCCGGTATCGGTTGGACAGTGCACTGCCTTAGTGGGAAGTACTGGTGGCCCACTTTAGCTAAGGACGTGAGGGTTTATGTTTCCTCCTGCTCGGTGTGCGCCCAGTGTAAGGCGCCTAGACACCTGCCCAGAGGGAAATTTCAACCCCTACCCGTTCCACAATGGTCGTGGTCTCATCTATCGGTGGACTTTGTCACGGACCTTCCCCCCTCACAGGGGAACACTACGATCTTGGTCGTTGTGGATCGGTTTTCGAAGGCCTGCCGTCTCATTCTTATGCCAGGTCTCCCTACTGCCCTACAAACTGCTGACACCCTATTTACACACGTCTTCCGGCACTATGGGGTACCTGAGGATATAGTGTCTGATCGGGGTCCCCAGTTCACCTCTAGAGTCTGGAGGGCGTTTATGGAATGTCTGGGGGTCTTGATTAGCCTTACCTCAGGTTTTCACCCCGAGAGTAATGGGCAGGTGGAGAGAGTGAACCAGGATGTGGGTAGGTTTCTGAGGTCCTATTGCCAGGACCAGCAGGGGGAGTGGTCGGGATATATCCCCTGGGCAGAGAGAGCCCAAAACTCACTTCGCCACTCCTCAACTAACCTTACGCCTTTTCAGTGTGTGTTAGGTTATCAGCCGGTCCTGGCACCTTGGCATCAGAGCCAGATCGAAGCTCCTACGGTGGATGAGTGGTTTCGGCGCTCGGAAGTGACCTGGAACGCTGCGCATGTCCACCTGCAGCGGGCTATCAGGCGCCACAAGGCAAGCGCCGATCGCCACCGCAGTGAGGCTCCGGTGTATGCACCGGGAGATCGGGTCTGGCTCTCGACCCGAAACCTGCCCCTTCGCCTGCCCTGCCGGAAGCTGGGTCGGCGGTTTGTGGGTCCATTTAACATCCCGAGGAGATTGAACGAGGTTTGTTATAGGTTACAACTTCCTATTAATTACCGTATTAACCCCTTGTTCCATGAGTCTCTCCTCAGGCCGGTAGTAGGTGGATCCTATATAAACCACATAGAATATACACAAACAAAGAATACACACACCCTGACTCAACATGTAAGAGTCCCCTGAGTCAGGGCGTGACACACACGTGCCATTTACCACATAGAAGCTAAATATTTGTACAATTTAATTATAGGTAGCCCTTTTTCTTTTATTCCAGGCTTTATCTAAATATTCCGCAAACGGAAATACACAATGGACAAAAAAACATTTTAGTTTCTCCTCATCGCTCAGCCACATAATGCCAGGGTATATCTGGTGTGCTTTCTGGAATAAGAGCAAGCGTATATCGTGGTAGAAAGTGCAATAGAGGATGAAATAAGTTTCATTCTCTTTTTCTTCGAGGTCACAATAGTTACATAGTCTTTCCTCTTCCATTTCACCACAATACCAACCTGTTTCAATACGCAGAGGCAATATCCCTGATCTTATCTGTGCACATAGCGATCTCTTACTTTTAGGTAAGTTATACATAATATATCTCTCACACACGAATTCACCCTTAATCAAACAAAAGGTTCTCAATTTAGGTTTATGATTAATCTCCTCCACCCATTTTTTTCATATTGCATCAACAGTTGTATTTTAATCATATCTATGTCTCCCTTAATTTGGTTTTCATATAGATGTTTACAGTCAGACTGTTGAAAAAGGTCAGACATTTCAGTTGCCCAGGCTCCCCCTATGGATAGATCCCATTGAATAACTTTACTAGCTATTCTGGCAGTTGGCATATCCAACAGTCTATTCCAAAGTCTCCCCATACATGCTTTCCATCTCACCTCACAGGGTTCCCAACCCATGTCCTCAGTTATTGCAAGTATAGGTGTAAACTTGTGGACACCTAAAAATTTACGTACTGCTCTGTTATGGACATGTTTGTTTTTAAAATACCTCTTAGCACCCCACACTCCTGCTGAACAGTCCAGAACAGGACACACGCATGTCTGATACAGTTTTGAAAATGTAGCATAACAAATATCTTTGAGTGTTTTTGTTTTTCCTATAACTCCCCCAAAAGCTCTACATGCTGAGTCGGGCAGATGTTCAATATAGAAAGGTAATATGTTCATCAATAAAAATACCCAAATATTTATAATTGCTAGTAAACTCAAGAATGTCTTCACCAAAACAAAACTGAAAAACACTTATCTTAGTACCTGGTTTTCTAAAATGCATCATCTGTGTTTTTGTCTGGTTGATCATGAGTCTCCATTTTTTACACCAATTGACTGCACATAATAACATGTTCTGCAGGTCTTGTTCAGTTTCTACCATCAAAATAACATCATCAGCATATAAAAGGATACTTAGCATTTCATCATCATATCTTACTCCAATATTTAACTGTTGAATTTATTTTGCCAAATAATTTATAAACATAGCAAACAAAGTCGGTGATAAGGCGTCTCCTTGTTTTACACCCGAGAGTGTGGGAAACCAATCTGTACGATATTCATTAACACGCACACAAGCAATTGGTACTTTGTAAAGACTGGTTTGCGTGATAAAATCTCCCATCAACCCGTCTTTAACAAACAATAAGCTAAAAGGTCCCTATTTACAAAATCAAAAGCTTTCTGGAAATCAATGAAACATGCAAAAGTAGACTTATCTTCGTGTAATCTATTTCTGATTATTGTACAGACCGAGAAGATATGATCTATACAGGCTCTGGATTTACGAAAACCATTTTGTTCTTGCACCAGAATGTTTTGATCCTCCAAAAAGGTCATTAGCCTATTGTTGAGGATGGATGAATATAATTTATAAACCGTACTTATAAACGTATAACTCTATAGTTCAGTGGCACTCTTGGGTCATTTTTTTAAAGATTTGGGAATGGGATTCACTATAGACTTATACCAGAGCAGGGCTTTTCCCCTGCAGCCTCAGGCCAGTCCAGTGCTGCTGTAGCTGCATCCATCTGATACCAACAAGTGTTGTCCTGGATGTAGGATGAGATGTTCCATCATGGTTGACAGAAGCCTCCACAACAACACAGGGGTCTGCCACAACTGCATCAGAGGCAGTCACTGGCTCAGTTTGCATATCAGTCCGTGTCCATCTGAGCTCCAATCCAGTCCGGTTACACAGGTTGTTGAGGTCTGGCCAGTCTGATCAGACTCCAAAAGCACACAGCACGAGTTTCCAATTTTCCATTGGCCTCCTCTAGAAGTGCAGGAAGTTGTCCTCAATGTCCGTGGCCAGTGGGATCTTCCTAAGTCAAGTAGGTGGGAGGCTCTGGCTAACTCCCTAACTGTCTTGTCTTCACTGTTGAGCCAGAAAGGGTTAGAAGGGGTCAGTAGGGATGTTACTGTAAGTTTACAAACTGTAAATAAAAAAGAGCCAATGAGGCAGTCAAATTTGCAAAGGGGTTATGTAATTACTTTAATCTCTTCATCAAATATCCTATAGTAATACTACAGATGTAGGATCTTAATTTGAGCCAGTTTGCTACAGAAGGAAAATAATCCTGCCGGAACAGGACATGTGAATTATTATGTGAATTATAATGAATTTACATTTTTGTAGGGGTTGATACATTTCTCGTAAGGGCAAATCAGGTCTGAAATTTCAAAGTGGATATAAAAAACTTCAGAAGCCTTTTTAAACATCAGATACACTACAAGTCTTTTCATTTCTTGCGTTCTCCTGCAACAGAGTGATCAAATTAAGATCCTACATCTGTACTACCAGTCAAAAGTTTGTACACACCTACTCATTCAAGGGTTTTTCTTTATTTTTACTATTTTATACATTGTAGAATAATAGTGAAGACATCAAAACTATGAAATAACACATGGAATCATGTAACCCAAAAAGTGTTAAACAAATTAAAATATATTTTATATTTGAGATTCTTCAAATAGCCACCTTTTGCCTTGATGACAGCTTTGCACACTCTTGGCATTCTCTCAACCAGCTTCATGCATTTCAATTAACAGGTGTGCCTTCTTAAAAGTTAATTTGTGAAACTTAATGCGTTTGAGGCAATCAGTTGTGTTGTGACAAGGTAGGGGGGTGTACAGAAGATAGCCCTATTTGGTAAAAGACAAAGTCCATATTATGGCAAGAACAGATCAAATAAGCAAAGAGAAACAACAGTCCATCATTACTTTAAGACAACAATTAAACCACTTCTGCAAAAGTACTTGTGCAACCAATGCATTAACACTTATGGCAGTAAGGAATAATGCTACGTGGTCCTCTGTAGCTCAGCTGGTAGAGCATGGCGCTTGTAAAGCCAAGGTAGTGGGTTCGATCCCCGGGACCACCCATACACTCAAAAAAATAATAATAATGTATGCACGCATGACTGTAAGTCGCTTTGGATAAAAGCGTCTGCTAAATGGCATATTATTTTATTATTATTATATAAGATAAACAATAGGCAAAGCAGTATTGGCAACTCTAACATTAAAGAATAGTAACAGCCATACAGTAGAACATATGTCTGAAAGCTATCAAAGTAACAGTAAGTAATTAGTGGTAATTACTTATTATTACAGAGCATGTAAAAACCCCAATAAACCCCACTGCCACTTGCATTTCGATGCACGCACAACATTCAGACATTTGTGTTACTGTCAACAATAGAAAGTCCTCAGAAACATGCATCTTCTCCCTTCGGACGACAATAACACTCTGACCTGAGTGGGCGGGTGCAGGGCTATGATGGGTGAGGGATAACTAAGGTAGGCTGAGCAGCCAATCTAACGGGACTTAAGGGAAACTGAAGGGACTGTGAGAGGAAGTTAGGTAGAGAGGAGAGGAGCAGGACGGCCTTTTTTTACAACCATCATAGGATGCCACCTTTCCAACAAGTCAGTTTGTCAAATTTCTGCCCTGCTAGAGCTGCCCCGGTCAACTATAAGTGCTGTTATTGTAAAGTGGAAACGTCTAGGAGCAACAATGGCGCAGCCGCGAAGAGGTAGGCCACACAAGCACACGGAACAAGACAGCGCGTAGCGAATAAATATTACTCACTACCGAGTTCCAAATTGCTTCTGGAAGTAACGTCAGCACAAGAACTGTTCGTCGGGAGCTGGGTTTCCATGGCTGAGAAGCCACACACAAGCCTAAGATCACCATGCGCAATGCCTAGCGTCAGCTGGAGTGGTGAATCATGCTTCACAATCTTGCAGTCTGACGGATGAATCTGGGTTTGGCGGATGCCAAGAGAACTCTACCTGCCCGAATGCATAGTGACAACTGTAACATTTGTTGGAGGATGAATAATGGTCTGGGGCTGTTTTTCATGGTTCGGGCTAGGCCCCTTAGTTCCAATGAAGAGAAATCTTAACGCTACAGCATAAAATGAGATTCTAGACGATTCTGTGCATCCAACTTTATGGCAACAGTTTGGGGAAGGCCCTTTCCTGTTTCAGCATGACAATGCCCCATGCACAAAGCGAGGTCCATACAGAAATGCTTTGTTGAGATCGGTGTGGAAGAACCCTCACATCAACCCCATCGAACACCTTTGGGATGAATTGGAACGCTGACTGCGAGCCATGCCTAATCGCCTAACATCAGTGCCCGACCTCACTAATGCTCTGGTGGCTGAATGGAAGCAAGTCCCCGCAGCAATGTTCCAACATCTAGTGGAAAGCCTTCCCAGAAGAGTGGAGGCTCTTATAGCAGCAAAGGGGGGAACAACTCCATATTGATGCCCATGATTTTGGAATGAGATGTTCAATGAGCAGGTGTCCACATACTTTTGGTCATGTAGTGTAGCTGGGGACTTTAATAAAGCAAATCTGAGGAAAACATTTACATTTACATTTAAGTCATTTAGCAGACACTCTTATCCAGAGCGACTTCCGCTACCAAAGTTCTATCAACACATTTCCTGCAGTACTCGTGCTTCAAAAACTCTCAACCATTGTTAAGGCGGCCGCATGCTTCCCAACCGAAACAGTTTGCTACAGTTTGTGCATATATTATGACGACATTTTGTGACGTTTTTGTTCGTTTTGGAGTTCGGTTAGGGTTTTGTCTGTTCGGGCACACGACAGTCTACGCCCCTTCGTCCGTGATTGGTCAACTGTAGGGGTGACACAAGTTTCTGCTTCTTGTCGATTCAGCCCAAAACTCAGTGTGGTTTCAACATGGCGAACAATAACTTCCAGCATCGATTGACCGAGGAGGTACAAAAGTACATTCACCAGTACGATTCTAGCCGTGCATTATACACTGAACAAAAATATAAACGCAACATGTAAAGTGTTGGTCCCATGTTTCATGAGCTGAACATTTTATTTTCAGAAACGTTCCATATGCACAAAAAGTTTATTTCTCTCACATTTTGTGAACAATTTGTTTACATCCCTGTTAGTGAGCCTTTCTCCTTTGCCAAGATAATCCATCCACTCGACAGGTGTGGCATATCAAGAGACTGATTAAACAGCATGATCATTACACAGGTGCACTTTGTGCTAGGGACAATAAAAGGCCACTCTAAAATGTGCAGTTGTGTCACACAACACAATGCCACAGATGTCTCAAGTTTTGAGGGAGTGTGCAATTGGCATGCTGACTGCAGGAATGTCCACCAGAGCTGTTGCCAGAGAATTTAATGTTAATTTCTCTTCCATAAGCCATCTCCAACATTGTTCTCGAGAATTTGGCAGTATGTCCAACCGGCCTCACAACCGCAGACCACGTGTAACCACGCCAGCCCAGGACCTCCACACCCGGCTTCTTCACCTGCGGGATCGTCTGAGGAGGGGTGGAGGGGATGCTGAGGAGTACAGTATTTCTGTCTGTAATAAAGCCTTTTGTGGGGAAAAACATATTCTGATTTGCTGGGCTTGGCTCCGCAGTGGGTGGGCCTGGCTACCAAGTGGATGGGCTTATGCCCTCCCATGGCTGCACCCCTGCCCAGTCATGTGAAATCCATAGATTAGGGCCTATTGAATTTCTTTCAATTGATTGATTTCTTTAAGTGAACTGTAACTCAATAAAATCGTTGAAATTGTTGTATGCAACATTTATATTTTGGTTATATAAAGACCAGCTCATACATGCCAATTGATACTCGTGCAGGGAAAACAAGCCAATCAACTAAACTAAAGATCTTTACAACTTTTGATCAAACATAATTTTGTCATAGAAAGAAAATCATAAGCTTCCCACATTGGTACCACCAAAGTCAATGTTTGGTAGCAAGGTCCAGCTAGTCAAAATGTTGCAAATGTTTGAGCAGAGTTGAGTATCTAGGCCAGGCCTACTCAACACTGCTCAAACGTTTGCAACATTATATAGTCTAATGTAGTGTTGGTTAATTATATTTAATGTTCATAAATGTTTTGGATATGTGTACTAAATACCCCTCTACTTTATTTTCAAGGCACAAACACCAGTGAATGGAGACAGCACCTGGTTTTGTACTCTGCACCCCAGCACTGCCTGTTCACCGGCCCCAAGCCCATCTCCCGCACTGAGTTGCAATGCAGAATTAGAAACACATACACATACATATACACATACATACACATAAATACATACAGTGGGGAGAACAAGTATTTGAT